>NW_020664413.1:33460136-33513423 GCF_002925995.2 Terrapene triunguis | reverse complement strand
GGGACAGGGAGCAGAGGGGTTTAGATGGGTCAGGAGTTCGGGGGGGGGCTGTCAGGGGGTGGGGAGTGGTTGGATGGGGCGTGGGAGTCCCAGGGTCTGTCTGGGGGTGGGGGTGTGGATAAGGGTTGGAGCAGTCAGGGTACAGGTAGGGGGTAGGTTCCTAGGGGGCCAGTTAGGATGGGGGGAGGGTCTCAGGAGGGGGCGGTCAGGGGACAAGAGGCAGGGAGGCTTAGGTAGGGGGTGGAGTCCTGGGGGGCAGTTAGGGGCAGGGGTCCCAGGAGGGGGCAGTCAGGGGACAAGGAGCGGGGGGGAGGGTTGGGGATTCTGAGGGGGCCGGGAAGTGGGAGGGGCAGGGGCGGGGCTAGGGCAGGACAGGGGCGGGGCTAGGGCGGGGCTCCTCCCGTCCTCTTTTTTGCTTGCTGAAATATGGTAACCCTAAAGTATTTGAACCTTTGAAAACTCCACAAGGTCTCAGCAATTTACAGGCTTCTAAATAGGTCTTGCAGAGTGGCCAATTTGCCAATCAAATGGGCAGAGCTGAAGGAATTTACTTGCCAGTTAAGCTCCAGAAACTAAATGTGTAGAGTGAAACAATTTATAGAAAACATTTGTTTCTTAATCTTAGCTGTGGACTTCCTGACTTAAAGCCACATTTGTCTAATGTTCTAAATTACTGGATATTTACAACTAGAGCTGAGTGAAAATTTTCAAACAAATAATTTATTCACTAGAAATTGCCATTTTGGTTAAGCTGAAACTATTTGTGAATTTGCCAAATATTTTTGGCCACTAATAACAACAGTAACAAAACAAATAAATAATAGAGGCCTATGCCTGGAAGCTGAGGCTATGACCTCCATTATAACTTTTACCCAGTGGTTAGTGCACTTGCCTGGGATGCAAAAAGGAACTTGAATTTGCATTCCCCATATTGCATCCTTATTCTCTTTTCCTGACACACTATCATTCATAGTGGCAATTCACAGTCATTCATAATTAGGGCTTGGAAAGACCATGAGAATGACGGTATAGCCTGATGGTTAGAGCATTCACGTATGATGTGGGAGATCCAAGTTCAAGCTGCTGCTCCAATGAATTCTTCATAGGGTTACCAACCCTCCAGGATTGTCCTGGAGTCTCCAGGAATTAAAGATTTAATCTTTAATTAAAGGTAATATCATGTGATGAAACCTCCAGGAATTCATCCAAACAAAGTTGACAACCCTAATTCTTTATACAAAATGGAACAGCTCCAACAAGAGAGACTTAGAGTGCCCTGCCTTAGACTAACCTATAGAACAGTGGCTAAGGCAGTTTCCCTCTGATGTGGGAGACTGAAGTTCAAATTACTTTTCCATAACAGGCAGGTTGGGGAACTCAGCCAGGGTCTCTCACAACCCACATGAGTGCCACTGGCCTAAATGTCTGTGTACAACCCCATGTTCCATTCAACCAGAAACAGATTTTTTTCAATTTACAGTTTTTAGATTTGGTTTGACCCAAACCAGTTTTTTTTCCAGATCTGCTAGGGGAACCAAAAAATAGTTATTCACCCAGCTTTATTTACAACCTCCATTTTAGCAAATATTTTTTGTCTGGGAATTACTAGTTTGGATTGGAGATTACTGTTGAAAAATGTGGCCAGTGAAATTCTGAACTGAATAGTTTGACGGGTTTTCATTATGGAAAACAAGCAAGTGCTATTTAGCAACAAAATACAAACTAAAGGGGCATTGTTCATTTATGTTTATCTTAGCTAGGTTTTTGGGAGCCTTCTGGAGTTGTCTTAAAACACAACATTTTAATTGACAAGAGTTTCCTAAAGAACAACTGTCCAAAAATAATAGATGATATGGCAAATGAAAACAATGCATTTTGTTCTGAAACATAACACAGAGTCAGAGTGGACTGAAAGTAACTATAACACCTCATATTCTGTCTTCACACAGTCAATGTCCAGAAGGATATATATGTGTGAAAGCTGGTAGAAACCCCAATTATGGCTACACGAGCTTTGACACATTCAGCTGGGCATTCTTGTCACTCTTTCGGCTGATGACTCAGGACTTCTGGGAAAATCTTTATCAGTTGGTAAGAACCTTGTGTAAATCAAGTGCTAAGTATTATTTGATGGTAAAATTGTATGAATGGACGTATTCAGTTGTGACTAGGGCTGTCGATTTATTGCAGTTAACTCACGTGATTAAAAAAAATTAATCGTGATTAATTTTTTAAATTGTGATTAATTACACTGTTAAACAATAGAATACCAATGGCAATGTATTAAATATTTTTGGATGCTTTTCTACATTTTCAAATATATTGATTTCTATTACAACCCAGAATACAAAGTGTACAGTGCTTGCTTTATATTATTATTTTGATTTTTACAAATATATGCACTGTAAAAATTATAAACAAAAGAAATAGTATTTTTCAATTCACCTCCTACAAGTACTGAAGTACAATCTCTTTATCGTGAAAGTGTAACTTACAAATGCAGATTTTTTTTGTTACATAACTTCACTCAAAAACAAAACAGTGTAAAACTTTAGCGCCTACAAGTCCACTCAGTACTACTTCTTGCTCAGCCAATCGCTAAGACAAATTTGTTTGCATTTACGGGAGATACTGCTGCCTGCTTTTTATTTACAATGTCACCTGAAAGTGAGAACAGGCATTCACATGGCACTTTTGTAGCCGGTGTTGCAAGGTATTTGCGTGCTAGATATGCTAAATATTCGTATGCCCCTTCATGCTTTGGCCACCATTCCAGAGGACATGCTTCCATGTTGATGACACTCGTTAAAAAAATAATGTATTAATTAAATTTGTGACTGAACTCCTTGGGGGAGAATTGTATGTCTCCTGTTCTGTTTTACCTGCACTCTGCCATATATTTCATGTTAGAGCAGTCTTGGATGATGACCCAGCACATGTTCATTTTAAGAACACTTTCACAGCAGATTTGACAAAACGCAAAGAAGGTACTAATGTGAGATTTCTAAAGATAACTAGAGCACTCGACCCAAGGTTTAAGAATCTGAAGTGCCATCCAAAATCTGAGAGGGATGAGGTGAGGAGCATACTTTCAGAAGTCTTAAAAGAGCAACACTCCGATGTGGAAACTACAGAATCCGAAACACCAAAAAAGAAACTCAACCTTCTGTGGTGGCATCTGACTCAGATGATGAAAATGAACATGCGTCGGTCCGCTCTGCTTTGGATAGTTATCGAGCAGAACCTGTCATCAGCATGGACACATGTCCCCTGGAATGGTGGTTGACGCATGAAGGGACATATGAATCTTTAGCACATCTGGCACCTAAATATCTTGTGACGCTGGCTACAACGGTGCCATGTGAACGCCTGTTCTCACTTTCAGCTGACATTGTAAACAAGAAGTGGGCATTATCTCCTGTAAATTGTAACCAAACTTTGTCTGGGTGATTGGCTGAATAGGACTGAATGGACTTGTAGGCTCTAAAGTTTTACATTGTTTTATTTTTGAATGCAGTTATTTTTTTGTATAAAATTCTACATTTGTAAGTTCAACTTTTATGATAAAAAGATTGCACTACACTACTATGAGGTGAATTAAGAAATATTATTTCTTTGGTTTTTTACAGTGCAAATATTTGTAATAAAAATAAATATAAAGTGAGCACTGTGCACTTCGTATTCTGTGTTCTTATTAAAATCAAAAAATATTAAATAAATGGTATTCCATTATTGTTTAGCAGCACGATTAATTGCGCAAATAATTGTGATTAATTTTTTTAATTGCTTGACAGCCCTAGTTGTGACAAAACCCTTTAAACTACTACTTATCAGAGCATGAATTGCATCACTAACATACTATCAGACTAGCAATGACATTACACATTTATATGGAATTGTTTTCCCACAGACGCTACGAGCTGCTGGAAAAACATACATGATATTTTTCGTTCTGGTGATTTTTTTGGGCTCTTTCTATCTGGTGAATTTGATCCTGGCTGTGGTTGCCATGGCCTATGAAGAACAGAATCAAGCAACACTGGAAGAAGCAGAGCAGAAAGAGGCAGAATTTCAGCAGATGCTTGAACAGCTAAAAAAACAACAAGAAGAAGCTCAGGTATATTTTGTGAAGAAAATGTACTTTGTCTGTTTCTGCACATCCTTATTCTTATGCCTAAAATTATAACTTACTCCCAGAAATTAGTACGTATAATAATATTTAATATACTTAACAGTGAACTGAAAAATAAGAAGCCTTGTTTATCACCTAAAGTAACTAGTTTATTAAGTGAATCAACAATTTATAATCTCACCAAGAAAATAACAAGAAAACAAATCCATGGCACAGTAAACCACTGTTACTAAGGCCTGGTCTATACTGAGGGGAAGGGGGAAATTGATCTAAGTTATGTAACTTCAGCTACATGAATAATGTAGTTGAAGTTGACATACTTAGATCTACTTACCACGGTGTCTTCACTGCGGTAAGTCGACGGCTGACACTCTCCCGTCGACTCTGCCTATGCTGCTCACCCTGGCGGAGTACCGGAGTCGATGGGAGAGTGCTCGACAATGGATTTATCGTGTCTAGACTAGACGCGATAAATCGACCCTTGTTGGATCGATCACTGCCCATCAATCCAGCCTGTAGTAATGTAGACAAGCCTTAAGTTCACCATAAGATTCTACAGGTAAAAGATTGGGGATTACAATGTTACAGAAATAATGGAGAATTACAATGCATGATATCAATGACATCCTGGGGTTACAGATCTCATAATAGTTGTGAAAAAGTTGGGTGGCATTAAAAGAAGTTGCTTCTGGTTTACAGTCTGTGAGAGAATGTTCAGAGCTGCTCTATTTAATAATCCCTCTCAAACATTGACTGAAGGAAAGGTATTAGTACTAGGATATTCTCATAGGCCTTGTTCCAGCAAAGTATTTAAGCACATACCTAGTTGTAACCACACTGAAGTCTATTAGGGCCTTAGAAAAAGATATAAATCCTTTAAGTAACAAAGGCTTGATGGATGGAATTACTTCTTGGATAATCTCTTATAACAATCTTGTTTACTGGGAAAAGCAGACATTGTAAATAATGTTACAAGAAAATGTAATTTTTAATATACACCTGTTGTATGAGGGTTATTATCCAAAGACAAATGGTCTGAGAAGGTGTTATCCGTGAGAACCCAACATCTAATTTCTGGGCTTGCATTTCCACTGCCTTGCACCTAGTCTAGTCATTTACAAAAGTACAAAATGGGTGTAAAATGCAAGCAAATCAGAATCCTCTAGTCATTTACACTCGTATTATTTTACACATACTTTGACCAGGTATAAATGACTCCATAAGGTGCAAGGCAATGGATAATCAGGCCCCTCTATCTTTAACTTGAAAAGAAAGATTTCTTCACTATCTGCATTAGCATATATATATATTAGCCATTAAACACTGTCACTTCAAATCACTCAGAAAGGAGCAGAATTGTGGAGAATAAAAATATATATTAGCAATGGTACATCCTTTTTTCAAATTTGGTATTGATATTTATTGTCATTGATATGGAATTGTTCAAAAATTTAGCCATTGTGTTATTAACATTTAATATAGACCTTACTTTCTCTAGTACTTTTTCATACATTATATTAAAAAATGCAGCTACAAAGTTGAAAACAAAGCTCTATAGGCAAGTGGGGGGATAAGATAAGGTTTCAGGCAATATCTGAAAGCTGACAGAGATTAATTAAATTGAAGGATATCTGGAGGCTATTCCAGACAGCTGCCACTGTACTTGTGCATTTGCATGAAGCAACAGAGACTGATGCTAGATGAGCAAGGACTGGGGGGAACAGAGGGAAACAAAAGCTGGATAAAGTCTATGCAAAATTATTGTTTAAATGAATGGGGAGTCAGTGGAGTAATCCGAGAATAGGGGTGATGTTGCCATGTTTCTTTGTGTGTATGAGAAAGTGGGAAGGATGCACCCATTACAGGGCAGGTCACTGGATCCAGTTGAGTTGTGATCAATGCAGGGCTGGAGGTGGAAAAGAGTAGAAAGTCACATTTTCACTCCTTCAGTGATTAATTCATCCCCAAACAAAACTTAAAGCAGCCCTCATCTTGTTCAAAGTTGCAAAAACTGGAATGGTCTAGTAGGCACCACCTGGGTATCACCAAAGCTCAAGGGATTCTGGCCACATCCCCCTCTTGTCTCTGACCCCTCTTTATTCTGGGGTTGAGGAAGAGGATAAGAGCAAGTCGCATAGAACCTTATATCATCTTTACACCACCTGAGGATTTCCCTGTGTCAGGAGAATCCCCATCTGCCTTGTTAGTGAAACATTCTACTTCCTGAAGAGCAAAAAAGCAGCCAGGTGGGGAACCAAGAATCTGTCCCCACATTCTTATTGTAGGTAATTGAGTGGGATAATCTTAAACCTTTGTGACAACATTTTGGCTGTTACGTTCTTCTCGATAAACTATCTGCTTGAGATTCTTTTTAACATCACACACTCTGCAAACGTTAATGAAGATCTAAATTAGTTAATTTTATCTAATGGATCAGGTTGTATATTGTGAGATTCCTAACCCTATATAGAAAGAACAACAATTAATCCTAACTATGAATAGCCAGAAAGAACCAGCTGAGTTCTTTTAGAGCAGGATGTAGAACTTTTGTCCCAAACACACAGGAAGAAAGACAAGATGCAACATATATGGTTTATTTAGGCCACAACTTTATTAACGTACTCATTGGGAACTATTCAGCAACAATTCATAAAGCATGGATCATCACTCCTTTCCACCTGTTTGAGGGATGTCATCAGCCCCCCCAGCCCCACGGCATCTGATCCAAGCCCATGGTTAGGACTCCAATGCCCTTCTCTTGTGTGAAGGTAAATGGGCTGGGAAAGTGGATTTTCTCATTGCTACACCACATTAGGTGTACATTAGGAGCCACAACCCCATTCCCCAGCTTCTCTGGGGATGCCTTCCCTTAAGTCTGCTTCTAATTCCAGTTTATCAGGGAACCAGCTCCCCTATCAAACGAGTACTTACACTGAACACATGTCACAAGGAAAAGCCAGCAAACAGCTTGGCTGCCTCCTCCCCACCTGAAGCCAGGTTCTCAGATAGCTTAACAATTCCCTCTCTAACATCAGCCAAAAATATAGCCACTCCCCTGTCAGAGAGGTACACCACATCTACCCTGAATAACTCTGGTACCAAATATGATGTTATTTTGGTGGGTAATTACTGATCCCCCTGTTCATACACAAAATTAGCCATTTCTGGAGTCACACATCTTCTGACCTTGTCAACCTGTGGAGGCCTGGCAGCTTCCCCAACATATCCTCCATCGCAGCATTTCAGAACCGTTTACAGTCACCCCCGGGAAAAGGGCCTGGATCTGCCCTAAATGTCTCTTTGCCCCGATGGTTAAGTCAATCAATCCCCCTACCTATTCTAATGGATCAAGTCACATGGTATGAGTTACATATCTCCATACAGGAAGAACAACCAGTAGTTCTCACTGTGAACAGGCAGAGGGGACCAGCTGAGTTGTTCTGGAGTAGGATGTATTGCCTTTCTCGTGAGAGATGGAGAAGCACATAGATCTGAAGTGCATGGAGGATGCAATGCTCATGATTTCTTGTACTACGTTGATTTTAAGCTAATGTACTGTACCTTTGTCTTTGGGGAGCTGTGCTGTTATGGTACTACTTAACTTAGTTCTTTTGTTGTCTTATGCTCCATATAATAGGGAACTAAATATTTCTCTAAACAAAATTGTCTTGAATTTATTTTTTTGAGACTGTTTGTCTGATTGAAATGTTGCTCACAAATTGCAACTGATTATACTGATAATAATAAAAATCAGTACAAGTATATAAAATTGTTAGCTATCTACATTCTAAAAATAGCACACCTTGTAAACCAACAGGCAACAGCAGCAGTAGTAGCAGCGTCTGTTGCGTCAAGAGATATGAGTGGAGTAGGGGGACTAGGGGAGCTCTTGGAAAGTTCCTCAGAAGCATCGAAGTTGAGCTCAAAGAGTGCTAAAGAAAGGAGAAACAGAAGGAAGAAAAGAAGACAGAAGGAACTGTCTGAAGCAGAAGACAAGGGAGATGTTGAAAAGTTCCCCAAATCTGAATCAGAGGACAGTATCAGAAGGAAAAGTTTCCGATTCTCGATGGAAGCGAGTCGACTGACATATGAAAAGAGGTTCACTTCCCCCCACCAGGTACAGTGCTCTTACTAAATAATTTATGTTCTTCTACTACCATGATCTGTTTATCATGGAAATTCCAGCAATGTTACAGGTAGAAGACTATGACTATATGAAGAGAGAAGAAAAGGAAAATGCGGGGAAAAGAGCTTCTGTGTAAACTTAGTTTTTGTAATCATTATAGTCAGCAGTGTTTCAAACAGTTAGCTGGATGTTTCTGTTAAATTATCTAACATGGGCTTACTTACCCAAAACTTTGCTAAAACACTTCTAAAAATGTATTTCCATAAAATATCTTGCATACACAGACCACTTGATGATGTGGAGTGTTAAAAAGGTTTTGACTGGAACTCATTAGGAAAACTTACATAAGTCACTCGTTGGTTGTCCACTCCTAAATCATCTCAAGCCCCAAACAATAAAACCTTTGTAGGAGACAACATCCCCATGTATTCTCTGTATTCTAGGAATACCAGACCACCCTTAACTTTTGTTGTTTGTGTTACTGAACCCATTTTTAAATGTCAGGGGGTAGCCGTGTTAGTCTGTATCCACAAAAACAACAAGGAGTCCGGTGGCACCTTAAAGACTAACAGATTTATTTGGGCATAAGTTTTCGTGGATAAAAAAAACCTCACTTCTTCAGATGCATTTTTAAATGGTGGCAAATGAGAAAAATATTTCTGAGTTTCCAAAATAATGAGAATGGGACAGGGGAACATTTAAGCTTATACCAATAAGTAATTTAGACATACTGTTCATTTTAAATTAATTCATTCTATATGAGAGCATCATTATATTCCACCACAGAAAGGGCTTGTCTTCATGGCAAGTTAGCGGATGGCAAGCCAGGATGTGAATCTATAGTCCGCTACTTTGACATCCACTAACTCACACTGTGGATCCTGCTACAGCACACTAAAAATTCAATAATGTGCTCTGATGTTTGAAACAGTAGGATGACAAAGCGCACTACAGACTTAGTGCGCTGTAGCAGGGTCCACACAGTGAACTACTGTGTGTCAAACTAGTGTGCTGTAGATTTACCCCTTGGCTTGCTGCACACTAACCTCCCTATGTAGACAAGTCCTAAGTCAAGGTATCCCTTCTATCACACTGGGATAACTTTGCTTATATAACTCAATTCAAATTCCCAGATACTGTATGCATTTAGGTGCCCATTTAATGTCTAGAGATAAAAATTCTTGGGTAGCTATAATTTGATTTGATATAATAATAGTACTTTGAACTTACGTATTTTGAGTCTGATCCAAAGCCCATTACAGTTAATGAGTGTCTTACCATTCATTGCAATGGGCTTTGGATCAGGCCCATATAATGCCTTTCATCTAAGGAGCTTAAAAGGCTTTATAGTCATGAATTAAGCTTGACAGTATCTGTCTGAGTTTGATACGTATTATCATCCCTGTTTCACAGATGGGGATACTAAATGACTTGCTTAAGTCACACAGAAGGGTCAGTGACAGAGCCAGTAGAACCATAAACTTCTGAATCCTAGTCCTGAGCACTATCTACTAAATCACACGCCCTCCCATAGTTAACCCCATGCCCTGCAACTCTCTTGTATGCTTACAGGACAGAGACCGTATGGGAAATACTTGATGTGGATTTATTTTCTAACAGTAAAGTATCATTGGCATGGACTAGTCCATCATATTTTATTAACCTCTCTGAAAGCCTTCTTGCCTTTTACCACCAAGTCCCCCATCAGCAAGAGCTAAGAAACTACCATAGAACCTTAGCAAGCTTAAAAATCTCAAGGCTCTTTAAATACTTTCCATAACACTGAACTAAATGATAATTCATCATGTAAAATGAAAAATTAAAACCCATCAAATAGAAACAAACATTGTACATTTTAGGTTTCAGATTAAATAAGGGAAAGGTACAGTAAAAAAAGGGAAATGGCTTTTCTTAACTGGCCACGACTTACACAAGCAGAGATAAAGTAGCTAGAAGAACAACCACCTAAAGTAAAACTTTTCACCACTGAACTTATCAAGGGAGCTAGTGATCTAAAGAGTATCAAATCACCAATTTAACTAGCTAACTTGGTCACTTTTTGTGAAGCAATATCAGTACTTTAGGGCAAATCTTGCCCCTCTACATATCCAGGGAATGGCCAAAATGCAATGGAAATGCCATCTGTCTGTTGTGCAATGAAGGGAGATGGGAAGAGTCTGTGTTGGAAAGACTCTGTGCCTCGTGCCACACAGAGAATTTCCTAGTGATTGTACATTATAGTGTGAGTAGCGATGGTTAACATGATGAACAGGCTGAAAGATCAGAGAAAACATGGCGAATAGGTCTGTGCAAGGCTGCCCAGAGGATTCAGAGAGCCTGGGGCAAAGCAATGTCGGGGGCCCCTTCCATAAAAAAAGTTGCAATACTATAGAATACTATATTCTTGTGGGGGCCCCTGTGGGGCCCGAGGCCTGGAGCAAATTGTGCCACTTGCCCCCCGCCCCCCCCCCCCGGGCGGCCCTGGGTCTGTGTGCTGCTCTGATCCAGTGGCTCAAGACTCCATGTGTGTGCATATGAGTGGGGAGCAGCAGTCTTCATCCACAGATCTCCTCTCACACCCTATTCACTATGGATCTGCTCCAGCTCCCCTGGGGAGGTCTCCATTCATTTCAATGGGAGCTGGATTAGCTCCTGTATCCCATGTGTCCTCCTGCATGCACAGCAACTGCTACAGATTTGGAGTGAGGGGTCTATTTCTTCTGAATGTGTCTTTTGAGCATGTGTGTCTGAGAAGCACACAGCTCTTTCAAACTGACTGTGCACTTTTTCCTCTGGAGTTACTCCCTTAGGGCTCAACCTAGGGCTCAAAATCAACGGGATCCCAGCATATGGAAGGATTGCAGAGTTAGGCCTTAGAAATTATTACAAAAATTGATTATCTCAGGTTTTGAGTTGTATAACTTAAATTAAAGATGAATGCACTGCAGTCTTTGTTATACTATTTATCAAACAAATTACAGTGCCACCAAGTAAATAACTGTAACAATTCATTTTGGTAGATATGTAACTATACAGAGTACTAAGGTATAACTGCAGAATATAAATGATGTATAATTGAGTTATGAAAAATACAAAATTAAATATAATTAATTGCCAAGAAAGATCAAAATTAGTCAAAGAGGGCACCTCTATCTAATTGCTATAACTTCCTAAAAAGGGACACACACACACACAATAGTCACAAAAGTTTGGTATACCTTAAAAACATACGGAAATGAAAACCTTTTTTAGTGGATGCAATGCAGGAAAGAAGTTATATATACAATTACACACACAAACTATGTTATAAGAGCATTTGCAATGTCAAGCTCTCAAAAGTTACTAAATGCCAGAAATACACCAACTTTAATTCAGCTTCTTTGTGTGTATGTATTATGATACAATTACATGACCACATACTGTTTTTTCCACAGGACCCCTGCTTCATTCAGTGCACAGGATGGATCTTCTTTGGGCATGATTCAGGGTTATGTAGTGAAGGAGACTGTTGTCTGTAGGCTATGTGCTTCATATGTTGCAGGAGGTGAACGGTATGTAGTGAATGAGGCAGGATCTCCTGGTGTAGGCAGCTGAATGCTGCCCTGGGGAATTGGATTCTATCCCTGCCTTTGCCACAGAGTTGCTATGTGATAAAGGATACATTATGTTACTTAAAGCAAACTTTTCATGGGTTGTCACTAACTGTGCATTCCTAATTTTCTGGGTGTCTGACTGGAGACCTTCAGGTCTCATTTGCAGAAGTGCTGAGCACTCACAGCTGCAAATGAAGTGAATGGGAGATATGTGTTGAACATATAAAGCACTGTATATAATAAGTACTCTGAAAATCAGGTCCTAGAGTTCTCAAATTGGACACCAAAATTAGTGGACAATTTTCACCTCAATCTCTCTGTGTTTCAATTCCCCATCTGTAAAATGGGAATAATTTCAATCCCTCACCTCACAGGAGTTTTGTGAAATAAATTCATAACCATTTGTATAGTACTTGGATATATTACAGTGAGGAATGCCACAGAAAAGCCCATGAGGAAATTAATAATTCTGTCTTCACAGTAGGGTTTGAATAGCGTGCAGGAAATAAGCATGGAGCCACACTCTGAACGAGGAAAAAACAAAATAACTGCTCACTGAAGTGAGCACCATCCATTCTATTCACTGAATGATGATAAAAATAGAATATGATTGTGTAAGTAACAATTGTTTCTTAATGCACACACTCAAGGGGGCTGAATGAAGGTTATACAGACAACCTTAATTCTGGCATTTCCTACCTTTTGAGTGCTTGACTTCGCAACCTTAATATTGTTCTTCTAATGTAGTTTGTGTGTCATTTACTTGGTTTTTAAAAAAGCAAACAGAAAAAACAGAAATTCCATCATTTGGCACCATATTGATACCCCATGGGTCATTCAGCAGGAGCTTCTCAGATCAGTCCTAGTCTCACCCTTATAGACTACCTATCCCAGTTCCAGTCTCCTTGCCCAGATAGTTGCAGTCTCCCCACCTGACTCCTCAGAAAATCTCAGTCATCTCCCCCACCCCTGGGATCCCAGTTCCCCTGCCTTCAACATTCCCTCCCCAGCACTGAATCCCAATCATCTTACCCAGCCAGTCCCAGTCTCCTGCCCACCCCAACTTCCATTTGCATTTACCCTCTTCTCACCTTCCCCATCCCACCTCCATCAACCTCTGTTCCTAGTTGCCACCCCAGGCTCCTTGTCCCAATCAATTTCTCCCAAGTTCTCTGCAGGTCTGGCTCTTGTCTCCATCACATTTGAATCTGTCAGCTTCCTCCTCCTGAATGCAGCAGGGGAAGCATTGAGAGCACAGGACAGAGAGCTTCCCTGCTCTCAATTCAAGTGTCAGTTCAAGTGGACCCAGCATAGCCCACAGCTTCCAGAGCTTCAATTGCAGGGAAAGTCCTGCTCAGCTCCAGTCTGGAGCATGCTCCAGGTAGACAGACTCTTCAGGGAATTTAGCTGCTAAAACCTAAGAAGTCTCTACTGAGATGTGTGACCTGTGATTTTTCAAGGGCTTATAATGTTACCAAATTTGGGCAGATTTTCATGGGGATAGCAAAAGAAACATCCTTGGAACGAAGACCACCCCCATGCCAAAGTTTAAGTCTATGCCCCAAAGCGAGGGGGGGCAGGGCGGGGGGAGGGACACATGACACTAGAGCTTTTCAAAGGAAAGGACATCAGAATTTTTTAACATGGGCAAAACAACATATTTCCTTAGCCTCATTCTTGGAAATGGCTCTGCAACTTTAAGAAGAATTTTCCAAAAACATTTAGACTGAGGCAGATAGCTGGCATGGAAGTTTTCAGCCCAAATGGTTAAAGTCTGGCAAAGTTATAAGTCTGGGTCTTATAACTGGAAGTGTTGGGTAGCCTTAATAAAAGGCAGTGCTACCAGACCCACATATAATATATATATATTTCCAACAGTATTTTGTGCTCAGGTTCTTAGTACAGATGTAGGGATAAATATTTTTTAAAAGTAGCCTCTGCTTTTCATATTCTTTCTTGCACTCACAATAAAATCTGAATGTAAATGCTATTATTTTATGCATGTAAATACTCATTTTTTCCTGAAAAAATAGTGGCTGAATTGAGACTTAATATACCAAGACATGAAGACTGGTAAAAAGGGAAGCTTGAAGAAAGCTTAATGCAGGGTTTGTTTTCTCCAAGACTGTTACTAGTTTTATTTATTCATGAATGCTGCTAATGAAATATGCAGAAAGGAAGACAAAGGTTCTATGAAGCAGTTTCTTGTACTGTAATTAAACAGAAGAATTACCAACAAAGTTTGATTTTCTTTTTCTCAGTGCTGATCTCTGTATACTTGCTTTGAGTCAAATCCTGCCTGGGACACTCATGCAAGCTCCTTCCAAGTCCCACATTCCCATTTAAGGGCAGAATTAGAACTCATGGCCCTAAAATTTTATTAAAAGTAATTTCAACTATATGCAAAAACCACCTTTAGAACTGTAATGCATAAGTGGCAGCCTTCTGGGAACTCTGTGCAGTCTATGAGGGCTCTGCAGCCATTCCCTCACAGCACAGTGAGGGCGGGCATGTGCCAATACAGTTTCCAGCATGTCTTCTCCAAACTTTTCACTGGGTGGTAGTTTGAGAGTGCTGCTTACGTGGCCCCCACAACATGGGGCCTGCTGGTGAAGATTACAGACTGGTGTACAGCCTGGGCTTATCCAGAGTGACTTTAGCACTGATCATTAGAACACTCATCCCTCAGGAAAGTAGAGTGAGATGCAATGAATAATGAGCCTTGTGATTTAGAGTCCCTGTTTCCCACAAGGAATGGAAAGAAAAATGTACAAGGACCCCTCATCCCTGCAATCTTGTGGGAGACAGAAAAAAGTAGAGCACATAAACAGTCAGGGTGTAGGTGGGAAGCATGCCTCTCTCCAGAACCCAGAAAATGGTGGACACCACCTCAATCCCTTTTCTTCTTGCCAATGCTCCTAACTGCTAAACTTTCCTGTTTCCCTCCCCGCACAACCAAACACTCTGATACCAGTGGCTGGACTTCATTCCCCTCCCTCTTTCTGATTACAGCCTCCATAACACTTCAAAAACAATTCCCCCCCCCCCCCCGTAGACAACGTGGCCCTGTGAGCACATTGTTGGTACTTAAAAACAAATAAATATTCTCTCTCTAGAGCATGGTAACTACTTACCACGAGAAAACAAGATATTGTATTTTAAAGTGTTTCATTTACTAATGCTGTTCTTTGTGGGGGGGTGGGGTTTTCTACAGTCTTTGCTGAGTATTCGTGGCTCCCTGTTTTCCCCAAGGCGCAACAGCAGAACGAGCATTTTCAGCTTCAGAGGTCGAGCAAAAGATATAGGATCAGAAAATGACTTCGCTGATGATGAGCACAGCACTCTTGAAGACAACGAGAGCAGAAGAGAGTCTTTCTTTGCTCCAAACAGACATGGTGAAAGACGCAACAGTAACATTAGTGAAGCCAGTACGTCATCCAGGATGGTACCAGCGCTTCCACAAAATGGGAAGATGCACAGCACTGTAGATTGCAATGGGGTGGTTTCTTTGGTTGGAGGACCTTCAGCTCTCACTTCGCCGACTGGACAACTTCTCCCAGAGGTGATCATAGACAAACCACTGACCATAGTAACTTCACTGTCATATAATCAAGTTTGAAATAGTTCAGGCAGGTGTTTCTACAGCTGCAAATTCATCTATATCTTGTAATTCTTTTAACACAGTAAAGGGGCGGGGGAATTTCAGATACAGATGGCAGAACTGAACTGAAATATTCTGCTGTTCCTACATGCACTGTCTTCAATGGGAGATCTGCATATAGGATAGGGAGAGAAAAATATCTTAATTGAACATTTTCATCTGAATCTAAGTTTTGCCCCAACAAAACAGATTGAAATAGATAAACTTCCTTCAGTCCACAACTAAGTATAAGTACAGTACTTGCAAACACATAGAACTAACAAGATAAGGGGTGATACCAAGAACTTCAATGGGAGGAAGACCAGGTACATAATATTAATGAGAAAATGTGTTTATTATACACCCATCCAATTGCATTAATTTCAGCTGATGTTGTAAAATTCTGGAATCCCAAATGAGATATTTAAAATATTTACAAAAAATGATGGTATATACAGTATAATATTATACAAAATGTATTGTCAATGACACAGGCTAGCTTTTAATAGTACTGAATTGAATCACAAACATCTTCTTTACAATGCAGTATTTAAATTTCACCACCACCATATATTTCTTGTTTTGTTTCTATGTTTATTTCCTATCTTGACATAGGTCTTTGGACTAGAAATTCAAAAAATTAACTAAGGAAACTGTCAGTTGGTACATGTGTGCTTGTGCATATTTGATAGATCTTTTCATCTAAAAGAGATTCAGCCTGTTTATGTCGAGTCTCCTTTTCAGGAATGATAATTGTCATCACTTGTACAGAGCTTTTTATCTTCATGCTAAACCAACATTAACCAATTAATCACTGCAACCCCCTTGTGAAGTAAGCAAGAGTTATTATCCCCATTTTATAGGTGGTAGAACCAAGGCAGAGAAAGTAAGGGCTTGTCTACACAGTACATTAGTCCGCACCAATTGGGAACGGGATGTAAATATTCATGTGCACCAGCGTGTTGTGCACTAACTGGCCCATGTGGACCCTACTGATGCACATTAAAAGTTCCCTACTGCACGTTAATGTCATCCTATTTCAAGCAGTACTACATTAACACACACTAGGGGACTTTTAGTAACCGCCAGCAGGGTCTACACTGGCTAGTTAGTGCATAACATGCTGCTGTGCTTTAGAATTTACACTCCATATGATGCAGATCACTGCACTATGTACTGCCCTAAGTGACTTGCCAAAGCCATACAGTGATTTGCTGAGAGAGAGCAGGGAATTGGGATTCACGAATTCCTGATTCCCACTCCTATGTTCAGACCACTGCATCATATCTCAAGCAAGAGGAAAAGAAAAAATTGTAAAAAATATACACATGCTCAGGAGCAGTAGCCTGCTAAAGAATGTTTAAATCAGAGTTTAATATTTATTGCTTTATAAAGGTAACTTGAGATCATATAAAACAGAAGGCAAAAGTCCAAGGCCATCATATTATACATCCTAATGGACTAGGAAAATATGTGGGGACTTCCA
The DNA here is from genome assembly GCF_002925995.2 of Terrapene triunguis. Taxonomy (NCBI): domain Eukaryota; kingdom Metazoa; phylum Chordata; order Testudines; family Emydidae; genus Terrapene; species Terrapene triunguis. Next base: position 33,496,446 of record NW_020664413.1, on the reverse strand, counting down.
TATTTATTGCAACCCTTTTGAAACACTGAGATTTAGGTGGATGAAAAAGCAATGATTATAACTTGATTTTTCCATCATCAGAAATGCTTTTATAGAAATTGTGAGATTTCTTAGCAGGATGGGAATGCAACATTTAGTAGCACGATCATCATTAATTCCTTACTACTGTATTTCATGCGCCAATATTACCCTTTTAAATACTAGTTTTTTTGCCATTGCTACCTTATGACTGGCAAATATGCACATCTGTCAGGAACTTTGGGTAATAGGCTACAACTGCGGTTAATTTCTTAAGAGATTAATAAGTATTTAGCAAAAAGATACCTGGCAGCAAATTTTAGTTTACTCACAGCATTTATTTAAATTAACCATTAGCCCCCAACTTCCCAGCACTGCTTGGCAATTTGCTCTCCAAATTGAGAGTCATCTTGCAAGTACTTTCTCAAACAACCCCTTCAATGAGAGAACCTGAATTTCTGCTAGAACCTAAAATCCTCCTTCTCCTCTATCTAATCACACAGCGTGTATTTGCATATACCCACTTCCAATTAGCTCACTGCTTATTGGGTAGTTTGAAATTCCCACCAGACATCTAGGAAACAGCAAAGATAATCCTAGTGGAGACCGAAACTTGTAGTATGTAAGGAAAGTCTAATATATTGGATAAGAAGCTGTTCATAGCAGACTTTCCTTGAAAGTCATGATAGGATTTGTATATTGTGTTGTTAATAAGTTGCTGAAAATGGTTTAATTCACCAGCATTTCATTTGCAGTGCACCACTACAGAAACAGAAATAAGAAAAAGAAGATTGAGTTCTTATCAAATTTCCATGGAAATGCTGGAAGATTCTGCTGCAAGACAAAGAGCAATGAGTATAGCCAGCATACTCACAAACACAATGGAAGGTATGTGACAAATTTCATTTTTATACACATTTCACTCAATTTGTGTTAGTTGCGGCACTTAAGACAAGATGTACACAATTTCACTTGTAATTGTATAATTGGACAGGTGAAGTCTGTATGGCATTGGAAGTACATAATGAACATTTCCAGCACATGTTCTTAATCATTTACCCTGATTTATCCTAAACCTCCTATGATATTAGTCCCAATCTATATATTTTTATATATTAGCTCCAGTCTAGAACAGAGTAGGAGAAACAAAATAAACACTGTTAGGGAAATATTCCCCTGTGAGGAGAAAGAAAGCTAATTTCTCTTAGTGCAGCCACTGAAAGGGAGATCAGGTCTGAAGGGTAACAGCCATCCAAGGGCAGATGACTAATTATGTCTTTTTTTTAACTGCAAAAGGAGAAAGACTATTCCATGATACTAGCATTTATGATGAAGTGGTAGAGGTCAAAGAGAGAGCTGATACTGCAGAACGAGATTTCTTTCTAAAACATCAGGTCAATAGGAGATTAAAGCAAACCTTCACAGAAACTATCATTACATATTAATAATTTGTTTATGGTAGTCCCAGAGATGTGCTATGCATGGTCCTTACCCAAAGTCCTTACCTTAAAGTCCAAAGACAGACAAGTATGGAAAGTGAACAACAACTGATGTCTTTTGATTAAAAAAAAAACATATAAAAATAAATTGGGTCCCTCCAACCCTATACATCCACTTCTTCTCTTGAGTTACACTAGAGGGCTGCAGACAAAAATATAAATAACATTTTATACAAAAGTATAAAAACCTCCTATATTGCAAGTTCCTTCTATAAAATATTTATTCACAAAAACTAGATGAATGAAAGGTGATTTGGAAACATGATGAAAACGGAATATACTGGAACTTCATTCAAATAACATAACATTTTGAATTGCTCTAAAGATCTATCATGATACCTTTTGGCACAGTATTACTGATTAATATGTGTAGGAAAAATTTTAACAGCAATTCTAAAAAGTCAGACAAAGAAAATGTATAAACAAAATTTACAAAGTACTCTTCAAATTCATTTGTGAAAAGTCAAAATTTCAACACATTTTTTAAAATGAGTTCCTAAGTCACTTTCTCATTTCTCAGAGAAGCAAATCAATCCAAGCTTAATTATAATCAGAGAAGAAGGTGTACATTACCTATCCTCTTGTAAAAATACTTCCAATGCATTTTTACAAATCTCAGACCACAGTAGAGTCTTCCTTTCTACTAGATTTGATGTCAGTTGAGTCCATACAAATTTGACTGATTCATACAAGAAGTTAGTACAAATTTGCCAATGTCTGTAAATGAAGCACTATGTTTAGATTGGCCAGTTTGCTTCCCATTATGCAAAATTCTGGGCAAGTTCTGCTCTCACCTCTGTCACCTCTTCCTTCAGCTGAAGAAGATTCTCACTGTTTACCTTTCTCTCCCTCTTTCTTTACTAGCAAGGACAGGCAGAAAAATCAGATAGATTTGAGCTTATGCCATTATGAAACCCTGTCTTCCTTGTCCTCCCAATCATTCTCTCTGAAAGCCCATTTTCCATCCCAGTTCAGGATCACTGTCAGTAACCGAGATGAGGTCGTTTGGGGCTAGTGGTTAGAGTAGGTATCAGTAGCCAGGAATTGCAGCCCAGGGTCAGTAAGAGGCCAGAGCCAAGGGTCAGGAGCCAGGAGATGGAATCAAAGTTCAGAGACAAAGTCAGGAACCAGAGCCAAGTGTGAGAATTGGGTTACCTGGAATGGGGGGTGGGCAGGAACTAACACAACCAGGGGCAAATGTTTTGAACAGTCGCGGAATTGGTGCTCAGCTTAAGAACTGGTCTGCTGACCCCTCCAACTGATCATGTGGTATAGCCAATTATACAGACTACTACAGGCCAGCTGCACTCGTTAAGTTACCTGAAGACTGGCTCTGCTGCAGGCCCTGATTCCTAACAATAATCCTCCCCCGTCAGCATTCTGACTAGCTAAACATTCAGAAATTTGGTTATTCCACCCAACCAACCTGTTCTATCTTACTGCAGGAAGATCTTCACTACTAATATTTATATAGAATTTTGGAAATTGCTCACCACCTACTGATGCCCTTTGCAATGCACACACTCAGACTCAACTTCTACTAAACAGTGCCATGACATTTTGGAGGGGAAGGAGTGAAAAGGAGGAGTGGGGTGCTTTTCACTAGGCTAACTTCTTTTCACTTAAACCAGAATATCTCCATCTTCCTTCTGCCCCATCCCCAAACATCCCATTAAGGTCTGATTTCTCACACTGGATGTTCATTCTTGTAATCAAACACTATTTAGAGGCAATTTGGCTTCTGGAAATCTGACCTTTATGATGATGTCAAATGTAAGGAAAAATAGGAATCAAATATTCCCAACAGAGGACACAGGCTTTCATAATAGATCTGCTTCTTAATTGATAGATTTATTGTAAGTATATGAGAAGACAACTTTTCCTATTAAAACTGAGTGGGGGAAGGGTTGTGTTTGTCTTAATCCACATACTGCATGTTGTTGTTGTTTTAAAAAACAACAACAGTGATTTGAGTCAGTGGTGGATTAGCCACTGGGCCAACGGGCCCCATGCCCAGGGGCCCCGGCCAATTGGGGGCCCCCAGAAAAAGGGTGCCCCTGTGCCCCAACCTGCTCTGCCTGGCGCTCCTGCTGGGGAGCAGGGTTGGGGCACAGGGGCTTGCCCCACTCTGCCTGCCTGATGCTTCTGCCAATGAGCGGGGTTGGGGTATGGGGGCTTGCCTGAGAGTGCCCAGAGAGGGGACTGCAGGCAGAAGAGGTGGGGAGGGGCCCCCACTTGCTCTGGTCCAGGGCCCCACAAAATGGTAATCCGCTGCTGATTTGAGTAAAGAATGAGAGTATCCCTCACATTGCAGTATGTGAAAGTAGTGGTTCAGTATTGTTTATTGTTTATTGTAATAGTGAATACGTTTTAGTTGAGAAAATCATGTACTACTCAGTTAATGTGAAAGCAGCAGTATCATTATGCTTATAAAGATATAAACACTCATTTGGAAATGTGTGTGTTTAGTGTACAAATTGCATATGACTAATTCTTTCATATACTATATTTTAGCCGCACATAAACCTCTGGGATATTTTTTTAATTTTAAACTAAGAACTTTTAGTGGCTCTGTTAGGAAAATTGTTGGTTTTATAAGTTAATGTTAAACATTTTTTTTTCCAGAACTTGAAGAATCCAGACAAAAATGTCCACCATGCTGGTACAGATTTGCAAACACTTTCTTGATCTGGGACTGCTGGAGCCCATGGTTAAAAGTAAAACATATAGTCAATTTGGTTGTGATGGATCCATTTGTTGATCTTGCTATTACTATCTGCATTGTTCTAAACACATTGTTTATGGCCATGGAACACTACCCAATGACAGAACAGTTCAGCAGTGTGCTTACTGTGGGAAACCTGGTAAGTGGGTTCTAATGTACCATGTAGTGGATAAAAATGCATTTTCCTAAAAAAAAAAGTGTATATATAGCATTCATTAGATAGATAAAAACTTGTTTTAACTTCATTCCAGACAGCCTTTTATAAGCAGATTAGAAAGTGTACATTGGACTCTCACAGATAAGAATGGCCTCTTCCATTGAGGCCAGCATTGCACCTGATATTTACAGGAGCATGATCAGGCCCATAATCTTGAGTTGTAATTAAATCATTGAATATTGTTTGACAGCATAATCTTCAGTTTAGGTAAATTGCTTGACAGATTCTTTGAAGCCTATCTTAGATTTTGTCTTTTTTAGCTGCTAGATGATGATTTAATTCTCTCCCGTTGGTGCTGACACTCTTTGCATAGAAAATATTTTTTTTATGTCAGAAATCTAATAAAATATTCCACTATCAGAATAGCTCTTTGAATTGTCTTCAGTTACTTTTATATGAAAGTAGTAATACTGGAATGGCATTCCTCTTGCTACTAACATCCCAGTGCCACTTTAGGTAACTGGAAAAATACCAAACTAGAAGGTTATATTTTAATGCGTATCAGAAAGTGCTCAAGTGTTTGCAAATTTACCAACAATATCACTAGAAAAACTGGGTGCCATTTAAAGCTGGAATTTGAAACTTGGAATTTCAGAACAAAAAACAAATATTTTTTAAATTTCTCATGAACTGGAATTTCCAAGGAAAAAAAAATCAATTTCAGAAAATCTTAATTTTGAAATTCTGAAATTTTATTTAGAATGTTATTTTATTCTCTCTTCTCCAATTTTTATATTATTTTTACATTATTTCATAACATTGTGTGCTAACTGACATGTCATAACATGACAATCATTGAAATATTCTATTTTTTTTATTTTCAAAATCATTTAGGGCAGCTTCTACTTACTACTGATGAAACATTTTATCTTTTCTACATCAAAGGGTCACTCCAATCAGTACTAAGTAGCAGCTGCCCTTAATGATGTTTAAAATAAAAATAAAACAATAGAATAGAATATTTCCACCATTATTTTGTGCATTGTCAATAGCAGTCATAGTGCTGACATGGTATGAAATAATATAAAATAAAAATAAAAATGAAAAACATTTAACATAAAATTTTGGAATTCTGAAACATTTTCAGAAGTCTCAAAATGGAAATTTTTGTGCAAATGTTCATAAAAGTAAACACATTTTCCTAAATGTTCTGATTTAGACAAAAATGACATTTTCCATCAAAAAAAATTCCTACGAATTTTGCTGTCATTTTTGTAATCCAGATGAAATGTGGTATGGTATTGTAGCATTGATACTAATACTGTATTGAACAAATCCCACTATAAAGAATAGCTAAGTACATTTGACAGTTGTGTGTGCAGAAGTGTTGTGTCAATTTTACATATTTATCTACACACACTGTTAAAACCTCACCCATAGGCTTGGGGCTATGCACGCTTGCCTTTCTGGATAGTAAGACCTGCCAACTTTGTTGTTTGTGAGTGTGTGTGTGTGTGTATATACTCTCTCTCTCTCTCTGAATATATATCTATATCTATAGATATATATACTGTCTCATTCACTCCACTTGCCATTTTCATGCTTAGTTGCAAGAATTCTTTGTCTGAGAACAGGATTCTTATAAATTTTTAATCCCTTGCCAGTGCACAAGATTGCAGAAAGTATGGATAGGAGAGGGATGGAATGAGACACAGACTCGTCATATGCACGCCTGAGAACCAAAATCAACCAAGTGCCCTAATTATCATTGCTGGATGTTGAGAAGTCTAGCTTCTATTCATTTTGAACACTGATTTCAGGAGGTCTGACATACAGCTCTGTAAGAAGATGTTTTAAAGAACAGAACCATTTTCTGTAGTCTTTACATTTTGGCAATGACCCTTTAAAACAGTACATTAATAAAATATAAAAACAAAGAAAATTAAAATGACAATCTGAGATGCTCTTCTATAAAATAGGGTTTCCTTCCTAATGCAACAACTGAAATCACTCATATTTTCCTTGTATTCAATACACATTCCAGATTATTCTTCCGCAAGACATTATAGTCTGTCTCTGAAAAGATTAATTTAGGCCCCTCTCACTCCAGCCATTTGCCAATCCAAGGTCCTGCTTTCCACCTTCTCTCCCCTCCCCCATTTTGAATTCCTGATTTCCTTTCTCTGCATTTTAACAAGAAGTAGGCTTTGCACTATCCATTCTAATAATTCATTAACCTTAATTAAGGGTATGTGCATGCAGAGAATGTCCTCTCTACTGGTTTCAATTAAATCCTCAGTTCCTCATTTGGTGGTTTGCATCCAAAGAATGTTTTATTATTTGTTGATATCATATTCTATTGTTAGGGGATTGATTATGATATGGCAAACAGAAGACTGTGCTCTTGCAGTATTGTGATGAGAAGGAAGAAATAGTTATGAAATGGAATGATTCACTTTCTACACAATTTATTAGTCATTTCAGATTAAGAACGACCAGTAATTATCAGAAAAGGTAGATTCATTTCAGCTAAGATGTTCTATTTCCATTGGTTTTGATGGTGCAGCAAAAGCTCAAGAAAAATTATTTGTGGGTGATGGGCATGTGTGTTTGGGAAGAAAGACATTTTAAAATTTGTTTTTCATTTACTACCTAAATCCCTTGACCCCAATTGTAACTGTTCTGCAGAGTTGTCTCTTTTCCTCTGATTATGCTGTAATCTCCCTTAAATCTTGTCTAACTGTATAGTTTTGTTATTTCTGAAAAGTAATACTTGTAAAAAATATTGATATGTACCATTTGACAGTGATTAATGTTTTAATGGTGTTTCAGGTACTGTACTCCCAATTCTGAAATTCCCAGATTTAGGTCCAGTCACCTACAGCATCACACTTGCATAGTGGTTTGAAAAAGTCAGTCTTGCTGTCATAGAATTAACTATTGTGGGGCTGAGAGCAAGTGGGATGAAGGAACTGCACAATCACAGTGTGGTGGCAGAATGCACAATTTCTGCTTCAGCAGATAACTAGGAAAATCCTGGACACACTTCTGTGGTATTGCAGAACACTGGGATGTATCTGGCACTACATAATTTGCTTCAGAATCACTAGGGCTTTACAGGCTGCTTATCAGTATGTAGTGCAGAAGAGATCTAGGGGTGAAATCCCTGGCCCCACTAAAATCAATGGGGTTTTGCCATTTAAGCCGTGGTCCCTTCAAATATTTTGAACCACATTTTTCCATATGAATGTGGAGCTCACGGAAGGTGCTAGATTGGCAGCACTGAAGGATCGAACCCTCTCTTTATCCACAGAACAGGTACAGCCCAGACAGAGCAAGCTTCTCTGTCCTATTCCACCTCCATATTTCAGTTCTGACCTGAAGGAACCACCGTTAGGGGGAAGTTAGTTCAGACTCTCTCTCTTCTGAGACTGCCAGCAAGGATGCAAATTACTGTCAATTATTGTGTTATTTTTATTTGATGTATCCTGTAGGAACTGGACTGAAAGCACCAACTCATAAAATATAAGTTACTAAATAAATGCAGGAAGGTAAAGTCTTTCAGTCACTGATTTTAATTACTGAATATTACTGTGTGAAAATATTAAGGAACTATGTAGATATATAACAAGCTGTTATATGTAACAGTTATAGCCTATGGATGACTGGCTGGTGGGCCTTGCCCACATGATCGGGGCCTGAGTGACATATTTGGGGTCTGGAAGGAATTTTACTCTCAATCAGACTGACAGAGATCCTGGGAAAGTTTTGCCTTCTTCTGCAGCACTGGGCACATGTCACTTGCAGGTTTAAACTAGTGTAAATGGTGGATTCTCTGTATCTTGAATTTTTTAAATCATGATTTGAAGACTTCAGTAACTCAGACAGAGGTTATGGGTCTATTACAGGAGTGGGTGGGTGAGGTTCTGTGGCCTGCAATGTGCAGGAGGTCAGACTAGATGATTGTGATGGTCCCTTCTGGCCTTAAAGTCTATGAGTTTACAGCTGGATTGTAGAAATTTGCTCAAATACATTTATAAACAAACTTCCAGTAAAATAGACTAATTGATTAAATTTTGCATTTAGGTATTTACTGGGATCTTCACAGCAGAAATGGTTTTAAAGATAATTGCCATGGATCCTTATTATTATTTCCAAGAAGGCTGGAATATTTTTGATGGTATTATTGTCAGCCTTAGTTTAATGGAACTTGGTCTTGCAAATGTTGAAGGATTATCAGTTCTCCGCTCATTCAGATTGGTAAATATATTAATAAATAACATTTACGCGGGGATTTTTATTTACAGGTCCTAATTATACTTATAATTCAGACACAGTATGTTTATATGGCAGATTCAAAAAACTTCTATTTTCACTGCCTGCACAATGTGATGTGGAATAGTACTTGTGGAAGAATGATTGTGAATGCTTAATTTTTAAAATCAGGTCCAATAGTAATAAATCTGTTTTTTTAACACAAGGTTCAGGTAACATGTACAAACCCCTTATATTTAAATCTCATTTTTATATTTTCTCATTAAAATCCACTGATGGATAACTTTGATGAAATTAAGCGTGAGATATACGATCACATTTTCAATTTTTTGTCAATAATTTAATCTAATTTATCAAGGGAGGGAGCAAAACATGGTACTTTTCAAGTCTTTTTATCAACAATACAGCAAATGATGGAGTGATAAAAGATATTATTAGAGATATGATCAGAATGTAAGATATGGCATGTAAATTATAAGGCAGTATCATATATCATATTTATATACATACATACAATATATACATATATGTTTATTAATGTGTCTTCCCCCAATCCAATACATTTATTAAAAGCTAGTTAAGGTTGTGCAAGCACATAATTACTAATACAACCATAAAAAATACACAAAATCATCAGTTAACTCCTGACCCCAGCCTTCCAAACATTTTGCCTTCTCTCTATTTCCTCATCTCCATTCACCATTTGTAATACATTTGCTTCAATGGGAACAGGATGGAGCAAGAGAGGACAAAATGTAGCAATAATTACAGTGATTTCCATTAGAGGTAACACAGTACCATATCAAAGTATTGACTTTACCATGGCATCACCTAAATTAAGAATGTATGTTTCAGTGAAATATTTATATGGTACCACTGTAAATGTTTGCTTTTTTATCACCCTATATCCAAACGTCATGTTTTTACAGGCCAATGTACATATAGTTTCTGGAGCCACAACAGGCACTATTAAACTTTTATCAGTTGTTACCACATGTAGTTTCTGAAAAACTGTAATACTTCCCAATACTAAGACTAGGAAATATAACTAACTAGCTTAGGTTTTTCTATGGCATCCATTGCTGTGGCATCTAGCAACTTCAAATACCGTATTATGTTTACTGACAGAAAATGTTTTGTTTTGTTTTTTAAATGGAGATCACTTTATCACTATCAAAATATTGCTTTAACATTTGTCCACTGTTAATTAAGACTAGATCGTTCCTTTAAGACCCAACTCGCAGGACAGCTTGTTGAGGACAGGGTGGAGCTGCTGCAGGTTGAGCACTGCATCTGATGTGGGGAAGTGCAAACTACTATGCACCTCTAAGGAGTGTAGCATATTCCTCTCCATTCAGGAGTTCAAATGGAAAACAACTCCACACTCCCTCCCAAAAGGCCCCACCACACTCCTGTGTGAATTGCCAAAACTGCCCATAGCAGTTTGTGCAGATATTAAAAATAGGATTGTGTGTGCTCACTGATTTGACTTCTCTTGGTGGGCTCACATGCCTTGCAAGGCTCTACTAGGCTCCTTGGGCTTGATTGAGGGAGAGGAGAAAGTCCTGATTATCTACCATACCCTCCCCCCACACACTGAGCTGGTACCACAATAAGCTGTCCCTCGCAACAGACTGTAAAGATTTTAATATTATGATCCTTCCTCTATCTTTCCACATGCTTTCAAGATCAGTGAATAGTTTACAATGTGAACCTTTAAATTAGCATAATTGGGTTTCTAAACTGACACTTTAGTAAACTGAACAGCATAGGTCACACCTCTCAGAATGATTGTGTCAAGATCACCCCCAGGATGGAAGTTCACCAAAAAACCCACTCTCAAAGACCTGTAGGGAGAACAGATTCCAGAGGTGGGAAGCTTCTGCTAAGAACATTTTTAGCTTGGATTGGCTTGGATTATTTAAGCCTATGATCAGACAGGAAATGTTACCTAGTGTACTGTAGTGGATCCAAGTTCATTTAGGGCTTACCAATCCCTTGAATGGCATCAAAAGGGGAAAGGTTGTCAGTGTAGTCCATGGAGTAACAGTGCTGTAAATTCAAAATGACTCAGGCACCATTAGAGATGAGCTAATGCATTACGCAATAGTTTAAGCTTCTGGGTTCTTTTCATGAGTAGCCACATGGAGGATGCACTGCAGCAAACTAACCAAATGTAACCCCAATTCAATTTTTTTGCATTAAATATGGAATTTTCCTCCCCATTCACTCCCCCGTGTCTTTCTCAATCCCCAGATAATCCATTAAACTTTCCTAAATCTTTGTGAAAATTTTAACTATCTGAACATTTATCAGCTGATGTATTATTTACACATTTAAAATATCCATTTCTAGCTCTCTTACCAGTATTATTACAAGCCATATTCTCACATCCTAGTTTCTTTAGTTCATTTTAAAAGACATTTTTATATTTTCTAAACTTTAATTGGGAACAGGCCCTACAGGTTCTGCATTACAAATATAGTGTAGACTGCATCCACAGAAAATGGCATCTAAATTTATAAAATGAAATATTTTACAATACAGAACTTTTTATAAATAGAGATGCAAGACACACCTTCAGAGCTTCATTGTAATTAGTACTAAAATGTTCCTTTGCTCTTGTTTTTCAGCTCCGAGTATTTAAGTTGGCAAAATCTTGGCCAACACTGAATATGCTGATAAAGATTATTGGTAACTCAGTGGGGGCTTTGGGAAATTTGACGTTGGTGCTGGCCATCATTGTCTTCATTTTTGCTGTGGTTGGTATGCAGCTGTTTGGTAAAAGCTACAAAGACTGTGTCTGCAAGATTGCTACAGACTGCGTACTTCCACGCTGGCACATGCATGACTTTTTCCACTCTTTCTTGATTGTATTCCGAGTGCTGTGTGGAGAATGGATAGAGACTATGTGGGACTGTATGGAGGTTGCAGGCCAAGCCATGTGCCTTATTGTTTTCATGCTGGTCATGGTCATTGGAAACCTTGTGGTATGTAATTTTTCAGATATTCATTTTCCGACAAAAAAGTATATATAACACTTAAATAAAGGTTTTCCATGCTTACTTTGTAAAAACCTCTGTATGGCTCGGACTACATTCCCACCAGAGGAGAGAGAGGGAGGAACAGCTCCCCACCCCACCCTTACACTGCAGTGTGGGGTACCCTAAGCTTGCGTCCAGGTGTGCAGGAGTAAGCAGGTACTGCACATCCACTTATTCCCATGCATGGAGTGAGTGAGCAGCAAATAATTAACTCAGAGGTGTTGTCTGAGGGTATGTCTACACTTACCTGGTAGTTCGGCGGCGAGCGATCGAACTTCTGGGTTCGACTTATCGCGTCTAAGTCGAACCAGGAAGTGCTCGCCGTCGACTGCGGTACTCCAGCTAGACGAGAGGAGTACCGCGGAGTCGATGGGGGAGCCTGCCTGCCGCGTGTGGACCGAGGTAAGTTCGAACTAAGGTACTTCGAACTTCAGCTACGTTATTCACGTAGCTGAAGTTGCGTACCTTAGTTCGATTTGGGGGTTTAGTGTAGACCAAACCTGAGTCACAGTGTCTCCCACAAAGTAGAAGCTAGACAAATTTAGACTGGTAATAAGGCGTACATTTTTAACAGTGGGGATAATTAACCACTGGAGTAATTTACCCAGGGTCTTGGTGTATTCTCTCTCACTGGCCATTTTTAAATCAATACTTGATATTTTTCTAAGAGATATGCTCTAGGAATAATTTGGGGGAGAGTATATGGCCCGTGTTATACAGGAGGTCAGACTAGATGATCACAATGGTTCCTTCTGGCCTTGGAATCTATTAATCTGGTTTTGTGCTGTGTATGCTGCACTACTCCTTGCTTAGAGTTGTGTATGAAGACATAATCTAGCCCTCTGTGACTCTGTCAGCTGTTATCCCCTTTTTGTCCCTGTACTAGAAAATATATGCTCCAAAGAATACTGGGGTGTCCTTATAAACACAAGACTCTTGCATGGATTGTATAAGGTCTTTAATGGACAACAACTGTGATTCTAGCTTAAATTAATAAAAAACTACACTCACAATTAAATTTCATAAATCATTCAGTTGTGCTTAATTATGTAGTACATGTTGGATTCAGATGCCTAACTTTATCTACCTAACTAGGTGTATAAGTTTTCAAAGTTTGGCTATTGTTACTTTTTCGAGATACCTGTATATATTATAAAACAAACTTCCAGAGCAATATGCATTTGCACCCACCATGTGCCTGTAAAACTTCTATTTTAAAATTACACCATTTGTGGAGTCCTCTAAAATTGCTTTAAACTATTTTCATGACAAACTAGAAGAATAAGAATGACATAATGATTAGCTGTATTTTCAGAACAGAATTTGCATCCAAGCTGACAGCTAGAGTGCCAAGTTTGTGCCCAATGTAAATTAAATTGGCCAATTTAGAACTTTTGAAAAAATATGTTTCTAACTGGGAAGTAGTGTTTAAGATAAGAGTCTACTGTTTTTTTATTTTAGTTTTAAGTGTTTTTATTGTCCATTTTTGTAACATACTTTGAGTTGATTGAAAATAAAATGTCCTTTTTTGTTGATATTTTCATCCTCTTTTGGACATGTATTTTATCGCATATATTAGAGAGAGAGAGAGAGAGAGAGATTCTACAGCAATCAACATGGCTACTGCCATTCATTTCTCTGACTTAGCAACCTCATCATTAGGCCATCAGTGAAGTGTGCAGCAGAAATGTGCAGAGCTCTAGATTGCCTGCTATGCAGCAGCAACCTGCTCTGCATTTTAACATTATTCTTTTTCCTCGGGCATAATATTTGAGCCTGATCCTGCATTTCTTTGTGCCTACATATTTCTGTGACTTCAGTGAAGTTTTGAATGTGCAAGGTCTGCAGAATTGGCCCTTTAGTAGAACAGGAAGGAGGAGTCTGTCACACTTGCACATGTGGAAAGTTTGATCACCCCAAAAGTACAGTGATTGGTTTTTTTGTTTGTTTGACATCTGTCCTGGATTTACACTCTGACTGAGTGCCCTGTGTTTTTCTTAAATTTTTGTGGACACGTGTTCATTAGGAAATAGACTGACTGAGATTATAACTAATCAGCCATCAGATGACAGCTTCTACTCTGACATGTGAAAGTGTGAATATCCCATGACCTTTAAACTATCCAGACCACTACTTTAAAAAGAGTACTCTAGTGAGGACATTTACACCGGATTGTTTGATATATATCAATCTTGTATATATCTACCTAGATATAGACATATAGCTGTATAATTGTCTATTGCTATGAACATTTAAAAGAAAATAGCCCGAGTTTATGGAAGACTTTGGTAAAATAAAATAATAAAAATGGTTTGTCCTTTTGTGTACCATCTTCTAGCCTACAGTATAAATAATAAAACATATTCTCAGGGCAGTATTGATACTAGCCTCGTTAATGTTTCTGGCGAACAAACAAAGAAGACCATTGTAATATCAAATTCCGAAAAAAACCCAGAGGAAATCATTGTGTGCTAAATGGAAAGATAAGCAAAACTGAAAATTACAATAATTTTATTTTTTGTTTGCTAAGTAGTATTCTAAGCAGTGCTGTTTAAAAAGTATTTTTTTAAATACTCCTTATGGGAGTACTGTAGGATTTAATAAAGATTGTTAACCTTTCTATATAGTTGTTAAGCCATCCTATAGAATTTGACTGAAAATTACATTCCTGCTATAAATGTCTTACGAGTGGTTAGACAATCTAAGGAGGACATAATTTTACCATTAAATTATGTAGTTTTTTACAATAGTTTCTATAGAATCCGATCCTATCCTTGTTAAATTCTACCAGATCTTTCAAAAGGGCTTGGACAGTGTTCTCTCAACACTCTGGTTGATACAGCCACACAGAACTTTTTAAAGCTATTTTTAAATGAATAAACATTGTCTTGAGATGTTTAGAATCCCAAAACAGCAGTAATATGTTAGTATGTGAGAATTTTGGAAGCTAAACTGATTTATTTTCATCGTGTGGGTAAAGTTTGGTAAAACTCTTTCATATTTATTGTTGTTTGTTATTTGATTATCCAAAATAAATTAAATACGTTTCTTTTTAAAAACAAATAGTGTGTATAATTTTTAATTAGATAGTGTCCTTTAAAAATACTAATTTCTTATATACACATATATATTATACAGCTATGTTTTCTCATCTTTTAGGTATTGAACCTGTTTCTGGCCTTGCTACTGAGCTCATTTAGTTCAGATAACCTTGCTGCTACAGATGATGATAATGAAACGAACAATCTCCAGATTGCCGTTGCAAGGATTCAGAAGGGAATAGATTATGTGAAAAAAAAATTACGGGAATTCGTCCAAAAAGCCTTTGTTAGAAAGCAAAAAGCATTAGAGGAAATCAAAGCACTTGAAGATCTAAACAACAAGAAAGAAAGCTGCATTTCCAACCATACTGTCGTTGAAATAAGCAAAGATCTTAATTGTTTTAGAGATGGGAATGGAACGACCAGTGGTGTAGGAACAGGCAGCAGTGTGGAGAAATATGTAATTGATGAAAATGATTATATGTCATTCATAAACAATCCGGGCCTTACTGTGACAGTACCTATTGCTATTGGAGAATCAGATTTTGAAAATTTAAACACAGAAGAGTTTAGCAGTGAGTCGGATATGGAAGAAAGCAAAGAGGTAGGACTTTTTATATATGAAAAATAAGTAATTATGCACTTATTTATTCATTATTTAATTTGATTTTCAGTATTGTTTAATAAATCTCTTACTGTATTGTATAAAAATACTATACATTCAGAGTAATGTGTATGATAATTTGGCACTGATCTACCTAATTATGCATCAGGATTCCTTAGATGCTGCATTTTCACTGTCAGTCTGGAAAAAAGAAAAAGTAATAGTCTACTTATTAGCTTACTTATTACAGCAGTTGTGTGATTTATAAATACAGCATTTCTTTCAGATTTTATTATGTGAAGTTTTAGGACATGATGCAAATTTCATAAGACATCATTTCAGTAGTAATTATAACAATGATCAGAGCTTGTGAAATCTGAGTATTGATGAAGGCCCACGAATATTATAATTGATAACTCAAGGGTATCTCTCTGCACATACCTAATCTAATTTTTTATATTATATATATATATATGAAAAGTAAAAATATATATGTGGGCAATTACTAAAGATGAATACTAAGACATCATAGAATAAATAGACCAATGAATGATTTTTAAACCAGCTGAAAAATGATGTAAATAATCTTACTGGAGAGTTTGAGCTCAGAGACTATAGCCAGCTGAAGTGTCATTTAGACCAGTACCTTAAAACTGTGCAGGAATACAGACTAACCATTATATTGTATAGCGCTGTAGCAGTAGCTTACATGAAAAAATTATACTATTATTAATGTAACTAAGTGTTTGTTATTGTGCAAAAGCAGACAAAAGATTTTTTTTAACCGAACCAAAAAACCAACAGCTTCCTCAAAATAGACATGGCTGACGCCCTGGAGATTAATGGGTATAGATAATATTCTCAGACAAAAACAACGAGGAGTTTGGTGGCACTTTAAAGACTAACAGATTTATTTGGGCATAAGCTTTCATAGCTAAAAAACCCACTTCTTCCATGCATCTGAAGAAGTGGGTTTTTTACCCATGAAAGCTTATGCCCAAATAAATCTGTTAGTATTTAAGGTGCCACCGGACTCCTCACTGTTTTTGTGGATACAGACTAACACGGCTACCTCTCTGATACTTGATTCTCAGACAAAGAAAACTTTGTACAGTGGAGTGCTCAGAGTACATATTATAAGTTAAGGGTAAGTAAATTCAAAACAAATTTTCAAGGACATAATTCTTTTTAAAAATATTAGAAATCCAGGAATTTGGGCTTTAAGATGTCTACAATCTATGGCTGTAAATATCCTCAATTTAGAATAGACCTGGTTCTTGTACGGCTTGTGGGTGGAGTGCAGAAAGTATACAATATGAGTGATGCTTCATCATTACAGTACGTTTTGTTTTTTCTATCTAGGAGCTACACGTTCATGACTGCATATGGGGGGGTATTTTTTGTTTAATGATGCACATATAATAGATGGCACCTGGAACCATACTGAACTGTGAGGAATAATTCTTTATTATGTGCCACCTTGGCCCCCCAAACTTGTCTCTTGTCTGTGGTATTCAGCCTCTTCCTATGGTTCAGGCTCACCACAGCCAGAGAACCAACTGTACCTTATGGCTTACTTAGGGCATGTCTACACTTACCTCCGGAGCGATCGATCCAGCGGGGGTCGATTTATCGTGTCTAGTGAAGACGCGATAAATTGACCTCTGAGAGCACTCCTGTTGACTCCAGTACTCCACTGGAGTGAGAAACGTAGGCAGAGTCAACGGGGGAGTGTCAGCAATCGACTTACCGCAGTGAAGACACTGCAGTAAGTAGATCTAAGTACGTCGACTTCAGCTATGTTATTCATGTAGCTGAAGTTATGTAACTTAGATCGATCCCCCCCCAGTGTAGACCAAGCCTTAGTATCAAAACACCTTGGTTGGCACTTTTGAATAAGAACCCAAATAGGGTTTAGGCACAATCCCCTATCATTAACTTCCTTCAGGAGCTGAAGGACCTCTTAACAGGATGAACTGTAGATTATCTCAGAAACAGTCTGAGATTCAAAAATGTCAAATACAATAAAATGTGCTAAAAACTGGGAGGAGAATAAATCTAAATGGTATCAAACACACACTTAGATCTAAGGCTTCCATACACTCACCTAGGCAGGCCTAATCGTTTCAGTTTAAAGAAATTATGATGCTCACAGCATTAGCAAGCTGTGTCAATTAGTTTCTCAAGCCCTTTTTCTTCTCACTCTGGCATACCAAAGTTCTAGTCACTGGTTCTGTGACCTTGAGTCTTTCAGAGGAACTTCCTTGTTTCTCTCCCTAGAACCTCACTCCTCCTTTCCTTCATTTCCCTTATACCCTGGAGAGTCTTTGAAGTCAGGGTGTGAGCTACCTGCATTAGAATTCTAGCCCTGAAGTAATCTTTTTCATTAGCATATTGATGATAAGTTTGATCAAGTCCAGCATCTGTGTCACTAACTTGACCTCCAGCACGATGTCCATTCTGTGTTCCAATTTTATTCCATATTGTATGTTACCTTCTTTACCAACTTCTGCCTCTGAGATACATTATTTCTAATGCTCCTTTGGACTTGCATATACACACTCAGAATTTCTCCCCTGCTGATGCTTGTCCTTAAATATGTAGCTACCTCTGTATTCCAGGCTAAATTACAATCTTTCCATTGCCTGCAGAGAGTCTCTGAATGCCCTTGCTTATATGTTAAACGATAGACCAGTTTCGCTCAGTGAGTCATACAGCTCCCATATTTTCAAAGAATGCCATATATTTCAACAGCCAATATCAGATATGATTTATAGAAAGATGGTATTCCCATAGTCATAATATGCTATATGTCTAATCAGGAATGTGAAGTGTATGCCTTTATTTATGAATTACACATAGTTTTAAAGAAGGCCTGTCAGCACACCCATTTGAAGATTAAGAATAAGCCATTGTGGTTTTTGTGGTCAACATTTTTGGTATGAATGGACAAGGTTGCCTGAGAGCTCCCCCCCACCACATTTAATATTGTTTGTGTGACATTGTCTGTATGTTTTCAAACTTTCAAATGTTTGGATTACTTTCAAGTTGAACCTTACTTCTAAATGTTCTGCTTTTTTAATGGTTGTGTTTGATAAATACAATGATATGTGCTTTTCTCCAATCTAGCAAAGTTATTTTTCTGAGAAATTCCTTAGAATTTTTTTTAAAAATGTTTATGATATGCATTAGGAACTAGGGAGGTTCATAAGTTCTGTAGGGCACTTGGAGTCAGAGAATGGGATAGAGTAAAGCTGCCTAGAAGTTCTATATGGATTTAGACTTCCCAGTTGACTTCTACACATTAGCTACTCCATATTCTCTAGCCTCTGTTTGCTTCTTCAGACTCCATACTTTCATTTCATCTCTCCATCAAAGCTTTTTCTCCCTTCAGCTATTCTGTAGTCCCCAAGACCTTAGTATATTAACATGAGCCAGAGTCCTCATGCAGGCTTTAGATGAATTATTAAGTCTTCAGGGAGGAAAACCTGGCACTGCAAGCAAGAGTCAATACAAGGAACCTAAGAGAGAAGTGGTCAGATGACTTTGGCTGGATGGAAGCTGGCTGGTGAAGGCTGCAAAATTCATCAGCACAAGCATGTGGAGCTTAAGAGCTCTGCAAGCACTCTGCATCGGGGGGCAGGATGGCCCTGGAAATTTGATTTCCATAGGGCTGTAGTAATCACTAGTAGCAAGAGAAATTGGAGTCCAGCTGCTTGTGCTGGTCTCTGCTCGTGCACTATTACTGGCAGCGGTTAGCTACCTAACATTCAAATATGCACATTTACAGTGTGTATAAATGGGTGTTGGGTAGTTAAGGAATGGTACCATGGTAGTTAGGAATTCCATGTTTATTTTTATCTCAAGCCCCATTACTTTCCATTCTTCCCTACTGGACTAGCTCTGTCTCTCACCGTGGGGGAAGATGTCACTATCTGTACCTCTTTTGTATGTGTAGAAATGCTGTCGCCTGCCCTTTGCTGGGAGTATGTGAGAAACAATTCTGATGCTTGATGAGCAAGTTGTGAAGATTCTGTTGCCACCAACCTAACCCATGCATATTGATGATTCTGCTACTCGCTGTCTTCCGTACACAGGAGGCTGAAGATTACACATACCTCCTATCCCAGTGTTTAAAAATTATACCTCTGGAGACACACAATATCATCCGCTCCACTTTCTCTCTCAAGGGATTCCATTAAAACATAACTCCTACTGGGAGAAGGTCTGGTACCTCAGAACCAGGGGTAAGGGATGAGCCAGCATTTCCCTTCCCCCAAACATCTCACAGGGTTCTTAGAGTACTCTTAGCACATCAGAATGCCCTCAGAAGACACCTCCTTCAATAGAACTTCATTTTACCAGGAAGGAGTTGTGGAAAGCTATGTTGGCTCAGGTACTAAAGTATTAACAATTTTTTTCCGGTGTCATTGGTGGCATAGCCACTGATTCTAAGAGCAATACTTTAGGAGAGAGCACTAGAAACATTTATTTGACTATCTGTCTCCATTGACAAGACATAACAGAAGTGGGGTGGAGGGAGCTGAGGAAGATGACAGGAGCAAGTAATTGAGTTGGAAATTACAGCTGCTGGTAGTTGAGAGAATGGACTTCAATTTTCTGTTTTTGCACCCAAATAAATCAGAGTGCAAAAACCCTCTAGCAATCAGTTTTCTTTTTGAAGGCTGTCTCCACAGGAAACAGGCTAGAGATTTACTTTAAGAAGAAAGAAAGAGAAAGACAGAAAGGTGTGACTAATTTGCCAGTGAATAAATAACTTACCAAATGTGCCTTTCTCTGTCTTAAAAGGGTTATGTCCTCTAGAGATCTCACCAAAATCATTCAAATAAATCTCATTAGAAATTTCTAGGACAATTTGTGTTTTAGATCAAATGTGGCAAAATCATTTGACATTCTTTCAAAAAATACCTATTGTTTCTGAGTCCCATATTCCAAAAGTAACTTATCCAAATCATCTCAAATTTGGTTAAAAAAGTTTCCCTGGCCTACATTTGCCAGATATTAAAGGAAAAATGACATTTGTAGGATATTAGGGGAAGAGGTATTAGAATGGAAACTAAATTACAATCTTAACTTTGGAGAGGCAACTGTCTCTTCATAATACAGTTTATTGATGGAGTATCAGAGTACTCAGTGCTATGCTAGATGTAGTCTAAATATTCAGTACAATCAGCAATGGACTTTGGAAAAATGAAGTTGTCTATTCTGTATTGTCCCTGTATTTTACAACTGTTTCACCTCTGTCATGATATTGCACTCATAGACCTTCCAGAGACATGTCCCATTTGACTTCAAAACAGTATCTAAGTTCCTCCAAGTCATAACACATACCACTTTTTTTAGAAGTCTGCTAGCTCTTTATCAGTTGATACCTTCAAAAGAGGCCTTTTGTGTGGTTATCTCTTCATAGGTTCAATTAAACATTGTGCATAGGAGGAGATAATACTAGCTTGGCTGGTACATTACTGTCTCCCACAGGCTCTTCACGTCTTCCTAAGAAAAGTCTCGACAGCTGACATATTGGAGATATACTTGTACTTTTAAATGAATATGATCGTTATTTACTCTGAAACATTTAGACAGCTATATGTTTCTCTTTTACATGTACTTGGAAATATAGCAGTTCTTTTGTCACTACATATCTGTATCTCCGACAGATTCCCTGGTAGCATCTATTTAGTGCACCTGGCATACCTTTCCCGTGTGGACCCTAAAATACCCCTATATATACTTATACGTGCCCTCTGGGCAGCTGCACACACATTTTTGCCTGTGAATTTCAGGTCTTCATTTAAAAAATAAAACTGCCTAGTTTGAAATTGTTTCATTTACAACAATGAAAGCAGCTACAATTTTTACAGTGCCTTGAGACATCACAAATCACTTTCCAATAACACTGGGAATGCCCTCCCCCAATCCCTATGTGAACATAGAAGACCCTGAACATAGGTGGAACTATGGTAGTGCCACTTTGTGGAGTATAAAATATGGCTGATCAATACAATGTATGGAGTGGGTTAACCTTCGCACACATCAGAATCCTATCTATTGTATTCTGTACCAGTTAGCAAATATTAAGTGGATTAAAATGCCAGCAAGCAGGGCCGCCCGGGGGGGGAGGGGGCAAATGGGGCAATTTGCCCCGGGGCCCCCACGAGAATATAGTATTCTATAGTATTGCAACTTTTTTTTATGGAAGGGGCCCCTGACATTGCTTTGCCGCAGGCCCCCTCAATCCTCTGGGAAGCCCTGCCAGCAAGAAGACTATTACAGTAAACAATCTGGGAGATCATAAGTCAGAATGAGTATTGGTGCATCAGAGAAGAAGAACTGAGTTCTAGATATTTTTCCAGTTAGTGGAAAGCTGACTTTGCAACTGCAGATTCATGACTATCTGAAGAAAAGGCCTGAATCAATCAGAATTCCAAGCTTCCTGACCACAGTTGATGCTTATTTTGAAGATTCTTCTTATTAGCAACCCTCAATTGCCAGCAAAGAGTTGCCATTATCTGGCAGTTGCCAATAAGTGGAAGTCAAGTTTGTGAGGGTGCAGCCAGGGAAGGAAGTGCTGGGACATGCCTTCCTTGGCTTCAGCCCTGTAAACCAGCCTGTGCACAGGGCAGCAGCGGGAAGGGGAGCAGCAACCCAGATGCCAGGACTTTCTACAGGAAGTGGAGGCACTGGGGGCTCACGGAGCTGCACAGTACCTCTCCTTGCACTCTCAGGGGATTAGGGCTCAGCATATGCCAGTGCTTCCTTCCTGCGGTGCAGCGCCTCAGCAGGGCACATCCTGGAGAATGCATAGAGAGAGACAGTGCAGCTCCAGCTTCCAGGTGGCAGCCTCCTTCCCTGCTACTGTCCTTCCCACAGCCCCTGCAGCACCAGAAGCAATGGAATGTGCTGAGCACCCGGCTGCAGGCAGGTTTGTGGGACTGCAGCCAAAGAAAGCACATCCCAACACTTCCTGCCCTGGCTGCAGCCTTGCAAACCTGCACCTGGGGCCTTTCTTAATAAGCGTCATGCTGTTGCCAATATCCAAATCCCATTAACACTAAGGTCAATTGGACAGGACTGGTTCCCACCAAAATGTTGCTACTAACCAGAAGTCGTTAATATATGGATTGCTATTAAGCAGAATTCACTGCATATATATATTTTATATGAATCATCATAAAATTGGAGGAATAAATCTCAAGTTAATATCTGAAATCAGCAATAAATAGTTCAGGTTAGCAACATTAAAATGATTCTTTAACATCGATGCCCCGTAATCCTCAGAACAAGGATTGAAATTGGCCTCTCGTTGACTTTGATGGGTCCAGGATTTCATCCAAGATCAGTAAATAGTAGAAAAAGAGAAGGTGTTGCCCCTTCCTACAGCTGTGAATGACCATGAAGTTTCAGAATATCATCGTATATCATCACCCGTACTGACTTGATCAGTGTGTTCACAGCTTTGCAAACCAATAGCCTGAATTCACCTTCCCTACCACCTGGCCAATTCAAAGGGCCAGTTCCTTCCCAAATGGCACTACACCATCCAAAGTATCAGCTTCTTTAGAGTGCCTGATAGGTTGGATCTGTAATGTGTCAGCCCACTGTCTCAAATGCCACTGATGGGCCAGGTCCAACCATCCAGCTGGCCCATTCCTTCCCAAATGGATCAAGAAACTTTAGAAAGCCAAATATTCATAAAATAATAATGTTAAAATAGTTTTTTACATAATATAGTACCTCACAATATCTAATTTGGATAGAAATTCAAGGAGAATTCACTGTTTTGTGAGGTATTTCTACATGTAAATTCTATCATTGCTAAAAGGATGGAAGCAGGAACAGAAAACCTCAAAGTATTTTGCTTATTGTATGCATTCAGTTTAGAATGATAAAATATGCACATGGTCAATTAAATGAAGAGTAAACAATTTAAGTGTGAAAATTCGAAGAATATTCTGTCAAGCTTTAAAATAATGTTTGTTAAGATTTATCTTTAAAGCTATCATATACTTTCAAAATCTGTGCTAGCCATATTATTATGTAGTTAGTTCATTTTTGTTTCTTAATTGTGAACCACAATTTTGCAGAACAGTTATTAGCTTCAGCTCCTGTATTTTATATTAATCTGATGATACTAGATATAAACTTACAGTCAATCCTTAGGAATGTTTGTTGAACTCTTTTGTCAGCCCATATGTATCCTCTTTATTGCCAACTGATAAAATATTTAGTAAATATATTTTTACTGTTTTGAAGCCATGTTTGAATTAGAGTTTCCAAAGAGAAGAAAAGTAGAGGTACTATAATCTTGAACTTCACTGCCTACCGTTCTTACTTCTCACAGGGGTAAAACCAAGCTGGAGCAATCAAGAATGCAGCTCTGGTGCTTTTTAACCAGGTAGAGCAACGTATCGCCACTTTTACACAGGTTACCTAAGCAAGTTATACGTATATAATCACTTTTTTAATGGCTATTGACTGGCCTGCATGCAACTAAGCTATGTTCCTTCCCCATCCATTGCAAGATAGTAGAAACATGCACAGCTGCTCTCTGCTGAGTCATGTGACTCACATCACAGCATGGTCAGGCAAGACTGGCAACCCCAACATACATTTGACTCTGCTAATGACTCTTCTAGATATTTTTGATGAAGTACTTTAACAATAACTGCATGCTCTTCAGGTTTGGTAATATGGATCAAAACATTAAAGGAATGTTCAACTTTAAAAAGAACAAAGAAAAAAGGGAGCATGCATAGTTTTTAAAAATATAAAAACAACCCTTTTTGATTCAGCCCTTATAAATGTATTGTTTTAATAAAGGAAGTTCTAGATGATTTATGTAATGCTTATTGTCACATTTAAATTCCTTAATGAATATAATTGGAACATTTCAAAATCTACTCATTCACAAAAATATTTAGATTTATTTATATTTTGAAATGTTTCATGCTAACTTGCTAGGAACTAAGAGCAATATTCTGTATTCATTTGGGCACCCACATATCTTGAATTTTCATAAACTGCATATGAACAAGACACATAATTTATGCCAAAAGTAATATTCAGCAGAAGCAAATAGACAAACAAAAAACACTTCACAGAAGAGAAGAGAGAACAGAACTCCCAAAAAAAGCCTTTACAAACATTCTCTTCCAAAAACCAAAGAAACTAAAAAACATTTGCATAATAACATTCTTCCATCAAATACAATTATTTTAGAATGCACATGTTATGATACCTGAGTCTGTGTTTCAAATCTGGGACTCACATTACTCAATGTAAATCAGAGTAATTTAAGCAATCAACATTTCTTTTTAAAAAGTTGCAGTTACATTGTTTGTTTTTAATAAAAGGCAAATATACTCTCCATTGCAGCATAACTGACAGAACTTTCACTGACAGATAAAAGCAAATATGACGCAAAAATTGATAAAAGTTTTATAAAAGTTTATAACATTTATAAAAGTTATGCACCTGTTTTTGCTCTAATGCCAGTGTAAATCTTGAGCAACTCTACTGACTTGAATGGGATTGCTGTGGATTTACATCAGTGTAGCTCTGAGTAGAATTTGACATGATTGCAGCAGTTTAGGGACCTTGTAAGGACTAAGGCTCCAATCCTGCAACTGGACCCATAGGGACAAAATGTTGTGCCCACATAGAGCCCCACTGGCTTCAAAGGGAATCTGCACAGATAAGAATCCAACTGCAGGGTTACTACCAAAATTTTGAGTGGACTACAGAAAAGAGAAGTCACAGGGATGCCTTCCATCCTCTTATGTAACAAGATGGCTGTGCTGGGGGGAGCATTTGATCCATCTTGTTAAAGGTTTAGCAAGATTAACTCTGTGCTGTCCTCCCCACATACCCAGGAGGCATTATGGCACAATATGTCTTTCAAAAGAAAAATGCCACCATTCAGGGCATGCACCAGCTCATAAGAAGATTTTGCCTCATGGGAGACATAACTGAGCCTTCACTGTTAAAATTATGTATGGGTTAGACATTTTACATCTATATTTTTAATTGATCTTAACTGGGCAATAACTAAAATCTCCCTTACTGGACCTTATGGGCTCATACAAATTCACAGTACTGTGTAGCATACACCCTGTTTCAGCCTCAGGGCAAATATCATAATGATATAAATCAAGATATGCTTGAGCTAATCCAAAAGACCAGAATAAAGCTCTAAGAGACGTAGTTAGCAAAGTTATTTTCGTAGTATACATGCAAACTTCATGATATTTGAGATTAATGGTTTGGTTCCAGGCAATTTTGAATAGGGAATTCCCTTATTTATATTATATTTTGTCAACCAAATCATACAGCAATTTGTAACAGTCAAAACTCAAAGTTTGAAATGAATAGATGACTATTAAAGGCAATTTGTAATGGCTGAGTCCCTTTATTTATATTATAGTCACTTTGAATCATGAAGCACTTTGTAAAGCTTAAAATTTTAGCAGCCTGCTCCTGCTCCCATTGAAATCTAGAGCAAAATTAAATGGGGGCAAGAATGGGTCTTAAGTGAATGCATTCTAATGGAAATGGGCCCAACAACATGCTGTTGGTCAAGGTTTGTTTTGATGATTTAAGCTGTTGAAATCAGAAAATGCACTACTTTCAAAAGAAGAGTACGTAGGCTCACTATACACTCTAATGAATGTAGTTACTCAAATATTCTGGTTGTTACTAAACCATTACTATTTATGTCTATTTGTCACATTCTATACAATAATGTGTATAATTATATATTTTTTCAGATCAACACTACGCTCATAGAAGTAGTTTTTCCTTGATACTCTGGGGGGTGGGGAGGAGGTTCTGCTCTAATTTAAGCATGTTGTTTTGCTGATACAGGCCTTGAGAATGCTGCATCGTAAACAAATAGTTTCAAATGTATCTCTGTATAGAATAAGACCCCTCTCTGCAGGTACTGATCAATTTGACCAAGAATTATTTTGTAATTCATACAATACCTTGAACTTTCTTGATATTTTTATTGGTATTACTATTAGAAAAATCAGCATTAAAATCTTTTCTAAACTACAAACATTCTTTCTTAATTTTAGGGGGGTTTGTAATTTACTTCACTTGATTTTCGACACTTGAGATTGCTTGAGATTGCCTGAAAAATAAATGAAGAGCATGCTAAGGAATTGCACCCTTTGTTATATTAATGAAAATAAACTACTCTTCTCTAATTTGCTGTTTAACAAATGTAACAATTGTGATGTCTGGAATAGTGGCAACAGAGTCCTGTGTTGGGCAAGAAGAGTTAAAGAACTGACTTTACTTTTCATTGACAATCATTGGAAGTATTAATGATTGATAGTTACCAGCCTTTATTCTATGGCCCTTGATGTCAGTGACTAAGCTCTTACTGATTTCAGTGGTGAAGGATGAGGCCACAAATGAGTTCTATTCTACCTAGTTTAAATGTATCATATTTTTATTCTGACCAGGTACAGCTTTACATCATTTAAAGAAGGAACTTGTCATATTTCCAGTGACAGAAAGAAATTCAGGCTTATAATTATTTCTTAGTAAATAAACAGATATATATAATTAGAGTATGAGTTCCCAAATCTTACTTTTCCTTTTTAAAAGGGACACCTCCCCCGCTTTTCTTTCCCCTCCACCTCCATTTAGGATATGTGCTAGTAACTGTCAATTTTTTCTTCCTTTGGTACATAGATGATATCCACAATGAAATGATGAAAGCAAAATCCTAAAATATGTCAATATAATCCACATTATTTTTTTGTTTTTGTTTTAAATGTCTTTGTCTACTTATTTACAAAAACGTATTCTTTCTTTGGTTTAAATATATCTACTTTCAATATTTTGATGCTTATGATCTTCCTCATGTTCTAATATTGAAGATTAGTAATTAAATTATTCATAAATGTTACCAATTTAGAGGCAATTCTCACATAATTATTTAACATATTTTAATTTTGGAAATCATTGAATTAATATTATTATTAAAGCCTATTATGAAAACTGAGTTAAACTGGATTTATGGCAAAATATTAACCAGAGAGTGTGTGAGAGATTTTATATATATATATATATATATATATATATATGTGTGTGTGTGTTACACCACATACATGCACTTTTTGTGTTTTATAATACATATGTAGTATATATATAAAATAAACAATGAGCTCAATTATGCCTAATTAAGAATATATACATACATACATGCTTGATACTTAGTTATTCCTCCTGTAAACTAAAAGGATGCACATCAGGATGGGGGGAATGAGGAGGGAGGTGTGAGGATATCCTGGTAGCCAAGTAAAGCTAGAATAGTTTGCAATATTATCCAAATCCTGAGGTAATTATCTTACCCTCCTCACACCTTGTTTCATGTATATGATGGCTCACACAATATTTTACAAGAGAAAGATGGTTTCTAAAAATAACTTTATATGGAATTTTTTGGATTGTTCTATTTGTTAGAGATTTTTCTATTTCAGGACAAATCCTATGTATAAATTTGATTTTTATTTCATTACAATCATAGTTATGCAATACAACTGTGACATCAAAGGTGGCTAAGCTAATCATTATGTAGCACAGGTGACCTTAATTCACTGAAACAGTGTCTTTGGGCAGGGCTGGATACCGAAACGTAATCCTGCAATTTTCTATCAACAAAGTTGGAAATTCTTACAAAAATGCTTAAAACTATCCATCTTATCTGAGGGGAGAGGCATTGCTCACCTAAACCTGATTAAGAGATCAGCCTGGTCCATGTGATCTACCATAAAACCAAATCATTTCCTTATCTTCCAATATCTTTTTCTTTATGGAACACTTTTTAATACATTACAAATAAGTTGTTTTATTTTACAGCATTCTTTATCAGAAGAGAGAGAGAGAGAACAAGAAAACACCCCTTTTAAAAGTTGTGTTTTACTCCAGTGTGAGTCAAGCAGTTTGTTCAATGACTGATTTTTAGGTACCAGTAAAAAAAAAAAAAAAAAAATCAGCCACTAGTTGGAAATAGTAAATACATTACCCAGTGTTCTTTTCAAAAGCAATACTTGTGGACAAACTGGTCTCTTGTAGGTTAAAGCACTAAAGAGATGTGATCTTCCAATCAGAAATCATGTCCATTAATGCTACAATCACCAACTATCAAATGAAAATTTTAAATTCTGCTGCATCAACACCTATCAGATGAAACATTTAAATTGATGTCTTTCAAGATAACAGAAGTACAATTACTAAAATAGGATCAGGACTTCCTACTTTGAAAACCAATTATCTGTAAATGCCTTCATGTATATTGTTTGTAAAGTACTTGACTGGGTAACTACATGTATCCAGCAAGAGGAGATTAACAACATGCAACAGTATTTGAGTCCAGTGACATCTTCTTGTAACAAATGAGTGTCCTTTATTATAACAAAATTATGATATTATATGACGTTCACATAAAAAAAAAGAAGGATGGGTGGTATTGCATTTCATATAACCATAACATACAACACCAAGTCTAAAGAAATAGAACTATGGTATCTGTCAGCTCCTAGAATGTGTAGCCCAATTAAGGCCCCAATCCTGTAAAAACATACCCCCCATGAGTAATTTTAGGCATGTGAGACCCGATCCAACTCAAGTCAATGGGAACTCAGTGGGAATCCTCGTGTGCATAAAATGAAAGTTACTTGCAACTGGAGTTCTTTGAGATGGTTCTGTATATTCATGCTTCTGGGTATTGCCCTGCCTAGTGGTGCCTAACGGTACACCCCCTTTTATCCCCCCTGTCAGTATCTCTGAAGTTCTGAGGGCAAAGCTCTATAAAGGGGTGCAGCACCCTCTAACACCTCAGTTCCTTCCACTGCCAACTCAGAGAAAAAAAATAAAAGGACTCTGAGAAAGTGGAGAAGGAGGGTCGGAAGTGTAAATATGCAGAGCCACCTCTAAGAACTCTGGTTACAAGTAACCTTCATTTCTTCTTTGAGTGGCTTTGCATATTCCCACTTATGGAATAGTTTGATAAGCAGTACTGAAAATAATCTCAATGAAGGAACAGAGTCTTCATTGAACAGAGACTGAAGCACCGCTCTATCAAATCTAGCATCAGCCCTTAGGATGGCCACTCACAAACCCCCAGAATACCAGGCATTCCGGTACTTCCCAGAATGGCGGTGGGCCCACCCCTGCTGGCACGTCCCTACCAGACAGGGGACAAACCATTTAAAACCAGGACTGTCTATCTTAAAATGAGATGAATGGCCTGTCTTTCAGCCCTTGAAGCCAAATTGAAGCCATAACGTTTAGAAAAAGTGTGCACAGAACTTCAGGTTGAAGCAGTGCAAATTTTAGTAACAGGGACTTGCGCAGGACAAGCAAAAGGCATTGCCACAGCTCTGGTGGAATGAGATCGTACTGTTGTAGGTACAGGAATTTCTGCTAACATGTAACATTCAACAATACATTCCTTTATCCATCTAGAAAAAATCTGGGGAGACACAGTATGATCCATATGATTCTTAGTATAAGAGACGAATAATCTAGATGATTTTCCAAAAATTTTAGTTCTATTTAAATAATATGCAACAGTTCTTCTATCTAAAATATTTCAAACTGATTCCCCTTTATTACTAGGTGGTCTTGGAACAAATACCAGGAAATTAATTGTCTGATTAATGTGAAATTCAGAAACGACTTTTGCATAAGCTTAAGATCAGGTCTAAGAACCCCCTTTATGAAAAGATGTACAGTGGATCAGTCCCAAGGCCTATAATTCCGTTAATTTCTGGCTGACGTTATGGCAACAATTAATGTCATTTTAATACATAAACACTCAGCCAAGGGTTCAAAAGCTGACTTCACAAATGTAGATAAAAAACAAATAAAATCCCAAGGAGAGACAGGTGAGTCCAAAATGTCTCAAAAGATATTAACTGACAATTGAAGATTGTCCAGATTTGGCCTGTAAACCTGAGACATCCAGTGCTGCATTGTCCTCATTCTGAGATGTGCAAACAGAGTCATGTAAGTCTTAGCTGCCATGAGACCCAGGAAGAAAATTACTTTCTGTGTTAGACATATTTGAGAGTTTAAAACATACAGCACTATTTTTAAAAAATTGTCCTCTGGTAAAAAGATATTTCCTATCACCAAGTCCAATATGGAGTCTATGAGTACAATTCTCTGAGTTGGGCAGAAATTCAACTTTTTGACATTCAGAAGCATCTCCAAGTCTGAAAAAAGGGTGGTTGTATAGCAGTATGGCTTGATAGATCCTTGCGAACAGCATCCTTCAACAGCCAATCACTCAATTATGGGTAAACAAAAATACCCCGCTTTCTCATATGAGCTGCTACTACAGAAAGGCTATTGGTGTGATTAACAGGCCAAATGGGATCATGTTGTATTGGAAATGGCCTCCCAACACCTTGAAACAAAGGTACTTTTGATGACTGTATTGGCAGAAATATGAAAATGTGTCCTTTCACTCAAGCATCGCAAAGCAATCTATAGCTGAAAGTGAAGGGATTATGGAGGCCAGAGCTAACATACATAACTGAAACTTTCATATGTATTTGTTCAGATTCCTTAAATCTAAAATCAGATGAAACTGTACTTTTTCTGTACCAAAAAGTCTCTTGAGTAAAACGCAACCTCTCAGGTTTTAGATACCTCCTCAACAGCTCCTATCAGAAGGAATTTCTGCACTTCTGAAAGTACAATAGCCTCATGAGAAGGTTCCCTGAAAAAGGTAGGGTACAAGGAATTGAAAGGGGGAAATTTCTCAAAGTGATTGACCTAGTCCTTTTCTATAATTTCTAGCACCCATTTGTCCAATGTATTATCTGTCCTCCATCTGATGAGAAAATATGCTAGCCTGTCTCCAAACAGGAAGGGAAGGATCCCCACTGATTGATTCTGGACTCTTGATCCTGTCAGAAAATCTGAGGGTTGGTTGTTCACCAAAGACAACAGGGAGGAAGCAGATTGTTTAGATTTAGGCTTTGATTCGAAAGACATAGCCTGTTGGTGTTGTTACTGATGTCTTTGATTCAATGGGAAATAAGTCAAGGAAGACTGTGTTTCTGATAATGGAAATGAGTAGTCAAAGGTCTCCGCCTGGTAAAAGAAATAAAAGCCCAAATAGCAGCTTTCGATCTTGTCTCCTTCAGCTTTTCCAGCAACTCATCCACCTTTTCACTTAAAAGACCATCCCCTAACTCAATTCTCATATCCTGAGCCAGAGAAGAGCAACAAAGCCAAGCTTGTCTACTCCAGGTAACTGCATATGCCAGTGCTCTAGAAGAAGAGTTCAAGGTGTCTAAAGAAGCTCCAAAAGCATGCTTTGTCATATTTTGACCCCCATTAGGATCACATTTGCTAATTTCCTTTTGTTATCTGGCAAATCCTGCACAAACAATGCCATCTTTTCCCATAGGTGGAACTGAGAGTGGATCATAGTTGCTTGATAATTTTCCACCCTAATACCAAGAAGGGAAGAGGAGAATACTTTTCCCCCTAAGGAATCAATATTTTCCCTTCTCTATCAGTGCTTGTCCAGACCTCAACATGCTACTGGTAGCAGCCACAACCTAATGAATTAGGTACAGGTTGTGTGTAAAAATATGAAAACTGCTACGAGGATATCTGATATAATTTATCTGCCTTCTTCAAAATAGGCTGGCAAAAAGTAAAAGGGGACCAAACAGATGTAGCTCGCTGCGGTAGACCATCAAGAATTGATAACAAACTTCCTACTCTTGCAGGTAGCTTAAACAATGTCGAACACTGGATGGGATGTTTTCTCCACAGCTAGTGAAGTTAATTTCAATGTGAACACTGTGTGATCCATCGGGTCATGGCACTGCAGAGCATCCTCAAAAGGAAAAGAGGCAGAAGCCACTCCCACATGCTCATCTGGTGACAAATCAGGATCGGGGTCTATGTCAGCCTACTCTTGTTCAAAAACAGAAGTTATCTCCGTATCTTCTTCTTCAGACAGACAATCAGGTACCACTATCTGAGATGCAGACAGATCTGGTGGAACTGGATCCGAGGATTTCTCCACCACTGGATCCTTTACAGATAAAATATCACCTCTCCATCCATAAGGAGGGCGACTGAAAAATTCCTGTGGCAGGTCCCAATAAGGCCATGGACTCCAGGACTGCCAGTCTCCCCCACAACTGTGATGTGAGAACATACGTGCAGGAGGAGGATCAAAAAGAAGAAGCAGGAAGAAACAGTCTCTTTATTCTTCCTCTGTCATCCTCTAAACACGGATCTGGCCTTGGATCAGTAATGGATTGCACTGAAGATAGTAATGGACCTAGAGATTGGAGAGAAAACTCTTTGTGGGGACACTGTAGGAGACTTAGGAGGAGAAGGTGTAGACGGACCAGGAGAAAGACTAATAATCTCCTCTTCTCTTCTCCTTTTTTCAGGAGAATTGACACTGAACTCAGAACTGACGAAGCCTGTCTCTTCCTCTCATTCAGATCCAAGAAGCCCTCAGAAGCCAAATGGTGTACATCAGCCAAAGTAAATATATTCTATGGACCCGAAGATGGAGCTGAAACTGGACAGAGGTCGAAGTTGGAGCTGAAGACCTGGATGGCATGGAATCTGGTGAAATACACAGATCTGCCCGCTTGGTACTTGAAGCTGAAGCTAGAGCCAGCCTGGATTTTGGAGCCATAGTTGTAGAGGCCTTGTCAGAATCAGATAGATCTGACAAATCTGAAATGAGGGATCTAGCATTTCTAACAGTGGCTATCTTCTCCCTTGACTGCTTCTTCGGAACCAACACAGTTGGAGCTGACAGTGTGGCTCTTGGTTCTGTAGCAGACAGTCTGCTCTTCATCATCACCTGTGCCTTTGAAGCCCTGGCTGCTTGAGCAACACGATCTGGAGACAGACCCAACAAAGGTTCTGATTTCCTGCAGCCTTTAAAGTGTTTCATCTTGCAGGAGTAAGTGACAGTATGTCGCAGTACAGATCCTTGAGGTCACCACTACTTACCTCTCTCCATTATGAAAACTGACCATTTATTCCTACCCTTTGTTTCCTATCTGTTAACCAGTTACTGATCCATGAGAGGATATACCCTCTCACCCCATGACTGTGACTTTGCTTAGGAGTTTTTGGTGTCGGACCTTGTCAAGGGCTTTCTGAAAGTCTAAGTACACTATATCCACTGGATCACCCTTGTCCACATGCTTGTTGATATCTTCAAAGAATTCTAACAGATTGGTGAGGAATGATTTCCTTTCACTAGGAAACAACAAGCCATGTTGACTCTTCACCAAAGCATAGTGTGTGTCTATGTGTCTGATAATTCTGTTCTTTACTATAGTTTCAATCAGTTTGCCTGGTATTGCCAGGACCGCCTCTGGAGCCTTTTGTTTAAAAAATTCAGCATTACATTAGCTATTCTCTAATCATTTGGTACGGAGGCTCATTTAAGTGATAGGTTACATACTACAGTTAGTAGTTCTGCAATTTCACGTTTGAGCTCCTTCTGAACTCTTGGGTGAATACCATCTGGTCCTGGCGACTTAGTACTGTTTAATTTATTAATTTGTTCCAAAACCTCCAATATTGACATCTCAGTCTGGGAGATGTGTCATCGAAGAAGAATGGGAATCTCCTATACATCCTTTGCAGTTAAGACCGACAAAGAATTCATTTAGCTTCTGCTTTTTCTTCAGTTTCACCAAGCTACTAACTGACTTAACTAACTAACTAAAACTATACTAAACAATTACCAAGACACTAAGAACTGGGGGGAAAAACTCAGATCCGAATGGTCTGGAGTGGTTTACTTCCATCTCGCACAGTGGTTGGAAGAAAGTGAGGTGATAGAAGGCATTGCCCCCACTCCTTACAACATCTGGAGATGCTGAGGGCAGAGGCAAAGGGGCTGTGCAAGTGCTCTAACAGACACTGCTTGGAGAAGGTTCTAACATCTGGCACCACCAGGCAGCGCAATACCCATAAGTGGGAATATGCAGAGCTGCTTAAAGAAGAAATGATAATCATACTTATTATTTAGATATGGATTACTGATCTACAGTAACCCTATTTCTTTAGGCCTGCTCCAAAGCCCAGTGCAGTCAATGGAAAGAGTCACATCAATTTCAATTATGTATGGATCATGTCCTTTCCAAATAATTTAAGGCCTGATCCTGCAAGCTGTCTCCTGAGTTAATGGAAGGCAAGGATGTAATATCAGTCCTTAACTAAAGATCAATAGAAAATGTAGTTTTCAGAACTGTTCATCTCCTTTACAAAAGCTACACAAAATTCCAAAAAAGCCACAAGAAATCATAAAGTAACATTTTATCAAGGTTTATACTGAAACAGAATGTCACAGCCAGTCAGAGCTCAGGTACAGTCACTGCCTTTCAACCATATTATAGTTTTCCATACATTGTGCAAGTCTCAGCATTCTGATTGATATCCTCAGAATTTGATGTCTATATGTTCACAAACATGACAACTCCCGAATCTCATGTCCACACGTAATCAATCATTTTGTTTATCATTTTATTCAATTAAATATTTGTTCATTAGATATTTCAGCAAGGTAACAACTACCTGAGAGTGGTGCCTATTGATTCAGCAGTATCCATATCCTGGGCTGATAAAGGTGTCAGCCTAGATCCTCAGGGTGGTGTAAATTTGTGTAGCTTAACGGAGGTCATGCTCCCCTTGATTGGAAGTCAATGGAGCTACACAGATTTACACAGCATCTCAGGATATGGCACATCAGCATCCAAGTACTTTAGCCTAGAATAGGATTATTATTTCATGATCAGGAATCAGACTCAAATTTTCAATATAAATAATGCCTCTAAGTTATTCTGTATTCTAATACAATACAGGATCAATCTTTAAATAATGCTCCTAATCAGCATCCAGTTATCAGTATTAATGTTTCATGTATGTAGTGTACTCGATGTACTTACATCAACTCCTATATAAATCTGTAAAATTAACTGTAGAGTATGTAGCCATTCCTGACATTATAAATTA
This sequence comes from Terrapene triunguis, assembly GCF_002925995.2. Lineage (NCBI taxonomy): Eukaryota > Metazoa > Chordata > Testudines > Emydidae > Terrapene > Terrapene triunguis. The sequence goes on along the minus strand of NW_020664413.1, from coordinate 33,461,028 downwards.
TATGGCAATAACACTAACGGTTTCTTACCAATACTATAATCTAAATTACAGTGATGTAGCATATTACTTCTACGGCTGCATGGTCTATAATGATGTATTTCACTACGGTGCTTTCTTTAGGGCTGAAGACTTGCTTACATTACCTATTTAAAACTGAATACGAATGTATTTCTGATTGAAGTAATTCAAGACACATATCAACAAAATATTAACAGCTAAAAACATGTTACAAACTCTTTGATGAGTACTTGTTTTCACTTTAGTGGTGCTCAGAAATAAATGCATTTAAAAATAGTTTTACTTGCAAATGTAAAAGCAAATACAGGTGCCAGAATAATAGATAGCCTTAAACTGCCAAGAGACCAGTGGCCTGATTCAAAGTCCACTAAAGTCAGTGGAGAGGCTTCCATTGAGTTCAGGAGCCTTTGGATCAGTCCCTGAATCATGCACTCTTCAGTCCTCAGCAAAACTTCCACTGAAGTCAGTAGGAGTTTTGCCTGAGTAAGGACTGCATGATTTGACTATGTATAAAGATAATACATGCATAGTGGAACATAATGCAAAATAGTGGCTTGTCCTAAAGTTAACTTACTGCTCCTCTCAACTGACATTACAGTAAGATACTTAAACAACAGGTCATGTGTACTGTCATAAGGGTTGCTACCGGAAAAAAGATCTAATTTTCAACATTTCAACATTTCAATCCATACACTGTATACAGGGCCGGCTTCAGGCACCAGCTGAGCAAGCTGGTGCTTGGGGCGGCAGATTGTTCGAGGCGGCATTCTGCTTTTTTTTCTTTCTTTTTTTTTTTTTGTTTTTCTCCGGCCGCCCTGTAGGGGGCGGCGGCGTGGAGAACCAGAGCACCCTGCAGGGCAGTCCTCTTCCTTCC
>NW_020664413.1:33388527-33459736 GCF_002925995.2 Terrapene triunguis | reverse complement strand
GGCGGCGCAGCGGGAGGGGCCACGTGGCAGCGCCCCTGCTGTGGCCCTGGCTGCCCCCTTCTCTCTCTCTCCCGCCCGCTCCCTCCCTCCCCGCGCTCTGGCCGCGCCGCAGGTTTTTTTTTTTTTTTTTGCTGGCCTTCCGCCCCCCCGTTTTTTTTTTTTTACTTGGGGCGGCCAAAAAGCCAGAGCCGGCCCTAACTGTATATTTTAGAGAAAATACCATTTGTAGTGGACATGAAGATATGCTGATTTCTATTGGTTTGGTCATTGTGCTGGAAAGATTAAGTGACATTCACAGTTTAATCCAATATAATAGGGAGTGAAATAACTAACAGTATGGCATATGCAAATTGACCAATTTTAATATTATTGAACCTTAATTTCAGAATTCTTACACATGGATCAGGTTAGTGGACAAATTATTTTTTAGAATTTCCTATAAGAAGATAGTCTAGAAATCAAAACCACACTACATAGATTTTAATACTATGATTTTGCTTATGGTAATGCATATTATCAATATGTATTTACTGATAATCTTATTTAAAAGTTGTGGAGCACTGACATATTTCAATGTGTTCTATGAATAATATATACTTAGTGAGGAAAAAAAAATTTCCTGTGGGATTTTATTTTCAGAAGCTAAATGCATCCAGCTCATCTGAAGGCAGCACAGTTAATATTGCCCCTCCTGGAGAGGGCGAACAAGCTGAGATTGAACCTGAAGAAGCTCTTGAACCAATAGCCTGTTTTACAGAAGGTAACAAAACACAATATTGCCTAAAGATTGCGTTAGCAAACTGGGGCTTGATTCAATCACAATTTGCTTCTACAACAGTTGGCTCTTGAAACACCATGGGCCTTCTTGGTTTCACTAGCCAAGAGAAGCTACTGCCTTCTCAGTGATAACAATCAACTGTCAAAGTAGGAATTCTCTGGAAGGTGGCTAACTCTCCTCTCTGCTCAATCGCTAACATATCTCAATATTAAGGTACTTGCAGTATTAATTTTTCCAATCCTATAATTGTATTTTGTAGTCAATAGAGAAGGCCCTTAGAATTTGGAGCAACTCTGTTTTTCTGAGAGAAACAGAACTGACATGGGCCAACAGCCACAAACACTACTGTGTTTTGGATATACAGTAGAACCTCAGAGTTATGAACACCAGAGTTACGAACTGACCAGTCAACCATACACCTCATTTGGAACTGGAAGTACGCAATCAGGCAGCAGCAGAGACAAAAAAAAGTAAATACAGTACAGTGCTATGTTAAATGTAAACTACTAAAAAAAAATAAAAGGGAAAGGAGCAGTTTTCTTCTGCATAGTAAAGTTTCAAAGCTGTATTAAGTCAATGTTCAGTTGTAAACTTTTGAAAGAACCATAATGTTTTGTTCAGAGTTATGAACATTTCAGAGTTACGAACAACCTCCATTCCCGAGGTGTTCGTAACTCTGAGGTTCTACTGTAGTTCATAGATTGTGTGTAATATAGACAGATATTTTTAAAGTCAATTTCATACTTAGTTGTAAATGCAAATCACTGTCAATTTCTCTCCATGGTTTCACTCCTAAATGTAGTTTAAATCTACTTACTATCACTATTCAGAACCTTGTAACGGCAAGTAGGGGATTCCAGTATCAGATTTTAAAAGTATCTCATAAAGAGAGTGGCTATCAAACTAAGAATTTTTATAATAATTTGGATGCCAGAGTGATTAACTACTTCAAAATAAGTTGCTATTTTATTCCAATTTCTAGTTATTTAATATGTTTACAGGTTGTGTGCAGAAGTTCACATGTTGTCAAGTAAGTATAGAAGATGGCAAAGGCAAAAATTGGTGGAATCTTAGGAAAACCTGCTACAGCATAGTTGAACACAACTGGTTTGAGACATTCATTGTCTTCATGATTCTTCTGAGCAGTGGCGCTCTGGTGAGTGAAACAATTATGACATATTCTGAAAAATAAGTTTTTAGAAGGGTGATTTATTAAAAGTATGTTTGCATACAGGATAGTTTTTGATCAGTATGAAAATCTATTCAATTTAAGAAATATTTGGGAATCAGCAGAAGCAAACACTCACGTTATAATGTGCAAGATAAAGAAGTATTGATGTATTTTAATCGCAGCTGTGCAAAATGTTCATGCTGAAACCCAAAATCACTCTAAAACTTCCTGCATTTCATGTTTCATTACAGTTTTGAAATGTGGACCAAGGTTGGAAGGCTTGCTAAAATTCACATATGTTTTGATTAGAGATGGACCAAAACCAAAACACTGGGCTAAACTCTGCTTTTAATTAGACTGGTGTAAATCTGGAGTAACTTTATTAAAGCCAGTGGAGTTACCCAGAATTTATAGTGGTTACTCATTGCAGAAGTTTTGGACCTGAATACTACTAACTTTTGTTACTGTTTGGATTTGGACCAAAATTTTAAATTGTGAGCCCATCTCTACTTCTGAGAGGACCTGGGGCAATGTATGAGTGCACATCAAAATCATATGCAAATCATGGTTTTGACATGAAAACATGTACACATTTATGGCTTCAAATTATTTTACTTTAGGATTTGGGGCCATTTGAACTATCTGGTGAAGCTCAGGAACTCTTTGCATTCTGCTTAAATCATCCCCTTCATGTTCTACCCTGGCTCATTGTTGTCTTACTATTATGATTTTCTAAATTTTTTGTCATCTTTGGAATGTATAAGATTTCACGAAATGGCAATTGTTTCCAAAAAGATCGTCACTCTTCACCACTATCCCATTTCAAATTACACAAGCTCTGCACTTGCAACCCTATCAATGGGCATAGTATACTTTCCAAAAACGAATTACAAACATTTCCATAAATACACTTAAATATATATTTTCTTGCCAATTAACACTGTCTTTTTTTCTTGGTTATGCTGATAGGAAAAAGATTTTATTTAAATGGGGAAGTAAATAAAATCTTCCTCACTACTCCTCTCTGGGAGAATATACGTATCTGGAACAGGAGGATTTTTTGGGTTAAGCCCCATATTAAAATATTGGCAGAAAATCATTCTTTGTATTTATTTCTTGATTCAGCAATAAAATAGGATTGCAAATCCTGAAGTCTCTACAGGCAATAATTCTTACACAGGCAAATTTCTCACTAACTTCTGTGAAGGTTTATTTAAAGGTTGAGTAAAAATCTGAGTAAGGGCCTCAGGATTTGGCCTGGAATTATTTACTTTGATTTTGTAAAACCTCAATTGTGAAAAAAAATCACAGCTAATTGAGGGTCACACAAACAGTACACAGAATTACATGTGGAGTCCCTATATTTCTTGTTTCTCAAAATAAAAGAGACTAGACTTTTCCTTTTGCTTAAGAAAAGGATTCATATTCAAAACATATTCTCCATATTCTATTGGAGAAAGCATAAAACAAGACTGCCTCTCTCAAAGTTGGATTCCATTGAAGCAGATGTAGTGAAATGGGAACTAAGTAACATAAGAGTTGAAAATGGTGCACAAAGAAGAGACAAAAACTTAAATCCCACCGCTTTCTTCATTTATCTAATTGATCTTTCTGAACCAGGAAGTGTTATGAATACTTGCAAACTTTGTGTTCACAGGCTTTTGAAGACATATATATAGAGCAGCGCAAGACTATCAAGACCATGCTGGAATATGCTGACAAGGTTTTCACTTACATCTTCATTCTGGAAATGCTTCTGAAATGGGTTGCCTATGGTTTTCAAATGTATTTCACTAATGCCTGGTGCTGGCTGGACTTCTTGATTGTTGATGTAAGTACTTTATTCTTCAAGTCTTTTTTGACTGATTTTCCTATCAACAAAGTTACAAAGCTCACTATTGTGAAGTAGATTTCTAATGAACACAGTACTTGCAGCAAAAATTTATGAAAATTTTACTAACAGCCTGTTGTTATCTGATGGTGTTACTAAACGTACATTTATATTCAAAAGAAAAAACTGTAACTAACAGAACATTACATACTAAACTAAAGCCAGGACATACCAAAGTTAAGGTCCCATGCAAACCTCCAAAATTTGTGTATATACATTATGACACAGTCTTATTATATGATCACATGTTGTTTCTCAAATAATACATTATATCATCATGGAATTTTTCCACAGCCATCCAAACTTTGCATCTAAGATATTATGTTTGGTCCAAATGCTGTCCAAGCTTTATTAGCTGTTCGACAATTTGTAATAAATAAGTCAGCTATGATTTGGGAGGGTTTATGATGGAAGAGGAGAGAAGCTTTCTTGGCTTCCTTTCCAGCCATGGCATATATGTACAGGGGATGGATCACTTGATGATTACCTGTTCTGTTCATTCCCTATGGGGCACCTGGCATTGGCCATTGTAGAAAGACAGGATACTGGGCTAGATGGACCTTTGTCTGGCTATGCCGAAAAAATGACAGGAGACATTAGATATGGGTTTAATCAGGCCACAACTTCATTATTAGATGTCTGGGACTAACCCGGCGGATAAAATGTGCAGTGCAGGTGAAAACCCCCACAATTCACCGAGGGGCGGGGTGAATGCTTTTTTTCAGCCCCTCCTTCCTCTCCCGCCTCCCCCCCACCCCCACATACACACACACACACCTTTCCGTTCATGTCCCTCCAGCAGACCCACTGCCGGGACCCTCCAATTCCAACCAATTCCAGGGAGGGGGGGGCCTTCCACCAGCTCCCCCCACTTTTCATCCAGGTCCCTCCAACATTCCCTTGCCGGGACCTTACTGACCACCCCCCCTCGTAGGAGGGGTTAAAATAGACTATAATGATGGGGGGTTGGCTCCCTGCTGTACCAATCATAGGAGTCCCCAACTGGCCCCGGCTTGCTCAATTACCAAGCACCTCTCCTTAATTCCTTTCCCAATCCATTTATCCATTCTTTTGTACCTTAATTTATGGAGTACCTGCACTGAACATCCGTTATGCACTTAAATAAAGAGTTGCAACATATGACCTACTGCCCGTCATGCTCTGCATGAACAGAGCCCACCTGAACCTGCTGCGAGGAAGGCAAAAAACCCCAACTGCACCTGGCCAATAGGATGGTAAGGGAAAAATTCCTACCCAGTCTAGCCAGATAAACCCCCCCCACTTACTTAAAGTGCAGGACGGTGATTGTCTGACCCAGTACGGCTGTTCTTATGTTCTTATGGCACCTTATAGACTAACAGACGTATTGGAGCATGAGCTTTCGTGGGTGAATACCCACTTTGTCGGATGCAGCATTTTTGCTGCTTTTACAGATCCAGACTAACATGGCTACCCCTCTGATACTTATGTTCTTATGTTCATTGTCTTAAGGGATCAGTGCTCCCAGAATATTTTGGTCTCCTGCCTTCCCATATTATCTGACTCAGTTCTTTAGTGAGCCAAAGTGATGTGTGCGTTCAAATGAGAATGAGTATCTTGGAGGCAAAGGTGCTCATGATTGTTGCCACTAAATTATTGTATTGCTTCACTAGGCAGTCCAAATTTGGGTCCCATTACTGTAATGTTTCTGTTAGTATGCTCTAGAACAGGGGAAGATTATTTTTTGTCAAGGTCCAAATTTATTAGTCAAGGTATAGTGAAGGTCCAGACTTCAGAGAAAATTTAAAAAAACCCAATAACAATAATAATAAGTAAATAAAAAGATTTTGGGTCCATTCAAAAGCATCTGGAAGTCCAGATTTGGCCCACGGTCCGCCTATTGACTACCCCTGCTCTAGAAATTTGTCAGGTTCAGGAGTCTCACACGACAGACTGGCTTAATTGGTCTACCACGCAGCTAGGAAGTGGAGAAAAACATAATTTTCATCTGGATGACGTAATGTATGCTACACCATGGTGAAGCGCCAGTGCCATTATGTGGTAGTCTCAATGTGTGGTTTCAATAAGAGGTAATGCAGAATTCAGGGGCTTCTATCTGGGAATTTTAAAGAAGAAACTTACTCACACCTTTATAGATGAGCCACAGATCATGTTTCAATTGCTCTATTTTTATAATGAAGGCTCCAATTGATTTATTTTTTTAAAAGAGCATACTTGATGTAGAGTTTTGGGTGCTTTTTCAGCAATAGCGTTGCCTAAGAAAAGAATCTCATAATGAGGTCCTCAGAAGTGATAAATATTTTGCAATCTAATTTAAAATTTCCCCATTTTTCTTAATTTTATAAAAATAAGAATGACCAGACAAGAGCTGAACATCCCGCCTTCCTAGAAAAAATATATTCCATGTTCTGGAATGCAGTCAACAAATGTTTTACTGTACGTAAGGCTAATTCAGCAGTTCCCTCTTGAGCACTCCACATCAGCACTTCCAAAAGAAACTTATGAACTCACTTGAGAGTACGAGGGAAAGTAATAGAGACAGATTCAGACTGTGACACAGAAGCTATGTTTACATTCTCCCATTTATGGGGTTTATGCTTCTCTCCCTACAACCTCTTTTCCCATTGTAAAGGACTGAAATTTGCACCTAATAAAAATTGCTTGATTGCCTAAACAACTATCAGCTAAATTGTTTTAAGGATGAACAGGGACATTCCTCAAAGGTTTTAACCTATGTAGGATATGGCCTCTCTCCCTGGGAAAAACTGCCACAACTGGAAGTGCCCAAACCATAAGTGGAAGGGACCAAACCAGAGCTTTATGGGTATAAAAGTAAAGGGACGTCTGGCAGGACTCTCTGATGGTCCTGAACCTTCAAAACGTGTTCTCCCCCTTTGGTCCAGAACGGCCTGAATTTGTAGCCTTTAGGGCAGGCTGGCAGGCCCATACCTTCTTCTTGGCCCATAGTGAGCTAAAAGGTGAGTGAAGTTGGGGAACAGTTGGATGATTTTGTTAGCTATTACATTTGTGCTTATCTAAGTTGCTGCTGGGGCAGTGTTATCTTGGGCAATTTCTGGAGTCTGTTGATTTTATTATATGTATCTTTAGAACTTTGTTGAGTGTGCCCATTTTTTAAACTGTAGTATATAAAATCTGAATGATATAATCATATTAAACAAATAACATATTTGCTGAATACTACTGGGCACTAGTATATCTATAATTGAGATACAATCACTGATTTGACCTTCCTGTATCCCAGCATCTCAACGACTCATATAGGTTGAAATTCCAAAAGAACAATTAAACTAAGCAAAAAAACCAAGCTTAATAGATGCTCCATGAGAAAGATAGGTCATATTGCTGACTTATATATTATTAATAGATCTGGCTGAACATGCCTAAAAATGTTCCATGCTTATTTGTTCAAATATTTAAATTAATTCACTTTGACTGTACACACGACTCTTAGCTTTCTATGAAAATTAATTTCCCAGCAGGAATGTTCCCCAAAAGTATTATTAATTATTATTTGTAGTACAATAGTGTCTAGTACTATATGTACACGGAGCAGTAGGCAATCCCTGCCCTAAAGAGCTTACAATCTAAATAGACAAAACAGGAAAAGGGCCAGAGAAAGGAAGTTTTATCTCCATTTATAGTTGGGAATTAGTGGTAGAGAAAGATTAAGTGACGTGCCCACATAGGAAAATCTATGGTAGAGCCCATTTTAAGATAGTTATTGCAAAAAAGTTGCTGAAAGTGAATTTCTGATTCATAATTATGACTCTTTACACAGTAAATCTAATCCTAACAGTTTTGCTTAACCAGTCAGGGAACAGAAATACAGTTTATGAATTATGTGTCTAATCAAATTAAATTCTGAATACTTGCAAGGAACAAACTATAGACCAGTAATTATTCACAAAAAGTACTGAGTGAATTATTTAGAAAAACAAACTTGAGAAAATCACAATCTATTTGTGGACAATTTGCAGACAGACAGATGTGAAATTCATCTACTAATGAATGTAATGAATTATTCTCACAGCTCTCGGTCAGATTTTCAAATGCACTCACTTTAATGGTAACAGAGTTGGGCTAATGGTGAGTGTTTTTGAAAATCCCACCCTGGAGTTTTAGCTTCAGTATAACTCCCTCATATCACCTCAGTTTAATGATTCTGCATTTCTGATATAAATAATTTTCAACAACAAAAGTAAAGGGACACCACATTTGTGTAGAATATAGGTAACTTTGGGACTCTCTGATACGGTGCTCAGTCTTGTGCTGTGGTCCCAGAAAACACTTTCTCTTTGGCCTGAGCTGGAAGAATACACTCCCTTTTCTTCCCACCAGTTCTGTCCTGCCTGCTACCCCCTCTCTAGCTCTTCTTTCCTCTTCCCTTTCAGCAGGGCAGGTTTCCCTCCCCTTCCCTCTTACCACTTTTCACCTGCTGCTTATAGCCGACATGCCTGCCCCTTCCTGCAGTACTTCCCTCTGATAGTTTTGAGCTGTGGAAATGGTTGAACATGCCCCCTCTGTATTCCCGGTCCTTCTTCCACCTTCCCTCCTGCTGCTATAGTGTGGGAGATCTAGGTTTCCTCTCAGACTTCACCTGCAGTGGAGTCTTGGAGGCATAAGGTCATCTTGAGAAGAGCTACTTGGGGGCAGTAAATCCCTCCAAAAAGTTTTAAACACTTTTTCAAAATATTAGACTTGTATTGGGAGATCCCTATTTCTAAATATCAGTCACACATCCCTGACCCTCACTTTTCTGCTAACATTTTTAGGAAGAGTTTAAAAGTTTATTGTTAAAATCCACTATCATTACTGCATCTATACACATACATTTATTAATTTGAAAAAAAACCAACAGTTTCTGATTGCTAAGGTATTAAATGATAAGTTATTTTCTTACCTAAGCAGTAAAAGAGTTGGTGCCAAAATTCAAACTAAGGATACTGAAGCAGTATAGTGTATGGATTACAATAAGTATTCACACTACATATACTATAAAATGAATCCTAATGATTACAAGCAAATTATGTCCTCTTACTTTGTCCATCTTTTCCTGACTAGTTCAGTCATACAGTTGTAATTTACAGTAAGTTCAATATTTTTTATGAAGAAACTAATAAGTCATGAAAGTAAGAGTGCTACAGTGAGGCTGAGGACTCTACAAGTAGCACAAAGTACCTTACAGACAAAGTGGGTTGAGAAATGACCTTAACAGCCACAACCTCACTGTTGTAAATTGGCACAATTCTACTGAACAAAATGGAGCTGCATCTATTTACACTAGCTGAAGATTTTGCCCAAAGAGTCCTGTTTAATTGAGAGAGGGGGCTGAGAGCATTCTAAAAGTGGGGCCAATGTGGGAGAGGAGTAGCTCATGAATCTGCCATTAGTATGTAAACAGTTTCAAAGGAGGTGTTTTGTCCTAACTGTGGATGTGTTTAATATTGTTATAGTTTATAGTTGATTCTTGAATCCATACAAAGAATGTGGTGTTTTCAATACTATGTATTATCCCTCATCTGGGCCTGGTTATCTTTTGTTGACAGGAATGAATTATAAATATTTTGTTCACAATACAATGCACTCCACAGTTTGTCACCTCTAGAGTATATTAATAATGGCACAGTATAAAAAAGTACTTTTTCATTATAGATTTAGAAAGCAAATAGATTATTTTAAATCTGCCTTGTAAGGACAGAAATAATAATATTTTATCTTATTACTGAACAGTCATCAGTAAGATTTTTCTTGCTAATACCATGCTAAGGCACAGTAAATTCCATTACAACCTTATCCATTATGGCAATAATAAAATAATATAAGCCTTTCCTTTGGTAAAAAATGCATTCTTCCTTAGACATAATCCATTTGAAAGGTATGTTGAGTGAATTAATTACAAAATTACTTTCTGTCAGATTACTCTATATAGCAAAATAGAATTAATCAGGTGTTTGATTACTATCTGCTCTCAGATTGTCATTTCTAGATGCATACTCCCATATTTGTGGTTCAAGTCATTTTTGTTTATATATAAAATAAAACAGGGGTGCTATTTTAGCACATAAGGGGTATTCCTTATTGTCATATCAGTGAATACTTATATCTGAAAAGTTACTTATTTTATAAATTCTGTGGGATTAAATGAAGGTCTTCAGGATTCTTTCAAGTACTGGAAAGAAATATGCATATATTCAGGTATACATGTCTTCTATACTTCTGGTGGTGGAATGGTATAGGTATAGTTTAATCAAGAGAAACACAACTGTGGCAAATTCTTCCACTTAAAGACTGCTTAAATTAGCTTCATTTCAGACATAAAAGTTAATCCTCTCTCTAGGTGGAGTAATTTACATTGAGCAATCTTCTCTGATATAGTACCAATATGATTTCATTGCTCGTGTGTCTTTGTAAATATACAGTCGTGGTCAATAAAAAGCTGAAATTCGCCAATAGCTGTCACACAAGTATTTGAGGTAGCACCGTACTTTCCTGTATTTAGAACAGGAAATAAGTTGGGAACCTCAATTGCTTATCTGTTGGTAAACAATGCCTTTTAAATGGCAATCACTGTAGTTCAAATCCTGCTATCTTTACTTTCATAACACTTATAATGTACAAGAATGTGCCTTTAAATGGGTTGTGGTTAGGCTTTTGCTCAATAAGTCATTTTTGGACCTTAGTGATATTGTTAATCATCCTTCTCAAATCTCCCCTTTGGAAGAAGATAGTCAAGAAAGTAGGAATATGGCAGCTCCACCAATACTAATTTCACAGATATTAGTCACTATGTTTTTATGTCTGGGTGTGGAACAGCGACTGTATTATTAATATCTAAGGTTCATGAAGTCTTCCTGACAACAGGCCATGGGAAGATGTCCATGCTGAGTTATCACAGCAATCATCAGCCTTTCACAGGTGAACTGCTGCCACTGAAACCTACCAAACTTGTTGGTAAGCAGAAGAATAAAGAAGAGTGTTGTGGAATCTGCACCAATTACTGGGGTGTCTGCCCACTTTTTGCCAAAAATTTTTGCACTCCAGGTATTCTATCCACTAGTTCCTGGATTCTAAGGTAGATATGGTGGCTTACAGGAACTATTATTTTATATGGCTATCATGCATTGCTCCATGTATGGCATGGAGCTAAGACTGGATCCGTGCCCTTTGAGTCTGACCAAATGATCAAGTCTGTAGGGAAGGCTCATGATGTGCTGGTTAGAGCAGTGAATCAGAAGTTAGGAGAACTAGATCCTAGTCCTACCTGTTCTATTAACTCGCCACTGCTTGACCCTGGGCAAGTTACATAACCTCTCGGTGCCTTTGTAAAATGAGGATAATAAATAACACTTCGCCACATCTGTAAAGTACTGAAAAACCTCAGAAAAAGGTACAAAGTATCCTTATTAAAGACCGTGGGTAAAATTTTTGAAAGCAACTAAAACCTATTGAAAGTCAGTAGAACTCAGGCCCTTAAGATATGTAGGCGCTTTTGAAAACTATATCCTTTGAGAACAGTGAGCTATGTCCAGATATTGAACTCTAACCAGATAAGAAGAGATAAAGATAAGACAAATTGGCAAGCAGTACAGACTAATGTATACTCTTTTTTTTTAAACAGGCCCTCTTTAGGTCCATTATGGTTCCTTGCCCCTCCAACAAAATATGTGAAAATTTAAGGACCTTTTTATGTCAACAAAGGTTCCATAAACAGGTGTCCTATAAGAATTTTCCCTTCCTCAATTATTTTTTTAAATATTTCCTATGGCTAAAAAAGGAATACTGTAGAAAGAGGTCCAACCAGTCTTAAGAAACCCACATAACACATATTATATCCTAATATCAACAGGTTCAGGAAATGAATAATTATTGTTTTTCTGTTTTTCTCTAGGTGTCGTTGGTTAGTCTAGTAGCCAATGCCTTGGGCTATTCCGAACTTGGTGCCATTAAATCGCTTAGGACACTAAGAGCTTTGAGACCTCTAAGAGCCTTGTCACGATTTGAAGGGATGCGGGTGAGACAAATGAAAGAACCTGAAATAATCCATGCATAAACAGAAACCATATTTGCAAAATGAGGAATGACAAATCCATGCAGAAATATTGCACTATCCTCTTTTCTATTGCATACCAGCATCTACAGTAGGATGCTTTATTACAGGGGTCGGCAACCTTTCAGAAGTGGTGTGCCGAGTCTTCATTTATTCACTCTAATTTAAGGTTTCGCGTGCCAGTAATACATTTTAACGTTTTTAGAAGGTCTTTTTCTATAAGTCTATAATATATAACTAAACTATTGTTGTATGTAAAGTAAATAAGGTATTTAAAATGTTTAAGAAGCTTCATTTAAAATTAAATTAAAGAGCAGAACCCCCCGGACCGGTGGCCAGGAACCGGCCAGTGTGAGTGCCACTGACAACCAGCTCGCGTGCCGACTTTGGCACACGTGCCATAGGTTGCCTACCCCTGCTTTATTACATAACTAAAACTTATATCCATTTGCAAGCATTAGTATTTACAAGCAATCACACATATTTTTAGGTTATTTACCACCTAGCTAATTACAGAGGTTTTGTGTAAAACATTAAGGAATTATCAGGATGCAATGGATGCATTGTTAATTCCTATCATATGATGAGTGAAGGAACCATAGTTTCTGTATTTCCCTCCTGCTAAGAAACAAAAAGTCTAAAAAAATTGTGGCCACTTAACTTGAAGAACTGTGGTTGCTATCTTTCTACTATGTATGGCAATCAGGTTTTAAATAATGATACTGGGGCTTACTACACAGAACTCCTATGACGGAGTATATGAAAGTGTGTGAGGGAAAAGTATCTGCACAGGGTTTACACGCATGTAGTTTACTTCTTGCAGGTCAGACTTAAAGTGTACCCACTCTACTCATGACTACAGAGGTGAGTTATTCCAGCCTTGGAGCTGTTATAATTCCCATTGGATTTAGGGACTTGAGTGGGGAGAAACTGTCCTTAGAACTGAGAAACTCCAGTTCCTCCTCCAGTCTTCCTGGGATGCTTATTCCATCTACTTCTGCTGCCAGCCTCAGTCCCCTGCCTCACGTGTCAGAACTGGCATGGGACACAAAGCAACATGGTGATGAAGAGGATGGCAGCAGTGGGATGTAAGGTATGTCAGGAGCATGAGATTCCCTGCTGGCTGGAATGGGGGGGGACGGACACATTTCTGTATTTCTGAGAGGCACCCACACAGGATAGGAAGTGAGGGGAGGGCTCTCTCAATAAATGGTAGTGGGAAGGATGGAGTAAAAATGGAAGACAGAGATGGGAGCAGAGTTCTTTTAGCTACTGCCCCTCAACTTTGAATTTTATTGTGTATGTTTCTCCTAAGGATCAAGGCAATTTTGATGAGCCTGTGTGACTCCACCACCTTGCCTCTCTTCCCACACAGCCTTCCAATTCTTTCCTGTTTAGAAAATTATTCAGATTTCCATATCTTGCCAATCTGCCTAAATATAACAGCAGTTATCTCTGTTGCAGTGACAGATGATGCTAATGCCTGAAAAAACTGATTTGTAACAAAATGGATAACATTCATATGTTAACCTTCACCTTGGAAAACTCAGCTTCTACAAAACTCCCTTTGTAATCTATCTGTATACTTTAAGCTCACATACAAACAGTACTGTTTCTTTCCAATTGTCGCGGGGCTGATACACCCCGTCACCCTGTGGGGGCAGGGGAGAGGTGCATCACATCGAGTTTGAAGGGGTGCCCCGGGTCTCGGAGCTGCGCAGCTCAGGGGACTCAGTCCTTAATGCGGCCCTTGATAGCAGAGCAGTGCGGTGCAATGGCCAGAATCAATATTACAGCCCCTGCTGTCGGGGCAGTGTGGCGCAATGGCCAGAGCCAGTACTACTGGCAAGGTGGGATCCGACCGAAACACGCCGAGCCTTGGCCCGGTTCTGTTACCATTTCCCCACAAAACCTCCCTGGGTCACTTCCTACCCGAGTCTCTGGAGTCCTCTGTCTCTGGGATTCTCCGGTCTCTCCCCTCTCTATGATGTCCTGTGTCGGGGTCCATCTCCGCAGGGCCGGCCTCCGCATCTTGGAGTGCAGGCGGTCCTCCCTAGGAGCTGGTGACACACCTCCACGGTCAGCCCAGACTGAGCTGCTCTGCTGGCTTTTATATCCTGCTTCCAGCTGGAGCATGCCCAGCAAAGCTGGGGGTGTGTGGCCTCCTCGGCTAAAAGAGAAGGGTTAACCCCTGCTGTACCAGTGTGGGGCTGATACACCCCATCACCAGGGCCGGCTCCAGGCACCGGCGCAGCAAGCTGGTTCTTGGGGCGGCCCTCAGAAGGGGGCAGCACGTCCGGCTCTTCAATGGCAATTCAGTGGCGGATCCCTTAGTCCCTATCGGAGGGAAGGACCGGTCGCCGAATTGCCGCTGAAGAATGAAGTGGCGTGGTAGAGCAGCCGCCGAAGTGCCGCCGATCGTGGCTTTTTTTTTTTTTTTCCCCTCTTCGCCACTTGGGGCTGCAAAAAAGCTGGAGCCGGCCCTGCCCATCACACCAATACTGTACAACACAATAAGAATGCATTTTTAAATAACTGATGACAGTAAATAGATCCTTTGTACCTGGCAACTAGATAAAATATTAGCTCTTTGCCCACACCCCATAGGCCCCAAACAAAAGCCTAGTGAAGTAAATGGAAAGACTCCTCTTGATTTTAGTGGTCTTTAGATACAAAATTAACCACCTAAAACCTTCACCGCAGACAGATTCTTTGCTGTTTCCTCAGCTGCTGAATCTTCTTTTCAGAGTAAAATAGAATCATTATACATAATTCAAATAACCTTTTGCTCAGTTGCACTTGGTCTGATCTTTTGCAGTCACTTTTTCCCTGTAGAATTGCTTAATTGTATATAAATTAAACATAGCCCAGAAAAACAAATTAACAGAAGTGTGAATTTCTTTGCACTCATTAAGTCCAATGAATATAAAGATTATTTTAGACCAAGGTTTAAAATTAATTATGTGATGACAAAACCAAAGGCATAGTACAGAGTTGCCTAACTTTTCTATGTGAATATTAGAATATCATGTGTATAATTCCTAATGTTTTAATTCAGTCTGAGAATCAAGTCATCAGTACTGCCTACTTTATGTGTAAAATTCTTTTGCTCAGTCTTCCATCATCAGTCATTCTTTACATTTATTTAAAGATATATTTTGTTGCACTGTTTATAGATTTTGATTTATGTTCTTAATATTTAACATTTCTTTCTCTCTTTTTTCTAGAGCACACAAATTCTAAGGCTCCATCTAACCACTACCAGGTTTTCTTTAATTTCTTTTCATACTTTTTCATTGTCTGGCTTTCCATGTAGGTTTTTAGTTCTTGCTTTTTTCAGTTTCATTAAAGATATTATTTTCTTTCAATATTTGCTAAAATATTTCATTATAAAACATAGGCAGAAAAAAAATCTGTTAGTTTTATAGAAATATTAATAGAACATTGTGTGATTCTTTAATTATAAAAGATACATTGAGGCTTTTTTGTCTTTAATTTGTATGCTAGGTGGTTGTTAATGCCCTGATAGGAGCAATTCCATCCATCATGAATGTGTTACTGGTTTGTCTGATATTCTGGCTAATCTTCAGCATCATGGGAGTAAATTTGTTTGCTGGCAAGTTCTACCACTGTGTTAACACAACAACTGGTGAGATGTTTGATATCAGCGATGTTGACAATTATACTCAGTGCGAGGACCTCATAAAAAAGAATGAAAGTGCCCGATGGAAAAATGTGAAAGTAAACTTCGATAATGTAGGCGCTGGGTATCTTGCGCTGCTTCAAGTAGTAAGTGAATTTCCGTATTTTATATTGCTGTATTTGAAAAAAAGTACAAGCGAAATGGGCAACTTTCATCAAAAAGCAGTACCCTTAAAAAGACTCATATTACTGCAATTAAGATATTAGTGGTACAAGAGGGATTCCCCATTCTAACATAGGGAATACCTTCTTGCATTGATAGTCCCTAATGTTAAAAAGGTAAAAGGAAGCGTTTTGATGATGCACAATACAATTGCACCCCTTTGCAGCCTGGGAATTAGTGGGAATTAGTCTAGGCCGGCACAAGAAAGAGGGCTCTGTGGCTTCTTTAAGGGACCCCCTCCCTCTCTGTCCCTCTCCCCCCTCCTTGTGGGAGTTCAGTTCCTTGTGGGTTTGGGAGGGGGGAAATGGAGCTGAGAAGAGGGCAGGCATCCTAGCTGATTGGCTGGTCTGAGGAGGGGTGCCCCAGAACCCACTGGCACCCCATGCACCCAAGGGGAGGGCACGTGTGCCCTCTCTCCTGGCCAGGGTGCCATTATGTGCCCAGAATAACAAATCCCACCCTCCCATACCTGGGATTATAGTAGGAACAGGTTTTCTGTGGGCATCGTGCTGGTCACCTGTTTGGGAGAGGGAAGGAATTTTCCCCTCACTGCCAGATTAGCAGGGGCAGGGCGGGTTTTTTAGTCTTTCCCACAGCAGCTCAGGGATCTGGTGGTTAGGTCAGGAGATACAGTTCAAACTGATAACTTGGCAGTTGTCCAGTGCAGATACTCATTTAATGGGGTGGGAGTCGAGTTCCCTGGTAGACAGTAATTGGAGTGGAGTTAGGGGACGGCCTCTCCTAAAGAAGATGGGGAATCGGGATGGAGCTCCTAATGTCTGAATCAACAAGAAGAGAACCCACTTTTCTGTAGCCCCTTAATCCTTGTACACATGGAGGCTGGTAAGATCCCAGCATCAGGCAGGAACCAGTTGTGGAGACCTAACCTCCACTAGGTGAACAAATCATGGAAGGAAGGAAGGATGACCTGCTCTGGACAAGTTATTGCCAGATAGTCCCTAGATGAGTTACATTAATAAATGTGTGGCCCACTTAAACCACATCCCTTGGGCCTTGTCTTTCTTCCTGCATGGCTGGGACAAACAGTGGTTGCCACTAAAAAATCCGTACAATTGTCATTTACAAATAATTAATGCAAGGGAAACTACACTAACATTAATTAGGTAAATAGGATCATTCTAAAAATGTTTTAAGGAGGACAAATGTACTAAAGACTCATAACTTTCCTATTGGATTAATATGTATAATACAGCTCTATACGGTACAGTAACGCCTCACTTAAAGTCGTCCTGGTTTACGTTGTTTCGTTGTTACGTTGCTGATCAATTAGGGAACATGCTCGTTCAAAGTTGCGCAATACTCCCTTCTAACATCGTTTGGCAGCCTCCTGCTTTGTCCACTGCTTGCAGGAAGAGCATCCCGGTGGAGCTAGCTGGGGGGGGCTTGTAACCAGGGTGGACTGGCAGCCCCCCCCCATCAGCTCCCTGCTCCCCTAAGTTCCCTGTGCGGCAGCCGCCCAGCAGGCTATCAATTGCCAGGCAGTTCAGCTGTCCCTCCCTCCTCTGCCATGTGCTGCTCCTGCCCTCTGCCTTGGAGCTGCTCCCCGAGCCTCCTGCTTGCTGTGCAGGGGGAGTGAGGGGAGGGCTAATGTCAGGGTGTCCCACTCCCCCCCGCTCCTACACCCTGCTTACCCCTTCTCCATATAGAGCAGGGTGGGGATAGGGACGGAGAGAGACAGAGAGAGCTTGGGGCAGCAGCTGCTGTCTCAACTTCCTGATCCACTTAAAAAGACAATGCACTTAAGAGGGGTCAGCTTACTTAAAGGGGCAGTGTGCATTTCTCTCTCTCCCCCACACACAAGGTGTGTGTCTGTCTCTGTCTGCTATGCTGTCTCCCCTTCCATCCATTCCTGCTGCCTTGTAGAGTGTGAGAGGCTACATTAACAACAATGTGTTAACCCTTGAGGGCTCAGCCGAGTGCTAGTTCATCATTTAGCAGTAAGGCATTCCCTGGGAAATATCCCACCCTCTTCCACCCTCTAACTTCACCACCTCAACCAAGCTTCACAATCATCATAGCTGTGAACAGTATTAAATTGTTTAAAATGTATACTGTGTGTATGTTATATGTAGATATAGTTTTTTGTCTGGTGAAAAAAATTTCCCTGGAACCTAACCCCCACATTTACATTAATTCTTATGGGGAAATTGGATTCGCTTAACATCGTTTCGCTTAAAGTTGCATTTTTCAGGAACATAACTACGCCCCTACCCCAATATAACGCTGTCCTCGGGAGCCAAAAAATCTTACCGCATTATAGGTGAAAATGCGTTATATTGAACTTGCTTTGATCCGCTGGAGCGCACAGCCCTGCCCCCCTGGAGCGCTGCTTTACTGCGTTATATCCGAATTCGTGTTATATCAGGTCACGTTATATTGGGGTAGAGGTGTACAAGATTAAGCGAGGAGTTACCATATATTAAATGAATAGTGAAGTATTAGAAATCACATTTTATGGTATTGCCTGTTTATACTCATTTTACCCAATACTGTTACTTAAAATGGGCAATAATTGCCACTTATTCCATACCAAAAAACTCCTAATGATATCACTGAAGCTTCTTAGCAAAAATCAAGGGCCACATATGGTGCATGGTGAAGGGATGGAGTGGTAGCATACATATGATCGGAACATTTTTAGTATAGCTGATAACTCTTTATGAAAAAGTGTAGGAAACTAATACTAAATACATATACACCTCTACCTCGATATAACGCTGTCCTCAGGAGCCAAAAAATCTTACCACGTTATAGGTGAAACCGTATTATATCAAACTTGCTTTGATCCACTGGAGTGCGCAGCCCCGCCCCCCGGAGCACTGCTTTACCGCGTTATATCCGAATTCATGTTATATTGGGTCGCGTTATAACGGGGTAGAGGTGTCATTGTATTATATGAGTGTTTTTATTGTGGTATGAACTGTGCTGGCATAAATTTGTGTTTTCAAAAAAAGATTATTAAGAGATGTGCTCTAGTCATTTTGTAGGGCCTGGATTTTTACAGGTAAATAAACACTTGTGTTCCATTTCCAGGCTACATTTAAAGGATGGATGGATATTATGTATGCAGCTGTTGATTCACGAGATGTAAGTAGAATATAAGTTTTAAGACCATTTATATTTGTTGAATATATTCTGACATTCCGCATATGTAATGAAATTTTAATAGCTATATTGAATTGTATTGAAAATATTGAACAGTAACGACATGGATTCATTGATTATAAAGCCAAAACTACCATTTTAATCAACTAATGAGATTTCCTACATAACATAGGCTATAGAATTTCACAAAGCAATTCCTGCAGTCGAGGGAATTAATCTTCCTTATTTCTATTAAGCCCGATAATTTGTAGTTGAATTAGTCTGTTTAGATTATTTTTTAGAAAACCATCCAGCCTCAATTTAAAGATGCCAAATGGTGATGGATTAAACACTGCCTTTGGTAATCATCTGTGTGAATTGTTAAAAAAAGTGATATTCAGGAAATGCATACATTGAATATAGAGGAACATGCAACCATGTTTCAAAATTGATAATTAGAGGGTCACACACTTCATTACTCATGTAGACTGGGCACTGTATGTTGCCCAACTTATTCGGTGCAAATCACTTTTCAGGGTTGAGGAGCATCTGAGAAGGTATCCAGGGGGAATAGAAATAGTATTTTTCAATTCACCACATACAAGTACTGTAAAGAAATCTCTATCGTGAAAGTACAACTTACAAATGTAGAATTTATTTTTACATAACAGCACTCAAAAACAAAACAATGTAAAACTTTAGAGCCTACAAGTTGAAGCATGAAGGGGCATACAAATGTTTAGCATATCTGGCATGTAAATAACTTGCAACACCAGCTACAACCATGCCATGCGAACGCCTGTTCTCACTTTCATGTGACATTGTAAATTAGAAGCGGGCAGCATTATCTCCCATAAATGTAACCAAACTTGTTTGTCTTAGCCATTGGCTGAACAAAAAGTAGGACTGAGTGGACTTGTATGAGGTGAATTGAAAAATACTATTTTATCTTTTTTACAGTGCAAATATTTGTAATAAAAAATAATAATGTAAAGTGAGCACTGTGCACTTTGTATTCTGTGTTGTAATTGAAATCAATATATTTGAAAATGTAGAAAAACATCCAAAAATATTTATAATAAATTTAAATTGGTATTCTACTATTGTGTAACAGGGTGATTAAAACTGCGATTAATTGAGACTATTTTTTCTAATTTCGCGATTAATTGCAATTATTTTTTTTGATTGTTTGACAGCCCTAGTTGTTACACTGGAAGTTGTTAATGGTTGCCATCAATCACAGACCTAGTTAAAGCTGATGTGTGTGCCGGCCCCTACTTCCTCCTCCCCATGTACCAGGGTCCCCCATTCTTCCCCTATGCTGGGAATTGGGTGTCCCCATTTCCCCCTCCCCACAAACAGAGACTGAGAAAAGAGAGAAATTCCATCTAGTTGAGTGCAAGCTTCACTTTGCTAGGCAAATAAAATATATTGCTAATATAAAGTAGTTACGTATACTAGCTACCTATACTATGGTATCTGTATCTATCTATCGCCTCTTGCCATGGGTTGCTGCTTTATGAATTAAATGAAATTTTTGATTCTCAGTGTTCATGCAGATAATATATAAATGTATAATGTTTTATAGCTACTAGATCAGCCTAAGTATGAGGACAACCTGTACATGTATCTTTACTTTGTCATCTTTATCATCTTCGGATCATTCTTCACCCTGAACCTTTTCATTGGTGTCATCATAGACAACTTCAATCAACAAAAAAAGAAGATAAGTATTTCAAGTATTTATTTACTACTTTAAAAGTGAACAAGATATAATAAAAGCTATGAATCCCCAAGTCTATTTCCCCTTTAGACATTCCTTACAGAGAACCAATGACTTATTCTCTGTAAAGATGATGAACACACAATTTATTTTCAAGTATCTAAATAAATTCACCTTCTGCCTGGTCCTATTTTTGTAATGAAAAAATCTGCTGCCATGGATATGACTGCAACATCATAATTTCAGCACTTTGACTTCACTGCAAGAAGACAAGAGAAGGCAGGCAACAATAATACAAATATTGTTTTGTACAAATATGTTCACAGAAATTTGCAAATTGTGCAAGAAAACTTACAATAAATAAGCAAAAGAGGAACATGTGTGTTATCACTGATTAGCAGGAAAGTTATCCTCTTTGAAAAAGTCCCTCTTTAAAATTAATCAGATGTGCTTACTACTTAAATACTTATCATTCAATGAAGTATAGCCACGAGTGGCGGGAGGGACTAGCTGCCCCAAGTACAATCCCATCCATGATCCTAGGCACGTACTTGGCACCTGTCCCCACTACTCGCACCACTGGGGCTATACTTCTATTTTTAGTGTGTTAGCTCTATCAGAGCTAGCGTGGGTATGTCTCCTCAGGCTGGAAATTACACCTTCCAGCTCCAGTGTAGACATACCCTGAGTGTATATAACATACATAAAATAGAAAAAAACAAGGAAGCAACTACAAATCCAGTTCTACAAGCCTTTATAAGAATAAGTCCCATTAATTCCAACAGGACTTATCACAGGAGTAAAGCTTATTAAGGATCTGTAGGAATGAGCCATATGATTCTGACCTGTTCAATTATAGGAAATGGTAGGAACTTGTAAACCATATTTAACCCTCCTTTAATTTATAGTTCATTGGAAAGGTGGAAAAAAGGTAAGAAAACAATGGGAAATTTAATTTTTTTCTCTGAATCTGTTGAACTTTCAAGTAATTTTAAAATAATTTAATTAAAAATAATTGGAGACCCTAGGATCCTTAGTACGGTAATTCTTCAGGTGTCTGATGGAACTAGCAGCCTGAGTATCATCTTAAATGTCTGTGTTTGCTGTGAAAATCCTTTGGCTTCAGCTGTGGCCACTCTAATCAATTAATGAGATAAAACGTTTCCATTCTACTCCCAGCTGAGTCTAAGGCAAAACTCAGCTGTGAATGAACATCTTTAAACAGTCAGGATTTCTCTTCAGAATAACTGCAGACCAACCTGCAGCTTCTTCAGATGCTTCAAGGGCCAAATGCCATGACTTGAGGCTTAAGTTTCCAGTTTAGTAGACGCTGACTCCCTCTAAATTTAACACTGGACTTCCATTGAATTGTGTCCATAATCAACTAACACAAATGTTAGAATGCTGAAAGCACCCACAAATCAAATAGTCAGATATTTGACTGGTAGCATTTGTACCTGCAAAATGGAGGCTAATGTGAAAAACAAATAACAGGCCCTGAAAGTCTTAGGCTTTGTCTACCCTACAGACTTCTATAAATGTAGCTATGTCAGTCGAGGATGGGGTGACCAGATAGCAAGTGTGAAAAATCGGGACGAGGGTGGGGGTCTGGTCACCCTAGTCGAGGATGTGAAGAGGTGATCCCTAACCAACAAAGCTGTGCTGGCAGAAGTCCTTTGTACAGACTAAACTTTTACTTGAGTAACTTGTTTCACTCCAGGGCACTAGTTTTGCCATACCAGTATAAAGCACAGCTTTACTGGTATAGGTGCATCACACTAGAAGAACTTTTCTGGTATAGATTACAGTATTCTTATACAAGTAAAGCACTTCTAGTGTAGACAAACCCTTAAAATGGATAGGGGCTCCAGTTTGTTTGGATTTTTTTAAATTCATGTCTTCCTATGACAGAATCCTCCATGATCCCCCTCAGTATCACTCCATTTTGCTTGTTTCGTAAACTAACTGTATAGACTATGATCCCAATGGTGACCTGCATCTACGCTGTGTTTGGAACAGTTCAGGAATGAGGCAGAGGATGGTTCAAAGGTGGTTTTGTGCCACCATTAAGCCCCCCAATGCTGGAGCCAGCCAGGAAGAGGCTAGTGCAGTGGTTCTCAAACTTTTGTACTGGTGACTGCTTTCACACAGCAAGCCTCTGAGGGTATGTCTACACTACGAAATTAGGTCGAATTTATAGAAGCCGGTTTTATAGAAATCGATTTTATACAGTCGATTGTGTGTGTCCCCACATAAAATGCTCTAAGTGCATTAAGTCGGCAGACCGCATCCACAGTACCGAGGCTAGCGTCGACTTCCGGAGCATTGCACTGTGGGTAGCTATCCCACAGTTCCCGCAGTCTCTGCCGCCCATTGGAATTCTGGGTTGAGATCCCAGTGCCTGATGATGCAAAAACAGTGTTGCAGG
Source organism: Terrapene triunguis (assembly GCF_002925995.2). Lineage (NCBI taxonomy): Eukaryota > Metazoa > Chordata > Testudines > Emydidae > Terrapene > Terrapene triunguis. The sequence continues at coordinate 33,436,707 of NW_020664413.1, read as the reverse complement.
GGGTTCTGGGTACATGTCGTCAGGCCCCTCCCCCTCCGTCAGAGCAACGGCAGACAATTGATTCGCATCTTTTTACCTGGGTTACCTGTGCAGACAACATACCACGGCAAGCATGGAGCCCGCTCAGCTCACCGTCTCTATATGTCATCTGGGTGCCGGCAGACGTGGTACTGCATTGCTACACAGCAGCAGCTAATTGCCTTTTGGCAGTAGATGGTGCAGTATGACTGGTAGCCGTCATCGGCTATCTGGGTGCTGACAGACGTGGGGCTGCATTGGTATAAAGCAGCAGCTCCTTGCCTTTTGGCAGCTGATAGTGTATTACGACTGGTATCCATCGTCATCGTACTCCTCAGTGAGTTCGGTCAGAGGCACTTGGGCAGACATGTTTTGTCTCCTGGAGACTCAGTCCTGCCGGCAGTCCTATTGAACCCTCTTGACGATGATGGCTAGCAGTCGTAATACAGCATCTTCTGCCAAGCACCCAGAAGATGCTGATGGCTATCAGTCATGCTGCGCCGTCTGCTGCCAGCCTAAGATGTAAAAGATAGATGGACCAGATTTGTTCTGTATTCATTTGCTTCCCCCTTCCTCCGTGAAACCCAGGGTTTTGAGTTCAATCTTTGGGGGGGCCATTCTGGGTGACAGTTGTTTGTGTTTCTCCCTGATGCACAGCCACCTTTGTTGATTTTTATTCCCTGTAAGCCAGGTCGTCACTCGCCCCTCCCTCCCTCTGTCAGACAATAGTTTCGCGCCTTTTTTCAGCCCAGACGCCATAGCACTGGGATCATGGAGCCCGCTCAGATCACCGCGGCAATTATGAGCACTATGAACACCACGTGCATTGTCCTGGAGTATATGCAGAGCCAGAACATGCCAAAGCAAAACCAGGCGAGGAGGCGATTGCAGCGATTGCAGTGCGGCGACGAGAGTGATGAGGAAATTGACATGGACATAGACCTCTCACAAAGTACAGGCACCAGCAATGTGCAAATCATGGTGTTACTGGGGGAGGTTCATGGCGTGGAATGCCAATTATGGCCCCGGGAAACAAGCACAGACTAGTGGGACTGCATCGTATTGCAGGTGTGGGACGATTCCCAGTGGCTGCAAAACTTTCGCATGCGTAAGGGCACTTTCATGGAACTTTGTGACTGGCTTTTCCCTGCCCTGAAGCGCCAGAATACCAGGATGAGAGCAGCCCTCACAGTTGAGAAGCGAGTGGCGATAGCCCTGTGGAAGCTTGCAACGCCAGACAGCTACCGGTCAGTCGGGAATCAATTTGGAGTGGGCAAATCTACTGTGGGGGCTGCTGTGATCCAAGTAGCCAACGCAATCAAAGACCTGCTGATATCAAGGGTAGTGACTCTGGGAAACGTGCAGGTCATAGTGGATGGCTTTGCTGCAATGGGATTCCCAAACTGTAGTGGGGCGATAGACAGAACCCATATCCCTATCTTGTCACTGGAGCACCAAGCCACCGAGTACATAAACCGCAAGGGGTACTTTTCAATGCTGCTGCAAGCCCTGGTGGATCACAAGGGACGTTTCACTAACATCAACGTGGGATGGCTGGGAAAGGTACATGATGCTCGCGTCTTCAGGAACTCTGGTCTGTTTCAAAAGCTGGAAGAAGGGACTTTCTTCCCGGACCAGAAAATAACCGTTGGGGATGTTGAAATGCCTATCGTTATCCTTGGGGACCCAGCCTACCCCTTAATGCCATGGCTCATGAAGCCGTACACAGGCAGCCTGGACAGTAGTCAGGACCTGTTCAACTATAGGCTGAGCAAGTGCTGAATGGTGGTAGAATGTGCATTTGGACGTTTAAAAGCGCGCTGGCGCAGTTTACTGACTCGGATAGACCTCAGCGAAGCCAATATTCCAATTGTTATTGCTGCTTGCTGTGCGCTCCACAATATCTGTGAGAGTAAGGGGGAGACATTTATGGCGGGGTGGGAGGTTGAGGCAAATCGCCTGGCCGCTGATTACGCGCAGCCAGACACCAGGGCAGTTAGAAGAGTACAGCAGGGCGTGGTGCGCATCAGAGAAGCTTCGAAAACCAGTTTTGTGACTGGCCAGGCTATGGTGTGAAACTTCTGTTTGTTTCTCCTTGATGAACCCTTCCCCCCTACCCCGGTTCACTCTACTTCCCTGTAAACTAACCACCCTTCCCTCCCCCCTTCGAGCACCGCTTGCAGAGGCAATAAAGTCATTGTTACTTCACATTCGTGCATTCTTTATTAATTCATCACACAACTAGGGGGATAACTGCCAAGGTAGCCCGGCAGGGGTGGGGGAGGAGGGAAGGAAAAGGACACACTGCAGTTTAAAACTTTAAAACTTTAACACTTATTGAAGGCTAGCCTTCTGATGCTTGGGCAATCATCTGGGGTGGAGTGGCTGGGTGGCTGGAGGCCACCCCACCACATTCTTGGGCATCTGGGTGAGGAGGCAATGAAATTTGGGGAGGAGGGCTGTTGGTTACACAGGGGCTGTAGCGGCGGTCTCTGCTCCTGCTGCCTTTCCTGCAGCTCAACCATACGCTGGAGCATTTCAGTTTGATGCTCCAGCAGCCGGAGCATCGACTCTTGCTTTCTGTCAGCAAACTGACGCCACCTATCCTCTTCAGCCCGCCACTTGCTCTCTTCAGCCTGTGATTCAGCCCGCCACCTCTCCTCTTGTTCATATTGTGCTTTTTTGCACTCTGACATTGACTGCCTCCACGCATTCTGCTGTGCTCTGTCAGCGTGGGAGGACATCTGGAGCTCCGAGAACATATCATCCCGAGTCTGCCATTTTCTCCTTCTAATCTTCACTAGCCTCTGTGAAGGAGAAACATTTGCAGCTGGTGGAGGAGAAGGGAGAGGTGGTTAAAAAAGACACATTTTAGAGAACAATGGGTACACTCTTTCACGTTAAATTTTGCTGTTCACATTACACAGCACATGTGCTTTCGTTACAAGGTCGCATTTTTCCTCTTATATTGAGGGCCTGCCGGTTTGGTGTGAGAGATCACTCACACAGTCCCAGGCAACAGAATTCGGCTTGCAGGCAGCCATGGTAAGCCACAGTCTTTTGGCTTTTTTAACCTTCTTAACATGTGGGAATGGTTTCAAACAGCAGCGCCCTCATTTCCCATACCAAGCACCCGTTGGGTTGGCCATTTAAAATGGGGTTACAATGTAAAAGGAGGGGCTGCGGTTTCCGGGTTAACATGCAGCACAAACCCAACTACCCCCCCCCCAATTCTCTGGGATGATCACTTCACCCCTCCCCCCCACCGCGTGGCTAACAGCGGGGAACATTTCTGTTCAGCTGAGCAGGAACGGGCACCTCTGAATGTCCCCTTAATAAAATCACCCCATTTCAACCAGGTGACCATGAATGATATCACTCTCCTGAGGATAACAAAGAGAGATAAGGAATGGATGTTGTCTGCATGCCAGCAAACACCGGGACCATATGCTGCCATGCTTTGTTATGCAATGATTCCAGACTACGTGCTACTGGCCTGGCGTGGTAAAGTGACCTACCATGGCGGACGGGATAAGGCAGCCCTCCCCAGAAACCTTTTGCAAAGGCTTTGGGAGTACATGAAGGAGAGCTTTCTGGAGATGTCCCTGGAGGATTTCCGCTCCATCCCCATACACGTTAACAGACTTTTGCAGTAGCTGTACTGGCTGCGATTGCCAGGGCAAATTAATCATTAATCATTAAACATGCTTGCTTTTAAACTATGTGTAATATTTACAAAGGTACACTCACCAGAGGTCCCTTGTGTGCCCTCAGGGTCTGGGAGCACACCTTGGGTGAGTTTGGGGGTTACTGGTTCCAGGTCCAGGGTGATAAACATATCCTGGCTGTTGGGGAAACCGGTTTCTCCGCTTCCTTGCTGTGAGCTATCTTCATTGTCTTCATCATCATCTTCCTCGTACCCCGAATCCACTTCCCTGTTGCGTGATTCTCCATTGATGGAGTCAAAGCACATGGTTGGGGTAGTGGTGGCTGCACCCCCTAGCATGGCATGCAGCTCCGCGTAGAAGCGGCATGTTTGTGGCTCTGCCCCGGACCTTCCGTTTGCCTCTCTGGCTTTGTGGTAGGCTTGCCTTAGCTCCTTAATTTTCACGCGGCACTGCTGTTCGTCCCTGTTATGGCCTCTGTCCTTCATGGCCTTTGAGACTTTTTCTAATATTTTGCCATTTCGTTTACTGCTATGGAGTTCAGCTAGCACTGATTCGTCTCCCCATACGGCGAGCAGATCCCATACCTCCCGTTCGGTCCATGCTGGAGCTCTTTTGCGATCCTGGGACTCCATCATGGTTACCTGTGCTGATGAGCTCTGTGTGATCACCTGTGCTCTCCACGCTGGGCAAACAGGAAATGAAATTCAAAAGTTCGCGGGGCTTTTCCTGTCTACCTGGTCAGTGCATCTGAGTTGAGAGTGCTGTCCAAAGCAGTCCCAATGAAGCACTGTGGGATAGCTCCCGGAGGCCAATAACGTCAAATTCCGTTCACACTACCCCAAATCCGACCCGCAAAGGCCGATTTCAACGCTAATCCCCTCGTCAGAGTAAAGAAACCGGTTTAAAGGGCCCTTTAAGTCGAAAAAAAGGGCTTCGTCACGTGGATGTGTCCAGGCTTAATTCAATTTAATGCTGCTAAATTCGACCTAAACTCGTAGTGTAGACCAGGCCTGAGTGAGACCCCCTGGGTGTGGAGGCTGACAGCTCGTGACCCCCCCATGTAATAACCTCGTGACCCCCTGAGGGGTCGTAACCCCCAGTTTGAGAACCCCTGGGCTAGTGCTTGGCACAAATTAGAACTACCTCAGAGATGCCCTAATTTATACCTGGCTCACTGTCACCTGAAGAATCATTCCAGCAGTCTGAGACTGAGGGCACAGAAATGCCCTAGCTATGCCCCTTTCCTGCAGACACGTGCTCAGTGTCAGGGACTGGGAATAGGTAAGAGCAGAAACTGCTGTGGTGGTCTTATGTTACTGGGGAGTAGGGAGAGGTGGTTTTGCAAACACTGGAGGAATCTTCCAACTACCAGTGGAAGTGATCATTGGGATATACTTTGTGCTGACAGAGCTGTTCAATAACACTTGTATGATACTTGAAAATTGCCCTTTTAGTATATAAGTCAAATGTAAACTCAAATGTCCATCACTAAATTATATGGTGACATACAATAGTTAGAGGTTATGTTTGCAAACATGGTTGTAACCAGTTTTGATCTCATTTCCTTACTTTGGAGGTCAAGACATATTTATGACAGAAGAACAGAAGAAATACTACAATGCAATGAAAAAACTGGGGTCCAAGAAACCACAAAAACCTATACCTAGGCCAGCGGTAAGAGTCCCTTTATTTTCACGCCTCCCGGATTAAATACCCCTTTTAAAGTAGTGGCCCAAGCCTCCGCCCTGATGCTTACTCCTTTTAGTGGCTTCTCCCCTCTCCTCACATGGGTTGGATCCTGGGTTCTTTTTCTGATACCTAGTGCCTCTACCCAAAGTGACACCACATTGTGTCTGAGACACAAGCGGTGCAGTCCCTTGGGAAAATGAATAATGCTACTAACAGACAAGGAGTATAAAACCCAATGCACAAGAAACAATATATAACAACTCAAAGTTCAGCAAAGGAATGAGGCACCCAAAAATAACAGTGTAACAAAAGGGGACTTTACTGGAAACAGGAAAATAAGAACTGGGGACGAAAGGATTAGGGTTAACTAGTAAGTACTAAACATTAACAAATCAACTAATTTCCTACCTCGCAACACTCACAACTCTTCCCATCCCCCAGCTCCCTCCCTAGCACTTCCCATGTAGATGGTATGCTGAGGAGGAGTCCAGAGATGAGTGCTGCAGTGCTGTGAATGTTAGCCAGCTTAAACAAAAAAGGGTACCCTTACTTCACCCCTGGGTGGGGCAGAGTCTTCTCCTGGCTGCTACCAGCCTCACTGGCTTCCTGGTGTCGGCTGGCTCTCAGTAGCCAGTGCCGGGTTGGATCTCTGCCACTCTGGACACTGGTTTCCACAGAGCATGAATGGCCTGATCCATGCAACTTTCCCACAGCAGTTCAAAGTACAGTATATATGTGGTAGAGGGAACTAGTTTTTTCTATTATTTTCATTAAAGAGGTAGAATTTTCTCCTTGCCCCTATTTTTTTTGAGAGTTAGCTTACTTGAATAACTAGGGCTGTTCTCATATTTTCTTTAAGAACATATACATTGGACATATGAAATGGGGGATTCCCTAGATACCTGTGCTAAGTTTCATGATGCACTACGTAATTTAGCTGAGTCCCAGGGCAGCTGCAGTCAATTCTGGCTGCTTATTGCTTTTGCTAACCTGGAGGGAGAGGGGATCTTTCCTGACCTTGACTTCCTGGTCTTCTCACTCCAGAAGACCTTTGCAGGAAATGGGGATGCACTGGCCCTTACTGGGAGTTCCATAAAGACCTGCAATAAGGGAGAGTGATAGTGGCAACTTGGTGGGCTTTGAAGACAAAGACAGAGGGGAGCAGACCCTAGTTACCCCCGACCTCAAAGACAACTAAGGAGGGCCTGTCAGGAAGTGTGGGAAGAGATGAAACTGTGTTCATAGAGGTTCAATTTCCACGAGGCTAAATCTTTATGTGAGTTACCTGATGTGGTGAACCAGATACTGTATTGTTTGATGAACTGTTCCACTCAACCCCTACAACGTTTGGAAAATAATACTTCTTGCAGAAGCTATCCACTACAGCAAATTAAATAATAGTCAAACTGGAAGGATGTATGTAGTCATCAAACTAAGTAATGCATAACACGGGGTGATGGAACCAGTAAGTAAGGGATATAACTTTAACCATCCAACTAAGTCAGTGAGCACAATCAGTGAAGGGCAGTTACACAGAACAGAGGCTGGGAGATAACATTTCCTGTTCCTGGAGCACAGACTGGTGAAAAAGGTGGCCTTTGACTTGCCTAATCTTTATTCCTCACAGCATTGTCATCAACCCTCCAGCCAATAGTGATTCCCTTCTTGCTCACCTCTGACAACTTGTTCAGCCACAAGTCAGAAGGAGGGGAAAGGATAAGTTACCCTCTGGGTTGTGAAGGTGGATCAGTTTACCAACTCCTGTTCTACAAAGCTAATTCCTGCCAAGCTACAGAGAATTGCTCTCCCCGAATTTGCAAGTTGTAAAGAAAAACATATTTTCAAACTTTAAATAGTATTTGTTTTTGTTTTTGCAGAACAAATTCCAGGGCATGGTCTTTGATTTTGTAACAAAACAAGTATTTGACATCAGCATCATGATTCTTATCTGCCTTAACATGGTCACCATGATGATAGAAACAGATGACCAGAGTGATGAGATGGAAACTATTTTACACAGGATAAACCTGGGATTCATTGTCCTTTTCACTGGAGAATGTGTCCTGAAATTGATTTCACTCCGTTATTACTACTTCACCATAGGCTGGAACATTTTTGATTTTGTGGTTGTCATTCTCTCCATTGTGGGTAAGAACAGTTCACTTTCATGAAGGGGCTATGTGAGCAGAAAGTGAACATTTCCTTTAATGATTTTATGATGCTTTATATATAGCTTTGTCATTTGCTATATGGCCTACAATTCAATTTAGATAGCAATTCTTCAGTTTTCATTTTTATAGTACAATGTGCATAAAACGATGCATGTAAGAGCATTTTTACCAATCTGATTTGGTTTATTGTAATTTGAAATGTCAGAATCTGTATTCATGAGCAAAACTGAGGAGTATGTGAACAGGGAGGGATTTTTTTAATCATCATGTAGGCTAAATATTTAGAGTTCAGTTAGCGAAAAGGCAATGAATCTCAATGGTGCAATTTGTGACAGTTCACGACACTTCAAGGTGTTGTGGAATTGGGCAGATTTTCTGATGGACCTCATAGGGTATGTCTTCACTGCAATGAAAAACCCTGAGCTGGGCTCGGCCTAAGGGGATTGTTTAACTGTGGTGTAGATGTTTGGGCTTGGGCTCCAGCCCAAGCTCTAGGACCTTCCCACCTCACAGAATCCTAGAGCCCGGGCTGCAGCCTGAGCCAAACATCTACACCGCAATTAGACAGCCCCTTAGCCTGAGTCAGCTGGCACGGGCCAGCAGTGGGTGTCTAATTGCAGTGTAGACATACCCATAGTGGCTTTGTGGAGCACTCTGCAGAGCCTGAGGTACAAATTCCAACAACTTGCATGAGCTCTCCCTACTTTTCATCTAATTATTACTGTTTGATATAAAAGGCTTGTAGGAGACTGAGTTGCAAGAACTAATGCACTCAGAAAGAAATTTCTGTTTCTAGGCTTCCTTATGAGTTGATGCAAAGTTTAGATAGGAACGAGCTATCTTTGCTGTAAGCAACCTTCTTTCTCTCACTCATTTCCCTTTTCCTGGAGGGTATCTTTACTTGGTATAATCTGTACAGAAGGAAACCACAGTGTCACAGCCTCCAATGTAACATTTTCACAATTAAATAAAACAGTCCATGTGACGCGAAAGCTATTATCTTCTTTTCAGTGAAGATTGATATTAACTTTCAGCATTTAAAATAAAGAACGTACTGTTCTGATTTTTTCTGACGCAGTGATAAATATTTCCACAAATAATGAGTTAATATACTTTAAAAGCTGCTACTGTATTATTTACTTTACAATTTGAATTTTTTGTTTTAACAGGTATGTTTCTAGCTAAGGTGATTGAAAAATATTTTGTGTCCCCCACCTTGTTCAGAGTTATCCGACTCGCCAGAATCGGCCGAATCCTACGTCTCATTAAGGGAGCTAAAGGGATCCGTACTTTGCTTTTTGCTTTGATGATGTCTCTTCCTGCTTTGTTTAACATTGGTCTCCTGCTTTTCCTGGTCATGTTTATCTATGCTATATTTGGAATGTCCAACTTTGCCTACGTTAAGAGAGAAGTTGGGATTGATGACATGTTCAACTTTGAAACTTTTGGCAACAGCATGATCTGCCTATTTCAAATTACCACGTCAGCTGGTTGGGATGGTTTGTTAGCGCCGATTCTTAACAGTGGAGAACCAGACTGTGACCCTTACAAAGATCACCCAGGAAGCTCTGTTAAAGGAGACTGTGGTAACCCTTCAGTTGGGATTTTCTTTTTTGTCAGTTATATTATCATCTCATTTTTAGTTGTAGTAAACATGTATATTGCTGTTATTTTGGAGAACTTCAGTGTTGCTACAGAAGAAAGTGCCGAGCCCTTGAGTGAGGATGACTTTGAGATGTTCTATGAGGTTTGGGAAAAGTTTGATCCAGACGCCACCCAGTTCATAGAATACAGTAAACTGTCTGATTTTGCAGCTTCACTGGATCCTCCTCTTCTTATAGCAAAACCAAACAAAGTTCAGCTTATTGCAATGGATCTTCCCATGGTAAGTGGTGACAGAATTCACTGCCTTGACATCTTGTTTGCTTTTACAAAGCGTGTTTTGGGGGACAGTGATGAGATGGATGCACTTCGAATACAGATGGAAGACCGGTTTATGGCAGCCAATCCTTCTAAAGTCTCCTATGAGCCAATTACAACTACATTAAAAAGAAAACAAGAAGAGGTATCTGCTACTGTTATTCAGCGTGCTTACAGATGTTACATTTTAAAGCAAAAAGTTAAAAAAGTCTCCTGTATGTATAACAAAGATAAAACCGAAGGGGATGGCCTACCTGTCAAAGATATGATTATTGATAAACTCAATGAAAACTCCACTCCAGAAAAAACATATGAGAGCTCCTCTACAACCTCTCCACCTTCCTATGATAGTGTTACAAAGCCAGACAAAGAGAAATATGAAAAAGATAAAATAGAAAAAGACTATAAAGGTAAAAATGTTAGGGAAAGTAAAAAATAAAAAACTAAGAATTCTGTTTGTGAGACAAATTGTTTACAGCCTTTGAAAGATGTATTTGTGTCAACAGGACTCCTGAAGGAGGTTTATGCCAAACTGACAGTTTTTTCATATATATGTATATACATATTATACATATATATATATACACTCAAGGTCAGTGCCTATAACAAGACAGTGATCTCTTGTCATCAACCTGTGACTCTGTAAAACAGGGTAACGACCTTGACAAGAGGTTTCTGTTTTCACTACAGCTGACACTGCTGAAGAGGAGATACACAGTGGCTACAGTCTGTAGGGACCATGAAAGGCGTGCAAAGCTATAATTTTTGTGGGTTTTAACATACTGCAAAATACTTAGTACAGTAACTGTATCCACTGTTTGTAATTCAACTGCCACATTTGCCATATTTTTACAAAATTGGTTTTGGTGAATTTATTGTTTTTTTAATTCACAGGTTGTTTACTATTATATGTGACTATTTTTGTAAATGGGTTTTATGTTGGGGAAGAGGGTTCGAGGACCAGGTGTTCTGCTCTCTAATTCTCTATAATGTACAGACAGCAGTGATTTGCATGAAGGCATGCTGCACTTCTAGATCATGCATGGAAAAAAATGACATCAGACAAAGTAACAGAGTTTTAATTACTTCCACATTTCAGGGTGGCTCTAAAATTTGAGGTGTTTTAACTAGTTGTGTTGTCGCATCCAGACAAATCTTTATGTGCCTGCAAAGTCTCCTGTAATTTACAAGAATTTAGAAATGGATTATTTTAATGCAAATTGTTAAATATCAGGAAGTGCAAACTTCATCCCAAATTCCAGTCACATAATCTTTGTTTTTGTTAAATGTTCCACAGGAAAAAAATATCATATGGAATCTACCCTTGAAAAGTGACTTCACCAAAACAAGTCACTTGTTTAGAAATTCTGCTTTATCTTGAGGTATTGTTTCGTATGTTCTTCTCTCAGTTAGACTGACATCTAATAGGTCAATAAAATGCCCTCTGTTATGTAAATACTTATTTTACACTGTTGTGCATAGTTGAGCATACAAATAAGTGGTCATGCCACAGTACTTTGTATCAAATAAGTGCCACAGTATATTTAGTTTGCAAGCTTTCAACAGTTAATCTATTGTATTCTGTACCATTATAGATAGTTTGGAGGGTATCACTGATGCATGTTAATATTGCCTTTGCTGCTGTATTTTGCTCCATCTACTGTACAGAGTTCTTCACTGTAGGAAGCCATATGTCAGTGGTAAAGTGAATTAAATTGTTCAAACAGACCTCATTCCTTCATATCATTAAGCAATAGTTTGCAGTTATTTACCAGCTTCTTTAGTTTTGCATTTTAAATGGTTACTATTTGGTGTAAAGCCAGACTGTATAGGGCCTCCTACAAACTGTTTAACCTGTTGAAAATGTGGTTAGCATATATAAATAATATAAAAATAAATCATATTACTTGGCAGCATTTTTGTACATAAGAAAACTGTCATCAGATTCATGTAATTGTTTCTTAAGTTATTTTCCACAGTCACTTGTGTATTTTCTATCCATGTTAATTTTCAATGGAGAACTTCACAATGAAAGAAATAAAGAAAATAGTGAGTATTTGTAGGCTACTTTGTTTTAATATTGCAAACATTTCAATGTGAAATATTTTGTGTAAAACTGGAAACCAAGTTTATTTGGTTCCAAATAGTTATGGCTAGTAAGTGGAAGTGGCAGGGGGATGTTTGAATTTCCAGCACTGCTTGCATCAGAAGTTTTGAGATAGTTTTATTGTTCATGGAATCCTTGCTATTTTTCCAGTGTTTGTTTACATAGATCAGGGGTCGGCAACCTGCGGCACACGAGCCGATTTTTAGTGGCACTCTGCTGCCAGCCAGAGTCCCGGCCGCCAGCCCCGCTCAGCCTGCTGCCTGCCTGGATGAACGGAACCCTCGGCCGGCAGCGGGCTAAGTGGGGCCGGCGGCCGGGACCCCAGCTGGCAGGAGCCGGTGGCCGGAACCCCAGACCAGCAGCGGGCTAAGCCGCTCAGCTCGCTGTCAGTCTGGGGTTCTGTCCACCAGCCCTGCTCAGCCCGCTGTCAGTCTGGGGTTCTGTCCACCAGCCCTGCTCAGCCCGCTGATGGTCTGGGGTTCTGGCCGCCGGCCCTTTGCCAGCCGGGGTCCCGGCCGCCGGCCTTGCTCAGCCCACTGCCGGCCTGGGATACCGGCCGCCAGCCCTGCTCAGCCCGCAGCCAGTCTGGGGTTCCAGCCACCGGCCCCCTGCCAGCCGGGGTCCTGGCCACCGGCCCCACTCAGCCCACAGCCAGTCTGGGGTTCCGGCCACCGGCCCCCTGCCAGCCGGGATCCTGGACACTGGCCCCTCTCAGCCTGCTGCTGGCCTGGGATACCAGCCGCCGGCCCCACTCACCTCGCTGCACTATTATTTACTTTATATACAATAATAGTTTAGTTATATAATATAGACTTATAGAGAGAGACCTTCTAAAAACGTTAAAATGTATTACTGGCATGTGAAACCTTAAATTACAGTGAATAAACGAAGACTTGGCACCCCATTTCTGAAAGGTTGCCGACCCCTGACATAGATTATACTTAATCTTTTTGATTCATGCTGCGCTAGAACTCTTCTAAATACAATATGGGACCCACAATATTTCCCAGGAATAAAATGGCACACTTGTATAATCTAGATCAGGACATTTTGTGTTTCATACACAAGCTAAAGTTAAAGGTAGACTCTTTTACTAAAGCTTTTGACTTGTAATGTGTTGGTGAACTGCATGCAGGAAATTGCTGTTACCATAAAGAACGTAAACTACGTTATAATCGAGCCAAAAAAATAAAGATTTCATTTTTTATTGTATTTACTTTCTTTGTCTCTGTGCTTTTATTGTTTAAAGAAAGAAAAGAGAGGGATTGATATTGACAAGGAATGCGTCCATCTTCACACGTCGTAAAAATATTATGCATAAGTAGTAAATCAAACAAGTGTATATTTAAAGAAAGTTTAATGCAGTGTTCACCATTAAATAAGTTACCCTCTATGGCTGCTATATTGCTGAAGCTCTGTGGACCTCCACTATTTGATAGCCAACAGATTTAACAGGGACAGCACAAAGCACCTACTGCACCCCACAGTCTTCTTTCTGCCACATTTCAAGTACCTATTTCAAAGTACGGAGGTGCTAAAATGGTTCAAAGAAATATTTTTTTTAATTGGCAAAATTACCTGTTTTTTCCCTAACTTCATTCATGGAGATGGCTGGACTGCTTTTGCTGACACTTTAAAAAACCCAAAACACCACAAGGAAGAGACCTAGGTTAGAAAATTTTAAGTTAAACAATTACGTTTGGCAAAGGTATAATCACCTGCCTATAATACACTTAGTACCCCATCAATGTGGATGTGTCCGTAATACCCTGCTTCTGGCATTATCTAATCAGTATAAACATGCTTTGTATTTGTCTATACCTTATGCATTGATATGGAAATGATAGTGCAGAGTAGTAGGTTCTCTCTGCCAACTAGAATGAGGCATAACTCAAGAGTGAAAATACAAATCCTGCAAGGTCATCCCTAATTTATTAAAATAAAAACATATATTACCCTGCTTTATATCATATACAAGAAATCTCTACAGATAAGTTATAATTATCATTGTTTAAATGAAATGACTCACTGATTTTTTTTTTTATTTCTCACAAATAGGAATATAGAGGGTAGAGATTGCTACCTGGTAGTGATGTTCCTACATTCCAGATCAAGCATTCTTACCTATCTTTGGAAGTTTTTAATTTCTGGATGCTTCCCTCTTCTCCATTTAAAGCCTTATTTCCAGAGAACAAGTTCCCATGACAGCAAGACTAACGAACAGGCAAATGAAAGTGCAATTTAAAAATGATTTTAATGTAACTGAACAAAGCCTGTAGTATAAGCCTTAGGGTGGATCGGTATATAATGACAAAACTGAGATACAGAATAATCATTAGCAGTTAATACATTCTTCTTTCCGCACTCTTAGCCACTATGAACTTGGAACTGGTGGGATCTCATTATCTGATCACCCAAAAAGGAGAAGGTGTTTATAAAGTCATAATCTATACTGCAGCAACCAAACATGGCAGAAGCAAAGATATCTAAGCTACAATTTCTGGCAAAGTCTTAGGCATACAAATAAACTTTATTTTACAAAGTTCCTCTAATGAGGCATCTCAGAACCTTAGCTCAGAAGGCCTGATCTTGAACAGAAGAGGGATTTTAAACTATATAGTGAACTTCCTCCACTCTGTAGGATTTCAAAAATGTAATGAATTTAGTACTTGTGAGAGAAGCCATCTAAAAAATGTTGTCCCTATACCTACAAGCCAGTAGCACCAAATGATCAAAGGCTTCAAAAGCTGCTGAGAGGTCAACAATAAATAATACCACCTAACTCATATAGCATTTTTACTATTGTGATGGATATCCTTACAGAAGGAGGTAACCTATCATCGTCACCATTTCTGTCCCATTCCCTAGCCTGATTTGAAAATTTGCACTAGATGGCAGTGGTAGGATGTTGTTAGTAGGCTCCAAGCAAAGCGCAGAAAGGTCAGTGATTTTTCTCATGAGTGGATATCAAGCCCTTATGTCTTTATTTAAGCCAAATATAATATGTCTGAGTGTCCAAAGATCACGCTGGAGAAGGTGGTACTCTAGTTCATTAGAGGTGTTGTGTGGGTAACAGAAAGTTTTCCAGTATGATGAGAATCAGCAATATCTGAGATGGCCTGGAGTGATAATTTTTCAAACAAACAAACAAACAAAAAATCAACAGAATCCCTTTGGCATGCAGCTGCGAGTGAAGAGAAGCAGCTAATTTGATTAATGATGTATATCACATCTTTGGAAGGGAACGTCAGCCTTTCCTGCTGAGATATCAAATACTACTCAAAGATAGTATATAAAATAATCCAAGTGAGAAAATCATGAATTTTTGGGCTAGATATTGGAACATAAGAGGGCCATATCTTGAGAGGGAGCTAGTAGGAACCAATCATATAAACAGAGCGAAAACTGACACCTTCTTTCCCTTTAGGACACCTTCTATCACATATCATCAATCATCATTGTCAGGGAAAGACTTCAAGAAGGACTGGTCAAACCTAGAGACAAGTAATAACAGAACAGAAGAAATAAACTGCAAATGCATCTCAAGAACTTCAGATGGCACAAGATCTGTAGACACATGGAAGTTCCTAATTGTTGGTCAATGGAGGTGAGGAAGTTGCTAGAATAGACTGAATAGAATAGAAAAGCCCACATGAATATACAAAAGGAATTCCTGCTCTAAAACCTGGAAGGAGATCTAAATTTTAAAGCCCTATTGCTTCAAATTCAGAAGCCAGAGGAATGAAGGTAATTTGCAGAATGAAACTGACTTTTACGATTTCTTCAAAAGTTGCTTATGTGTAATTTTGGCTGGATGAGCCCCTGTGGCTTGAACTGAGGGTTTTATAATTGTTAAGGGCTTTGGATCCTAAGGTCAGTAATGAACTGCATTTGACAAATATAAAGAGCAAGGGAGAACAATACTGCACTAAGCCTTAGAGGGAAGACACCCTTAATGCACAGTATTTGAAATCATTTTATAAGGTAACTTAGGTTTGAACAGAGACTGGGAATGGTTGGGTCATTACACTAATTGAATCTTTTTCCTCATGTTAAAATATGTTAAAATATCCTCACACCTCCTATGGGTCTCTCGATTATCACGTCAAAGGTTTTTTTCTCTTTCCTGCTGATGATAGCTCATCTCAATTGATTGGCCTCTTACAGTTGGTATGGCTACTCCCACCTTTTCATGTTCTCTGTATGTATAAATATCTTCTTTCTGTGTGTTCCATTCTACGCATACGATGAAGTAGGCTGTAGCCCACGAAAGCTTATGTTCAAATAAATTCGTTAGTCTCTAAGGTGCCACAAGTACTCCTGTTCTTTTTGCGGATACAGACTAACACGGCTGCTACTCTGAAATCTTTTATAAGGTAGTTTCAGATACTCTTCAGCACTTCATTGCTCATACACAAAATTTGTGTAAAACAAAATTTGGCAGGTAATTAGTGCACAATGAAGCCCAATATGTTTTTAAAATCTTCACAGTAGATTGAAAAAAATATTGTGTATAACAACTATTTATTACATATTTTCATATGAACTTTTATTATGGAAATTATCACTTATGCAAAGTAAAACTATGCCGACCAAAATATGAAATGATCATGTATTGAGCCAAACCCTGAGAGGTCTGAGCTGACCCGCATGCTATGAAGAGCGGATGCAGCCTGAGCAATACTGTCTGTGGAGTCCTCATGTCTACCATCACAAGACATCTGAAGGATGCTGTGTATGTGTTTCTGTAGGTACATCCAAACCCATTTCTTCTCCTTCCCTGCAACCCAAGTCAAACCTATTCCTTCTCACCTTCTTCCAATGCTCTCTCTTAGGCCTGGTCTACACTACGACTTTAATTCAGATTTAGCTGCATTAATCCGAATTAACCCTTCACCCGTCCACACTACAGAACCAGTTAATTCGAATTAAAGGGCACTTAAAATCGATTTCTGTACTCCACCTCGACGAGCGGAGTAGAGCCAAAATCGATTTTGTTAATTCGAATTAGGGTTAGTGTGGCCGCACACCACCGAATTAATGTGGTTAAATTAATGGGGTAGTGTGGCCGCACACCACCGAATTAATGTGGTTAAAAACCGAATTAATGTGCTTAGTGTGGCCGCGCACAATCGAATTTATACAACCTGTTTCCCAAATTCGAATTATCTAAATTCGGATTAATCCCGTAGTGTAGACATACCCTTACTTAACTGGGATTGGAGAGTCTGGAACAAGCCTTCTAGGTGCACAATAAATGAAAGCTGCTGAGAGAGAGGCAGAGGTTGTGGAGTTAGGGGGAGCCACACCTCCAGATCAGGGACACTGAAAGCCAGCCACAGCCCGGTGAATAGCAGCCCAGGGGACCCCAAACATGGAGTTAGATCCTTCTCACTGCCCTGCATGTCTGTATATGAAGGCTGGCCATCCATACACAGAGGCAGCAAGCCACATGTACTCTTTCCTCTTCCCATGTAGGAGCTGGATTTTATAATGTACTATGAGAATTAATGTATGATTTGATTTCATCCTGTCAGCCACCCTTTTTGAATAGCAGAAAGGAATGACAGACCAGAACAATCCTTCTGACTGATTTACATTATGGTCACCCTTTTGTTTTAGGATAAGTTATAATGTCTACTATGGTTTTCTATATGTATTACAAATTAGGCACTCTAGTTAAATATACATTTCTTTGTTTTAAGGTTTAGAAAGTAAAAAACA
This sequence comes from Terrapene triunguis, assembly GCF_002925995.2. Lineage (NCBI taxonomy): Eukaryota > Metazoa > Chordata > Testudines > Emydidae > Terrapene > Terrapene triunguis. Next base: position 33,419,410 of record NW_020664413.1, on the reverse strand, counting down.
GGATCTTGTATTGTATCTATGTTAAGGAGATTACAGGAATGTTGAGGGCCTGAAGCCCCAATGTAAATTGTAGGCTTAATTTACAATGTATTCTGCTGAATATAAAATGCTGTCTGTATACCTTTGAAGGTTTCTGTAAGAGATTGTTTGTGTGAATGAGGAATGCATGCATCAGGAAAAGATAAGGTGTGAAAGCCATCACAAATGTCCAGATGGTCAAGAAAAAGTGAAAGACTTGGAAAGACCAGGAGACAATCAGAAAACATCCATTGTATCTGATGTTAAACATGTTAGCAGCATTGATGACCTCAGAGGTGAGGCAGGCACCCCCGAAGGCGAGACAACAAATAGGAGATAACGATGGGAAGCCGGACAATAACCATCAAATGATAACACCACTTAAGGACTAATGATTACAGGATGACATTGCAAAATGCATGGACTCAAATGGGAATTTACAACTATAAAGCTGGGGTGTTTTGCCATGGAACTCTGGGTTCAGTCCTGCAAAGCCTCGGAGCATCGGATCACGACCGACAAGAGCCCAGCTCCACACTCGTGCTCAATCTAACTGGCCAGTCGAGCTACAGCAGACTGGTAACTATAAACATCACTGCAGGATTATATACATGTGTGTGTGTGTTTGTGTGTGACTGAAAAGCATATGCTAACTGTTGTATTTTCAATAAATGCTGCGTATTTGCCTTCCTCTATAAACATCCCGTGTGCTTTGTATAAGCATAACACCCACATACCCCTCACACTCACAAAGACACTCCACCCCAACCAGTCACACCTACAGGAAACACAAGAAGCTGAGGACAGGGGAAAAGCTGGAGCTTCAGAGAGCAGCTGTGATTGAGGTAACCAGCTTCACCACACAAATAATTAATAACTGTCAAAGCAAGCAATTCAAAGAACCCATCATCTGATAATCACTTGTTCAAACTGTTCAGCAAATACTAATGAATATATTTGAAAAGATCAGGATTGATCCATGAAAAATTTGCTAGCCAAAAAGAGGCTAAATTCATAACAAATAATAAATAGTTCAATATAATAAATAGTTCACTCACTGTGTCCTCTCTCTCTCTCTGTGTATGTGTGTGTGTGTGTGTGTGTGTGTGTGTGTGTGAGTGAGAGAGAGAGAGAGAGAGAGAGAGAGATAGAGAGCTGATTTTTAACTGTGAAAGTCCTTGTTTTTACTAGCTTGTCACAATTAATGTCAGTTTCAGTGGGGGGTGGTGTGAATGTGTGTTGATCTATTTCCACCAGATATCATAGAGAACAGATACATTTTATCTCACTGATGCAGAGCATACCTTCCATCACTTACAACATTAAATAGTTCAGTACTTATGCTATGAAATGTGAATCTAAGAAAATAAATTGTACTGCAGTAACCTAAGTAAACTGAAGCATATTACCATCTCTCAGGAGAGAAGGCAGATCACATGCATCTCTGCAGCAAGAACTGTGGTTGATGCATATAAGAAAAGACATATCATGAACAATTTATAGCAGTCAAGCAGGCAGCCATGCCAAGCACTCAACACTTAAGTACATTTTCTAGTATAACCAATGCCATTTTAAGTTTTTCCACACACAAATACACTCAGAGATGAAGAAGAAAAAAATGGAGTCAGCCAAAACAGTTATTCCTAGCTCTAATATGAAATATATGTGTCCGACAAGAAGCAACTGAGGACATCTGTAATTTGCACACCACTAAATTACTAGTTTTGACATGGTATTTTTGTTATTCTATGACACTTCATGCTTTTCCTGACAACTCCTATGTTGCTGGGTTATTTACTCTTAATCCTACAATACATGATTCTATGATGTGGCAAATGTGTAGCCATTTCACTACTTCTAGCACCAATATGTAACTGGACATTCCTTCACTCTCACAATGTGGAAAATGACAGCCATGCATTTAAAAGGCATGGCCCCAGGTACATGCTTATGACAAGGTATGCAAGCTCTGTAAAGTCTTAACAGATGGAGTTGGTCCTCCTAATGAAGAGTGGGTCATACTAGTCAGTGGGCCGAACCCAGCAGTGCTCATCTTATGCAACTCCAAGAGCCATATGAGTAATGTGCCAGGAGCTATCATCCCACACTTAAGTTACATACCCAGTTATAAAACTTTATCAATAATAATTTCACACAGCTCTCATATATGCTTGTGCTCTTGCCTTCTCTGCTATAGGAACAGAAGCTGCTTGACTGAGGTCATCAGCCACAAAAATCTGCTCTTAATCTCATTTGTTCTTATCCTGCAGTTACAGGGAGAGGGTGGCTGTGGGCTTCATTTTAGGACTCTGCAGGGAGCACTGAGTCCTTATGCGTGCTTTACACATCCCTAGCTGGATCTAATGACGAGAGCATAGCATGGAGGGAAGCAGGACATTGATGCAGGAAAGGTAACAGCTTTTTGTCGCTCCTCTATACTAAAGGCCATATCCTAGGTCTCCAAGCAAAGCGCAGAAAGGTCTGGAAGCACATCAGGAAGTATGCAAACTGAAGGCTGTGTAACTTGCCCCTCCTTCAACCAGGCATCTCGAGTTGTCACTAGATGTAGGGTATAGCCAGAAAAAGAAAGGGCAAGGACAAGGAAAGTTGCCTGGAATGGCACACAGCAGACCCACAGATCCTGATGAGGCACTTCTCTTTGGCAGTGTGGACTGGACCCCAGGGTGGCAGAAGACTCCTCTCAATATCCTATGCTGCCAGAATAGCTCCAGGCAAGGAATAAAACCGGTATATCCTGTGCTACTTTAATGAGTGCTTGCTGTGTAGAAAGGATGTTGCCTAACACCTCCCACCTGCACCAGTCGCATCCTTAATTCATGTGCTGCAGAGCTTGTGCAGAAATCAGGGCAGGCAATGATTTTTATTTTACCTTATTATTATTATTTGCATTTTGGGTGACTTGCCCACAGGATTTGATACCATGGAGAGTCTGCATTTGATATTGCTTCCCTTATGGATGAATTTTCAATACTGCATTTGTAATATTTGCACATGTAGCTACCTCCTTTTGCATATGTCTATTCCTTTACAGGAGCAGATTCACTGGTCCAGTCAAACTGTGCTCAGCTAACCAACAGGGTGGGAGGGAAAGCAAAGATAAGATTTAAACCACCTGCGTACTCCACTAATCCCAGGGTCTCCAGGCATTGTCCCAGTTTCTGAAATAAAATAGAGCCATTCCAGCAGCCAGAAAAGCACAAGGAGGCAGAACATCCCAGCCACTGCCCTATATCTGGGGAGTCTGTGGTATATAAACTGCTACCTGAGGGGTCCTGTGATACCAGATGATTACCCTACCCATGGGAGAATCCTCCACTGCTCACAGCCAGCAAGTTTACATTTTGCTAGACCAGTGTAAAGTGAGCCCAGCAAAGCAGTGATTCTGGCCCCTTACCTTTCGTGATGTTTCAAACTTTTATTACATATAACAGAAAGTGTTAACCTGAATATAAAGCTTATTAGCAGCTCCCCCTATAATAATTTAATTTTATAACAAATACTTGACCAGAGCTGCTTAAAAAAAAGATGAGTAGAATAAAATATTTTTTTAATATCAGTCATAGTAAAGAGCAACACAGTCATTTTTTGTTTTTAACTGGTCTGGTAAATTTTCATGGCAATTTTGCAAGCCTGTTGTTTTTGTTTAAAGTTTTTTATTTATATTTTACAGATTTTAAGCAGATACAAAGAAAAAATCATTTTTGCATTTCAAATTAGAATATACCACTATAGCAGTTTTTGGTGGTAGGGCTAACACGTGAAAAGTAGTTTCAAAGCCATCATTTCTATTAATTTCTTATGTTGCCAGAGCAGATGCTAGAGATTGTAAATGTTTTACATTAAAATATTCCTGTATTTCCCAGGTCTTTGCTTCTGTTAATTCTTTGTTATTCTTTGTTATTTTAGAATCAGATCTAACTCTTATCCTCCATCTCAGCTCATTTGTGAGCTTTTCTAGTCTAAGAATATTCCATACTTTTCTGAACCATGACATATAATCAATAGGCTTCCTCATTTTCCAAAATTCTGCTAAACTATGTGACAGGTATGGGAATTTTCTGCAATATCTTGGACAAACCTTACTGAATTAAGTTGAAGTATCTTAGGAGTTAATCATATTAAAAATGCAATTTTTGTGTGTTATTGTATGTATCTTGGCTAGGAGACATAACTAATGTAAACCTTGGGAAGTGTTATGACTTTCAAAGAACTATTTTAAACAATGGGCTAAGACAAAAATGAACTTTTAGTTAAGTAGGTTTCCTAGGAAATACTTGGGAGGAGGGGAAAGCAAATGCCCACCTCCAGACCTGATTTTTTGAAGCATTACCTTGGGTAGGGGACCTTTGTCTATGAATAACCTATTCCCAGGATCAAAAGGCCCAAATGGCATAAAGGAGTAAATATCAGATTCATGGGGTTTCTTGTACTAAGCAAAAAGAATCATGGAGTGCTAACTAGAGGAAAATGCCTGTGTGGGGTTTGAAGGACTGTTAACCAGCCAGAGCCCTTAGTGGAGTTAGAGTAATCTCTGGTAAACTTAAAAGCATGAGTGTAGGTTCTTTTACTGTTTTAATATGTTTTCTTTGTAATGCTTTTACCCTAAGAATAAATGTGCTTGCTTAGAAAGAGCTGTGTGGTAATTTAACTGTGGCAATTACACTGTTTACAGTCTCTGAAGAGAAGGCAAAGCAGGCCTGCTGAGGCAGTCTGCCTTTTGGGGATATCACATGGTAGGCAGGGAACTGTGCTGTCTGCAAATACCTCAGTCAGGAAGGAGAGAGGTGATAGCTGGGGAACTTGAAGCTGAAGAATGGGTGCCCTTGGTGGCTCACGAGAGGGAAATACAGGTGCTGTTTCCTTGAACTGACACAGCCCAGATTTTGACGCTATCAAAAAAACCAAGAAACTGTAATTATGGGGTAGGAAAGTCTTTTTATACAAGCAATCCAAAAGCACAAGTAGGAGTCTCTTCAAGAGTATCAAAAGGCCTAAGGGGGGGTGGGAGACACAAGTGGATCCTCTGATTATTTATTACATCCATAACAAGGTTTAAAATGCTTGATCAATATTATTCTGCTTTGAGCTGTACATTTCATTCCAGGAACTGAATAATAGCTCTTTGTACATTAAAAATAAAACAAAAAAACCTCACACAAAGGATGCCAGGTACCACTTTAAGTAGTCACTTTTAATGACTGTTTTACTGTTTCATATGTGACACAGGAAACTACCATGTGAATTTCCTTAGGTCAAGTATTTTACCATTTACTGATGCAACATGCTGTCGTGAAGGTTTAATTTGTAAAGTATGAAAAAGCTACAAATGGCTGAGAAATTAAAAATTGGACAGTAACAGATGGCAAATCCCACTGATCACTTAACTTGGTGATATTATAAACAAAAAGAGCTCTCTACCCTGCTTGTAACTCTTTTCATTGCTTTACACTGACTCAACAGACATTCCAGGCTTCAGAGTGACACACAGACTGACAATCCTGGAATCTTACTATCTGACTTGCATCTGAATTGCACAACAAGCTTTATAAATTCACAATATCAGTTTGAAATTAGGTATTTTGAGCCTCTGGAGTTCATCACTTTTTCATTCATCATAAGGGGTTTCCACATGCCCGCGACATCTCAGGGGTTTGAACACAACATTTTAATGGAATATAAATTAAAAATTGGTATGTTATCTCCATTGAAAGTTCTTTGTAACATCTTCAGGTTCACTGTTGTCTCTCATTATATTAATTACCCTCTTCTTTGCATGCATATTTTTTTTTTCTTTTAAAATGGGATCAGGGTCTCCTGAAGGGAAGTTTGCATTATATCCAATTGCTGTAGCAAAAAAGGGGCAGGAATTGTTCTCACTCTTATTTTGTCCTGGGAAAGATTTTTAAGGGAAAGGAGCTGCTGGATGGATGCCTACTGAGCAGGCCTTTATTGTGTGATATCATTTCCATGTGGCTTCCATGTGGCCTATCAGTCTAAGAGAGAGGGGCTATCAAGGCCTTTTCAGTTAGGGTTCTTGCCCTTTGGAACTCATTTCCTCTCCAGGTCAAATAGCAGCCCAAAGTGTATTCGCTTTTCAGCTTTTTCCCCTGGGCCTCAGCGATACCAGCTAGGGCTAGTGGTTGCTGGTGGTGCGGGAGCCTGAGCCTTGTGTGTAGGGTCAATTCATTTCTATTATATTTATCTTGTTGCTGAGTTATTGTGATTTGATCTGGAGGAACTGAAAGGTCTGTTTGTTTAATGGGTGTCTACAGCATTGGCTGGGTGCTCTTTTATTATAGCTTGTAAAAAATCCAAATAAATAAATAATTAAATTAATACCTTGTCACTAAACCACCAGGTCAGCCTCCCCTCTGTTTATTTTGTCCTTTCGCTTCAGTTTTTCAGTCCTCTTCCATTTTTCAGTCTATGCCATTTGCCGCTTTGATCCTCCTTGTCAACGTATGTCTTTTTTTCCTCACCCCACCACAGAACCTATTTTTCAGTAGCAGAAAACTGTGCTTGTATTGATACAAACAGCACACCCCAAGCAGAGCTGGGAGGAGTAGAATGAAACTGACAAGTATCCTGCTGTGATACCAACTCAAGCTGTGATCACATCAGATCTCCTAAATTTAAAGAAGGCAAGGCCAGGCCAGGCCAGAACATGGTTGGGACACCTCTAGGAAAAAAGAGCCAGTAATTCACTCGGTAGCACTCTTCCTTATGAGTCATAATTGAATTCTTGCCCAAGCACGGTGCTAAGCATGTCATCTTTTGGAATAGACAAAAACACAAAGTCCAGATCACTTTTTCTGGTTTTATAATCTATGAATCCATGAACTGTTCGTTATTTTTTCAAACAATTCATGGATTTATAGATTAAATGTCTTAGATACCACAGTACTAGACATCTTAGAAACAGAAGCAGACTAGATTGACAGAGAGATAAAAATATAGTAAAGTTTGGATGGAATCAATTTGGATGAAAGGCCCAATCACAAATACAATATCACATTACAACTGCCCAGTTCTTGTTAGGTTCACTCTGATCCTGCCATTACCACTGCCAGCGAAGACTCACTATGCTCAGTGACACAGGGGCCATCCTAGGAGTCTCTTTGAGGGTATCAAAAGGCCCAAAGGGGAGTGGGAGACACAAGGAACCCATCCCCGAACAGGGCTCTTTCAATTCTATAATAGCTGTGTTTATTAAAATCTGCTGGCTGAAATTTACCACCAAAAAATTTGCATAATTTTCTGGCTCTTCCCTCTTTTGGCTTATAAGCTTGTTTGTTTGGAGAGGAGAATCTGTTGACTTTTTCACTGCAGTTTTTATGTTTTGATACCATTTCAAACAAACATATCTAATCAAAATTAATAAGTGAGCTGCCTCTTGTCAAAGGCTTCTGGCTGACGAACCAAAAGACTGTGTTCCTCAGGAGTTAAAAAAATTATGAGTAAGCACAGCAGGGAATTGGTGTAACTGAGCTGGGAGGAAGAAACTGATAACAAATGAGTACAGCTTATGATAAACAGCTCATCCTCTGAGTAATAGAGGTAGAAGCCCTGGTGCAGTGGTGGTACCCAAATGCAAGAATGCTGACAATGTCCCATTGTTTCTTTCTGAAATGATGTGTTCTTATTTTCACTCCTGCATAAAGTTGTCTCAGAAGAACACACACTCACATTGTAGGTCAGGCTCATAATATAGTGCAACCAATGTAAAACATCCAACAAGTAGTGTTAGCATAGCCGGATGCCCCTCCCCCAGCAACTCAGAATCATCTTAGCAGAGCCCTCTCTGAGGGCTGCATGTAGTCATGGTGACAGGACATCACCACCTGTCTGCCCCTGCAATGGAGGCGGTGAGCCGGAATACAGTGGCAGGCTCTCAAACAACCTCATCCTAATAGAAACCAAAATAGAGTGAGAAAGAAAAGAATTTGCAAAGAATAAAACTTAAAACATCCAGATATATTTTAAAGCCTTATGAAAATTAGAGATCACAACAAACAGCAGTGATGTGACAATTTATAAAAGAGGGGATTTGTTTGAAGTTCCTCTGCAAAAACACATGCTGTGTTAGTAAAAATAAAGGGATAGTGTATGCTCAAACCAGCCTCAAATGCAGCGTTGGTAAAAACACAAACAAACAAACAATACAGTGTTTTGCAAAGCTTAGAGGCCAGTAGATGATGCTATACATTGTTTTCTTTTTCCAGTGGAAATACAGATTCTTAAGTAATTTTGCTTTCAGTGTTTGGACCCCACACATTGCAGCATTGTGCCAGTGCATCGGAACATGAAAGTAAAACAGAGCAGAAACAACACTGAAACAGCTAAACTAATATCACAATGCTGCTGACAGAACAGGAGAAAGTAAACAATAATGAAAATAAGTGTCCCACATGGCCATGTGCATCTGTGCATAGAAAGGAGCCAGTCAGGACAGAATGGGAGCAGAGTTGCATCTCAACATCCCTTTTTCTCCCACTGTCCCTGATAACTTTCTCAAAGGCTCTGTATATACTGTCCACTAAGTTGCAGCTTTGCAAAGTTGGACGGGGTTGGGATCTTCCAGATTCTCCCTTCCAAAAACACACAGGGGAAACACTGGGGAATTAATACAGCTCAAATATTCCTAAGGCTGGTAACATCTGCTAGTTTCCCCCTTGATGCTGTGGACTACCCCTTGTCAGTACATCTACAATCAAATATCAGTGCCTAGCAACCAAAGATGGGGGAGGGGGAATAGAAGGGGGAACAGCACAAGAAGCTCCAGGAGACTTTCTTTTACTACACTCCTCTGTGGAAAGCAGCTTCACATTCCTGCACAGCTGGCAAGCATTGCTGGTTGGTGCTGGGTGGATTGGGGAGCCATGGGGGAGCCATGACTCAACCTTGTTAGATGCAACTAGCAGTAAAACGGGGGAGCAGGTCCTGTGTTCTCGAAAGCACAGGGGCTGCAATTCTGTCTGACCCTTAAGAAGGAAAAACAAGGGGAGGAATGAGGGCTTGTTATACTCTCCACCCAATATGCACCCATTTAAGAGCCAGGCAGAATTTAACCTTCTGTTATAAAACATTAGGGTTGCATGGTTAAAAACATCAAATTCAGCAAATGCTAAAGTTAACTCTGCCACCTTCTGGCGATGCACTACAATACAGTCTATAAGTACATGAGCTTCTCTAATACCTAATTCAGTTTTTTCTGCAACTTTAGTTACTCGGCTTATGCTAAACAAATAGTCCATGAAAGACATTTGTACACTGGTCTTAGACCACTTACAACAGATGAAGTACATCAGAGAAAGGTAATGTAAATATTCTGACATATTGTATGCAGGGGTTTAGAATTAAATTACGTTATTAACTCTGAATAATCATAGCAAGGCCAATAGTTTGAGATTAGAAAGAGGAGAGTTTCATTTGTTTGTTTTTTAAATGAAACTTAAAATCTACTGGCTGGAGCCTGAAGCCCTTATAAATGTAAGTTGTCCCACTGGAGAGAGGGGAACTATTCACATGAGTAAGGGCTAAACGGCCAGACCACAAATCTTGCAGAAGGTATATTATAAACATAAACAAAGCTGAAACATTAAGACTTAAGTTAACTTATCTTAGTACTAAGATAAGAAGTAATTTACCTTAATTATTAAATGATCATGATGATGTACTATGCTGGTAACAGATTGCAAATGAACAAATGTGTTATGTATGTCTAGCTATCATGACTTTATTTCTTCTCTTTGTAACCATTTAGTAACTAAAAGTAATAAAGAAAAATAAAGAAATGTTTTTAGAGATTAACTGGAGCAGTTTATTATTCATAGACTATGAGCCACATGACACCTTCATTCTTTACCCTTGGACTATTTGGTTCCCTAACCTCTCTCTATTATGAGATTAAAAACCAGGAGATAAACCATAAAGGGTTCCTTCCCTCAGACACCTTAAAAAACAAAAATAAAAAATAGCATGTGCTGTTAATTCAGTATTTGGCAATCAGCAAATAATATCTTCAGTAATTCAAATAAACCCTTGTTTCCCCAATAACCTCCCAGACAATAATACAGCAGGATATAATGAGATCTCACATGTCTATCTGAGCAAGGCTTAAAAAGGTCATTTTTCTTCCTAAGAGCCTGAGCAAATACACCTAGAACAGGTGCTGAATCTAGTGATGAAATATACAATCTAAAAGGTTTGATTAGGTTTTTTCTGTGCATATGTAGTTCCAGATTTTCAGAGTACATTAGAAACATAATTGAGTATTATGCTTTCCAGAGTGGACAGTAACAGGTTCCTTTAGGTAATACACCCAGGGACTACTTCTCCACTATCTTCTGGAGACTTCATAGCACACATATAAGTGCATACAAGCACACATACAGTGTGTGTGTGTGTATAAGTTAGTTGCCTTCTTTAATACTGGGTAAGCATCCACATAGCTTTTGTAAAGGACAATCATACCTCACCAATCTATTAGAATTCTTTAAGAGTGTCAACAAGTATGTGGACAAGGGCGATCCAGTCGATACAGTGTACGTGAACTTTCAGAAAGCCTTGACAAGGTCACTCCCCAAAGGCTCTTAAGCAAAGAAAGCAGTCATGGGATAAGAGGGACGGTCCTCTCATGGATCAGTCTCTGGTAAAAGATAGGCAACAGAGGGTAGGAATAAAGGGTAGGTCAGTTTTCATAATAGAGAGAGGTAAATAGTGGGGTCCTCCAAGGATCTGTACTGTATCTGTGCTGTTCAACATATTCATAAATGATCTGGAAAAGGGGGCGAATAGTGAAGTGGCAAAAAATGCACACTGGAAAACATATCCCAACTATACATACAAAATAATGGGTTCTAATTTAGCTGTTACCAATCAAGAAAGAGATCTCGGAGTCAACACAGATAATGCTCTAACAACATCTGCTCAATGTGCTGCTTTTTTGACTGTTGCTTACAGAACGTTAGGAACCATTAGGAAAAAGACAAATAATATCATAATGCCACTGTATAAATCCATGCTACGCCCACACCTAGAATACTGCATGCAGTTCTGGTCACCCCATCTCAAAAACAATATATTTGAATTGGAAAAGGTACAGAGAAGGGCAACAAAAAATATCAGGAGTATGGAACAGCTTTCACATGAGGCTAGATTAAAAAGATTGGGACTGTTCATCTTGAAAGAGACAGCTAAGGAGGGGGGAAATGATAATCATGAATGGTGTGGAGAAAGTAAGTGCTACTTACCCTTTCCCATAAGACAAGAATCAGGGGTCACCTAATGAAATTAATAGGCAGAAGGTTTAAAACAAACATAAATACTTTTTCACACAACACTCAGTGAACCTGTTGCCATGGGATGCTGTGAAGGCCAAAAGTATAACGGAGTTCAAAAAAGAATTAGTTAAGTTCATGGAAGATGGGTCCATCAATGGCTATTACCTAAGATGGTCAGGGATGCAACACCATCCTCTAGGAAGGGTGACCCTAAGCTAGGACTGGATGACAGGGAATGTATCACTCAATAACTGCCCTGTTCTGTTCATTCCTTCTGAAGCATTTGGCACTGGCCATTGGGTTAGATGGCCCACTGTTCTGACCTATTCTTATGTTAATACAGGCAGGAGGAAGTTTTATAACACAATTAGAGGATTTTTCTTCTCTCTAGTCTCCTCTTTATATTTTGTTGTTTGTGATCAGTTATCCAGGTTTTGGTATGAATGGAAACAAGACAGTACTCAAGGCAAGACCAGCCAGTCATTTCCAGGCAATCCAATCTAAATTCTTCCAAGCATTTAAACTAAAGGCAATGCAACCATGTAATTTTTGTGTACACAGGACCAAGCAGATATTTACATCCTGGCTTATTTGCACTACAGTTCATAACAGCATGAGATATACATGTCCTCCAATTGCCTTTAGTTCCTTGTGTGTGAGAGTACAGAACTCCCTGGCAGAGGGGGGGAAAACAAGATGAGATAGTGAAAATTTCTATTAAAGCTTTCCAGGATTTGTTTTTTAACTTCTGGGCACATTGGCTTGTATTTCTCACTGGGTTCCATGACATTTCTCACCTATAGCACTTGGCAAGGCACTGGCTATACTATCTGAGCAATAGGCCAAGTGAATAGGAATTTTATTTCACACCATCCCAAGCTGCAGTGGATGCCAAAATCACACATCAGCTTTATCCTACAAACTGCCTTTCTATACATGTCACTTTGGGGACTTATTTTCATAACAGCTTTGACCATAACATGAATCAAACATGGGCTGTTTTGCAAAGATTTAATGAGAACCATGCTGTCAGAAGAGTTTATTTCCACAATACTTCAAAGGGCATGAATAGCAAGAGCCTATGGAGATGCGTATATCCCAGATCAGACACGAAGGTCATACCATTCTGTGCAAGCAGAGAGACAGAATAATCACTATCTATTCTGCACTTTCAAAACCAGGCTAAACAACCATGCCTGCACATACATTTTTAGTTTCCAACTAGTGAACTTCCATTCTGTTTAGAAACTCTCTCCTAAACATCACTTTCCCCCTAAGCCTCACTCCCAGGAGATTCCAGTGAACTGTTACATCCAGAACTACTAAAGCAGCAGTTCTCCTTTCAAACAGGTCAGCGCACTCAAGTCTTAATTCAAGTGGAGGTTAGATCCTGCATGGCTCTTGGCCACAAAGAAAAGCCCATTTTAAAATAAGCATACACTATTAGCGTCAGAAAGGCTGCCTCAACAGCATTCATATTTTATGGGAATTTCATAAAATATGAACCATTCAAGTGAAAGACTCATAGTTCACTCCACTCAGGCTCACCAGGCAAGGGCGTACGGAAGGAAGATTGGTTGAGCAGACAGATCAGAAAAAGAAATCTGCATTTGAAAATGTTTTTGATTTAAGTCATTTATCTATGTGAACCTAACAAAGCAATATTTAAATTATCCAATCTATTTAAAGACTAGTTTCAAACCCCACTACCCAATCAAGCCACCCTCAAGTTTTCTTCTGATATTGTACTCTTATGTGTTTATATAGTGGTTAGCACAAATGGACCCTGCTCCATGACTGGGGCTCTAAAGGCCTACTGTAATAAAACATTTGTCTTCACCCCTGTGAAAATCTCACTCTGACTATTAGTTATGGTCGCTCTTCATCATATCAGTAGTAAAAAGCAGGATTTATTTTGTACAATGTTGATTTTTTAATGTGATACCTTCCTTGTCACCCAAAATAAAACTTCTTCGTCCCCTCTTCTCTCATCATAAAGCCAGTTTACAAAGCAAAAAAATCCCTGGTTATAGATTAGTTATCTCATGGAAATTCTTCTATTCCTGTCATGCTCAAATGCAAAGGTACCACTTTTATAACATATTTCATTTCTAAACTAAAGCAAAGTTGATGGAAATCTGTAAACAGAGAATCTTTGGATGTCTATCCAGGGCACACTGAAAGGGGGACACCAAGCTTTGTATGTAAAGTATGACAAACGCAATTCTAAACCCATGCTCTGGGCATGGGGTCCCACTGCATATGTTGTTTCTAGGATGGCTATGGAAAGCAGCTGGCTCTTTCTTGGCCAGCCTCACCGCATTGCTGCACTTTTGGGTTAGAGTCTTGATGACCTTGTGGGGTGTGATAAGAGATGACTCTGTGAGGGTAATGTGGCAGAGCCCAGTTCCAAGCACTCCTCCTCACAAATACACAAAAATAATTAAACAGAAAAAAATCTCAATTTACAAGGAGGGTTTAGGATTTATTTTCAGACAGAGCAAACAAACTCCTTCAGAACAAGATCCTCAGTTCTTGCCTCTTTAGTCAAAGACAGACAACAACCCAAAGGGCAGAAAATAAAAGATAAAGACATTTTTACAGAACCCATCTACTAAGTGAAGAGATTACTTCCCCCAAGCAGCTGCTTCCCCCTTCAACCACTACTTAGATGCAGATGTCCTGTCTTCTTTATCTAGTATTACTGCTGGAAAACTGACTTGGTTGTAGCTTCCCTCCACCCAGAGAGACATTGCCTTCTGTTGATGTGGAATCTGGGACACAAGAGAACCATGACCATCAGGGCCCTCTTTTGGGTCACTTCTCACATCTAGCAATAGGGAGTCTCTGTCTCTCTCTGAGAAGCAGCAATATGATGGTGTGTATGATCTCCTAAAGTGTAGGTTCAGTTCAGCAAGTCAGAGTCAGCTGAGGCTGGTTCAAATTTCTGCCCAAACCATATGATGAACCTTGAACTGGTACAGATACTCAATAGGAGATATTTTCTGCTTTCTCAAAGGAGGAAAAAAAAAAATCGAACTGATGTACAAAATTGTATGATGTAGAAGATACTATTCATTTTTGTTTAAGAATATGACATATCTGATTTGCATAATCCCTACAGGTTCATTTTGTTTAATATTTTAGATGATTTTTGGGTACTGATTTAACAATCAGTTCATCCTGGGGCACTGGGTAACTTCAGTTAAATATCATTGGAGCTGGGAAGAGCCCGCAAAATTAAGAACTGGATTTTGAATTACCTGTAACTGACCATTCTGGGAAATTCCAATCCAGGGTTTTGGATCAGTCCACTTCAACCCCAACAGCTATTCGCAAATCTGATATCTAGATCTGGGGTTTCAAGTTGAACACTACCTTTCCCCCCGCCTCAAAGTTCAAGAGGATTGGTTCAAGCGTCTCTCTAATTACTGAAGTGGATTTGAGAACTGAATTCTGTGAACCAATCGAGAAAATGACTTACCATAGTTGAGAGTAAAAAAAAAACAAGAATATTTTAATTTAAATATATTCTAATATATTTCACATTGAGAGTGATATTGAAGGTTAGGATAGTATCTTGTTCTATTTTAAAGCACTTTCCTTCTGTTTATTATGTGTGTACATAAATTTAATTGCAATTTTGAGAACTTGGTAGAAAACAAAAGATCGAAAATTCATATTGAAAATAGTGACAACAATGTGTTGATTACAGGGCATTCTTCAGGAACAACCAAGACCTTTGTTTATGCTCTAGCAATGTTTTTTCCACAGACTACATTATGGTCAAAATGTAGACTCTAACTTCACTAACTATTTTTAGCCTGAGATTTAGAGAACCCTTTTCTTCTGTTTGCAACCCACACATATTCACGCATCATCCTCCATCCCTTAAAGTGAAGTCAGGATTCTGCAGTGCTCTGTGTAGAAAGAGTCAGATTATCCCTGCCAAGAATGACTCATGCAGATATGACAACAGTTTTATCAAGATATAGTTGCCATGGCAAACAGGTAGTGTATCTGGTTTTGTATGAATCAAAAGAATAGAATTAATCCCCCAAAATAGTTATGGATCTTCTTTTGTAGTGTTTCTCTTCCTTAAGCGAATGGTATTCAGCCAGTGCTATACAATTGCTGACTTGTAGGTGTAACAGACTGTCTCTCTATTCTGATCACCAGAAAGTTTAGTTTCAATATGAATTTTAATCATGATTAGCAGCAGAAATATCTCCCATCCTACAATCCTAGAGAAGCTGGGTGTGTATTCTCTTGTTGCCCTCTTGGGCTGGGAGGGGAAGACGAAAACCCCTTGAATGCTAACTTTTTTAACTGGTTCATAGTTACACACCTAGCTCAGTAATTCTTGCTTCTCTTGAAGGGCTTCTCCATTTCTGACCAGACCTCTGCAGCAGACATTTAATTCCCAACTGCACCTTCAAATTCTTTGGGGCTACAGCTTCCAACAAGTCAAAAGTAGTCCTCACCATCCTATATGTCAGATGCTGCAGGACTTGGAGGCCCCCAAAGAACCTATTGCAAATGGCTAGCCAGAAACTTGGATACTTTTTTAAGAGGTGCAAAAATTCTATGGACAAAGAGGAGCATTTGGGATTGGATTGTCGGTGGGTGACCATGTCAGTTTCAGTACTATGCCAGCTTGTAACCATACATAGCTGCCTTCTATGTCTAGAGCAGCTCTAAGTCTTCATGGAACACTTGCTCAGAACTTCAGATTAACAGGACCACTAATACCGCTGCTGTACCTCTACACACTTCTCTTGCTGAGTTCTGGCTTGAGTCACTTTCATTGTGAGTTACTGATTAACTTTTATCTACTGTCTACACAGGGAGTATGGGTTTATAAAGTATCCTTTCTATGTATCCTCGTAGCACATTTATATAGTCTGTTGTTTCTATGGGCACATGAAAATTGACAAAATGTGAGTGAGACCATTGGAGTGGTTCCTTACTAAAGATATTATGCTCTCTCTCTCTCTCTCTCACACACACACACACACACACACACACACACACACACACACACACAAATAGGCTACAAAAGAAGGAGAACAGCTTATAAAGAGAACTATAACTTATTAAACTACAAACCAACCACAATGTTTTAAGAGGCTTTCAGAGTCAGTTAACCTCAAAATATGATAAGAGCAAATCTCTGTAATCAGACAATAGGTAGAGTCCAATGTTTATTATATGCCACAAAAATATTTTTTAAAAATATTAAAATCCTATTTCCATGGAACATGCATTGAACTTGTATGTTGAACAGCAAGTGTTAAACCTGTCCTCAAGAAATAAATGTAACATTTAAGGAGGATGTATGAAAAACACAAACTGACTCTCTGTCTTGTGGTGGTATCCACCAAGCATCTAGTTAGAGCTTTACTACAGTTTATATATAATATAATAGTTAAATATTTTTTTAAAATAATTTTAGCAGCAAATTTTTATAGGAAAAAAACCAAATATAATTTAGGGCAAGTCACCTGCAATTGGAACAGAAAAAAATCAAAACAGCTCATGTAGTAAATTAACTTCCACTCAGCAGATAGCCATTCTACATACAAGGAGGGAGAATGAACAGGAACTACAGTACTGTAATACAAATCCGTCAAACACAACACTACATACAGTATAATTAAATTATTAAATTTAAATAATAAAATATTTGACTTCATTCAGTAGTGTATAGTGGCGTATGGCTCAAATACAGATATTTCCTAAAGCAATTCCACTAAATTGTGTTACAAAAATACAGAATACAATCAAGAAAGTCAAAGTTGGAAGGGTTAATACCTCATTCAGGCAAAACCTCACGTTCTCTGGGAAAAATTAATTGTCACTAGTAAATAAATAAATAGAAATGCCCCCTAGCACTTACACAGTGATTTTCATCCATAAATCTTATGGAGCTTTAAGAAGCTGGTAAAGTGTAATTTCCCCACTTTGCAGATGGGAAAATAGAGGCAGAGAGAGACAACAATTAGCCATGGTCATCTATGATGCCAGTGGCTGAAATGGAACTGGAACCCAGGTTTCTTGAGCCCCTGCACAAAGCGTTACCCACTGGAGGACACTGCCTCTCATAAAGGTTCCAGCAAAATGCTGCCCTCAGGTACCACTGTGCAATCCTACGACCCTCAGATTGTGATCGGTTAGATCAACGTTAATTGTTTTAATTCGTTTTGTGGAACTCTTCCTACACTGACAAATTCTGAGTTAATCTACACACAAATCATAGTCGATGTCACTTTCATAGCTACACTGCTATGTAACACTGCTTGTGCACATGCCATTAACTAACTGCTTGGGTGGTACTCCAGCTTGACAAATTTCAGGCGCAATCTATTCCTCCAGCCGTCTTCGTGACACTAATGCCTCTACTCAGAGTGTTCTCTACAGCTGGTCAAAATATAGTGGTTATTTTTACTTGTTGAAAATTGACAATGAAAATGAATTTGAATGTGTCTTTCAGCAGAATATTGAAAACCCAAATATTTCAATTCAAAATGCTGCCAGGGTGCCTCTTTGTAATTAGAGTGTCTTATACTTCCATTCTTCTCGATGGGCCAGTCTCTCTGCTCCCATAGGGTTGCCAGGTGTCTGATTTTTGACACCATTTCAAGCCATTAAAAGTCTGGCTGGCGGTGCAGCGGGGCTAAGGCAGGCTCCCAGAAGCAGTGGCATGTCCCACCTCCAGCTCCGCACGTTGCCCCCACCTCAAGTGCTGGCTCTACAACTCCCATTGGCTGGGAACTGCAGCCAATGGGAGCTGCAGGGGCAGTGCCTGCAGACAGGGCAACGTGCAGAGCCGCCTGGCCACGCCTCTGCGTAGGCCGCTGCTTCTGGGAGCTGGGCCCTGAGCCTGCACCCCTGACCTCCTCCTGCACCCCAACCCCTGCCACAGCCCTGATCCCCCCCTCTCACCTTCCAAACCCCTCGGTCCCAGCCCAGAGCCCCCTCCTGCACCCCAAATCCCTCATCCCTGGCCCCATACCAGAGCCTCACCCCCCCCCCGTACCTCAACCCCTAGCACGGAGCACCCTTCCAGACCCTGAACTTCTCATTTCTGGCCCCATCTTGGAACCCATACCCACAGCCCGTACCCCCTCCCACATCCCAACCCCCTGCCTCAGCCCAGAAACTCCTTCCATACTCCGAACCCCTTGGTTCTATCCCCCAGCCCAGAGCCCCCTCATGCACCCCAAACCCCTCATCCCTGGCCCCACCCCAGAGACCACACCTGCCGCCTCAGTTCGTCTCATGGTAAAGCCATCCCTGCTGAACAGACTGGTTGTCAATCATCCTGTCAGTTTTTATTACTTTGTAGCAGCATGGGAGCAAATATACTAAGCAATCGCACAATTCATTGTTTCTGAAGACTAGACACATTGTACACAGCAGGGTCTTCTTGAATCCCTCCATTTCCCCCCACAAGCTCCCAGTGTGCCACCCTCCCATCAACTTTTGTTTCAGGGATGTATGTAAATAGTTAAACTTGTAGCTTATATAACTTGTAATTTGTAAATTATGCGTTTGCTTTTTGTCTGGGAGAAAAGTCATTCAGGGTTTCAACATATAAAACTTCATTAGGACAAAGGTCAGGGCCAAAATGGGGTTTTGGTTGAGTATAGCGCCTTGTTTTGCTTGGCTAAAAATTTTTTTTTTCCTTTTTAGGAACAGGACCTTTTTTAAAAAAAATGTTTAGTCAAAACCCAATTTCCCATTGAAAAACAGTTTTGATGGAAAGTTTCGACCAGCCCAGTGATCTCTTTAAAGTAGCTGATTTACATGGAAATTTTTGGTATTTTTGTCAAAAAGTTAGCCTTTTCTGTTTTCAGTTGAAAACCCAAATATTTCAATTCAAAATTAAATGGTGTCTGATGGTAATTGTACTTGGAGAGCCATATGCTCCCATTCTCTGCTATGGGCTGGGATCTTTGCCTGGACTTCATTTCCCATCATGCACCCAAGGTGAGGGGCCTCACTTACATCCTAAGGGAAGAAAATGGTGCATCCTAGGAGATTAGGGTTGCCAACTTTCTCTCGCACAAAACCGAACACTTGCCCCACCCCCACCCAACCCCTTCTCCGAGGCCCTGCCCCCCACTCATTCCACCCCACCCACCCCCCCATTCAAGAATACAAGAGTCATGGAAGAAGACGACATTTTGATTACAAGGCACAGGATAATCCCATAAGAAACCCCAAACAACAATTCAAAGTTGAATTCTTTAACCAGGTGCTAGATTGTGGAATACATGCAGTATATTTCATGCAGCTCAAGGAACACAGCAGTATATTTGGGATGTTGTATGATATTCCAAAACTCCTCACTATACCTGAAGAAGACCTATACCAGCAATGCAGGGCACTAGAGACAGTGTTGACACATGATGACATGCGCAATATTGATGTGAGTGATTTAGGTGATAAACTGAAAGCCCTTTCAAGATACATTTCAGCAGGATCAACTCCAAAAACTGTTCTGCAATATATGTGCACAAATAAGATGACCACCCTCTTTCCAAATGCTTTTGTTGTTCTGCACATACTTCTAACACTTCCTGTAACAGTTGCCAGTGGAGAACGCAGCTTCTCCAAACTGAAGTTAATAAAAACACATCTACGCTCCACAATGACACAGGAGAGGCTGGTCGACCTTGCCATCATCTCAATAGAGCATGAGCTGGCCCAGACTGTGGTCCTTCAGGAAGCAGTTCAAATCTTTGCAACCAAGAAGGCACGGAAAGCACCACTTTGATTATTCAAAGAGATAAAAATGCCAGTGTTTACTATGCAGACAAGAAAAGTTAACTTTCAAACGCCTGAACAGCAAATGTAAGTGTTATTTAAAATTTTTGAACAAGGCATTTTAAGTTGTTAGGGCTGGTCTATACTTAGCCGCTAGTTCGGCGGCTGGAAATCGAACTTCCTGGTTCGATTTATCGCGTCTGGTCTGGACGCGATAAATCGAACCAGGAAGTGCTCGCTGTCGACTGCGGTACTCCAGCTCAACGAGAGGAGTACCGCGGAGTCGACGGGGAGCCTGCCTGCCGCGTGTGGACCGCGTCTGAACCGCGGTAAGTTCGAAGTAAGGTATGTCGAATTCAGCTACATTATTCACGTAGCTGAATTTGCATACCTTACTTCGACTTGGGGGGTAAGTGTAGACCAAGCCTTAGTTCTCCTTTATGGGGGTAGGCAGCAAAGCAGTATCATGAGAGGAGTAGAACAGAAAGAAGGCAGAATTGAGACCTTTCAACATTTTGGCCCAAGCGAGGGGGCATGGGGGCATCATTTGAGCTCCCTGCCCCAGATGCCAAAATGTTGTGGGCCGGCCCTGCTTTCAGTCTGTTTGGAGGAACCTTTATAAGAATTGAAAACTAGCACTAGACTTGTATACTAGTTTCTAGAGAATAAAAGGTGACCCAAAGTGTTCTCATAATTTGAGCCAAACTTTATTGGCTGTTGAAAAAAGATTAGCAATGCTCTGTCCTCCCATTGTTATGTAACTCTGCACTTCCTGGTTATGAACAGGGCTGGAATAAATAAAGCTCAAAAATAACACCTGCTGTTCTCATGTTATTTTCTTGCAGACTAAAATCAGGAAGTACTGAAAATCTTACAAGCCTTTCCTATGAGCTCAGTTATCTTGTCTACAATCAACAATCAGTAAGGCTGCGAGTTTGTCATGGAAGTCACAGATTCCGTGACTTTCCTTGACCTCCGTGACTTCTGCAGCGGCTGGTGCACCCGGCTCAGAGGCAGCCCCTGTGCACTGCTAGGGCAGTCTCAGGCCACTGCGGCCAATGGGAGCTGCGGGGGCAGTGCCCTTGGCGGAGGCAGCATGCAGAGCTACCTGGCCACACCTCCACCTAGCAGCTAAGCAAGGGGGATGTCGCCGCTTCCAGGGAGCCCCCCAAATAAGCGCCGCCCAGAGCCCACCTCACCCTGTCCCATGCCACAACCCCCTCTCTCCTCCCACACCAAACTCTGCTGCTGCTGGTGGGGAGGCATGGAGCCAGGTAGGGAGCCTGCCAGCCCCGCCAACCCCTCTCCCCCAGCACCAGCAGGTGTCCCGGGCTGCGCACCGCTGCCTGCGATGCTCCCCCTCCCCCCAGCAGGGATCCTGGGCCGCGTATTGCCTCCATCCCCTCCCCCCCCAGCCGCCATCCCTCAGCTCCCACGAGGCTCCCGGGCAGCCCACCCACCCCCCTTCAGTTTTATTCACAGGTATTTTTAGTAAAAGACATGGACAGGTCACAAGCCGTGAATTTTTGTTTATTGCCCGTGACCTGTTCATGATTTTTACTAAAAATACCCATGACTAAATCATAGCCTTAACAATCAGTCATGGTCAGCATCATGCCAGCTAACCTGAATCTTCATAATCGTGTATAAACGTGGTAAGATTGTCCTGAAAAGACAAGACCTTGGAGATTTGCTCATTTCTGTTTAAGAAGTTTAGGAAACTGAAAGAATTGGGCAGGGTTCTTTTCCATCCAATGTCAGGAGGACAGGGATTTGGAAAAAGAGATTTAAATCATCTACTCAGGTTTAGCCAGTCATAGACCTAGCTGGTCATAGGAAGCCTTTGCAGCAGCTAAGCCAGCTCCAAGGCGAGAGCTAAATTTTAGAGTTAAAAAAATGCCTCCGATCACAAAGGGCCAAGTTTGATCTTTTAGAAGGAACCAGAAGAAATTAAATTAAAATAACCTTGCATTGTGCCCTCACCTGACCCATAAATTTTTTCCCCAAGGTATCACCAAATTTCAGTTCAACCAGGAATCTGGGTTAAAAAAATAAAATAAAAGTAGAGTCCTACAAATCTTACATGGGATTGAAAAGCATGGAAGGCAGTGGATCATTTTGATTAAATAGAGCCTGAGACATTTTTACTCTAACTCCATCAGCTATCCTTTCAATTAAGGGAGCCCTCATTCATTCAGAGTCAGCTAAAGTAAAGTAAATTCAAGCCCATACAGAACAGAAGAATTTACAACCCAGGAAAATTAATGGATACAGCTGTGTGTAATGAGGGTCTCCTAACATATTATATGGACTTGCTAAATCCTAGAAAAATCCTCTAATTCGTTTCTTTTAGACTATCACTCTGCAGTACAGAAAACAGTTTGTGCATAAACAAGATGACCTAGTTTTCAACATCAGCATGTCTTAGCTTGAAGCTTGTTTGTTACTTGAAAAGGTAATTAAAATTTAAACAAGTGCAAGAGAA
The DNA here is from genome assembly GCF_002925995.2 of Terrapene triunguis. Classification (NCBI taxonomy): domain Eukaryota; kingdom Metazoa; phylum Chordata; order Testudines; family Emydidae; genus Terrapene; species Terrapene triunguis. The sequence goes on along the minus strand of NW_020664413.1, from coordinate 33,396,832 downwards.
TGATCCCTTTTATTTGCCTTGAATTTCTGCAAGAGATGCTTATGTATTCACTAATATTTAGCACAAAGTCGTATCAAGATTCAAAGTAACAGAAGGTAATTAACAGTAATACTCTGTTTTATTTCCATTGACCATAAGAAAAATCACACACACAAATACCAAAAGGTATACAGAAATATATGAAAATAGTAGTGGCAGATAAAAATTACATGAAAGCTATTCAAGCAAATACTTTTATTATCCATAAATCATTTGCTACAGAACACCCTTCAAGTAAGAAATAAATCTGAGCTAACAAGCGAACTGACTTGTGTATTTTGGCACATGACCACCTAAAAATCCAAACACTTAGAATCATAATAAAACACGCCTTTAGAAACACTGTTCATCTGAATTCCTGCTTTTAAACATTACTAAGTACTCGAATGAATAAACTTGCACCAGTGTTCTTATATTTGCCTAGCTTATCATTCACTACACTTACATGTTTTTTCATGGTGGCAACATCTGTGTTGGCATTTAACCATTACAGTACTTTTAGGCTGGATGAAGTATTATTTCTTGGGCATATTATTTGTTACAATATGCACAGTGCTGCATAAGACATGAAACACAGGCAAAGTCTGTGTCCCATAGAGCTTACAATCTAAACAAAGCAGACACAGAGTAGACAAAGGGAGATTTTCAAAGACACAAAGGTCACTAAGGCACCAATTCCCATGGAAGTTAGGCAGCTACCTGCGATTTATGCCTTTGACAATGTCTTCTATGATGCACTGGGAGAGACAGAGGAGGGAAACTGACTTTACAGTTACAAAATTTAATTAATGTTTTTTTACATTAATTAATGTTTTTAAAGTCTGCTTCAAGATAACCTGCTTATGGCATCTACTTTTGTAGGTGTATAGCTACAGCTCAGATAACCAATTACTCTGCATGAATACAAATCTACCAAAGTCATTGCTAGGAAGGTTGGCCCCTTAATTAAGATACAGTACTGAAGTCAAGAGATCAGAGTTCTGTTCTTGCCTCTGCCATAGAGCTCCTTGTGATCTTTATCAAAATATTAAAACTTTGTTCCTCGGTTTCCTCATCTATCAAATGGAAAAAGTGACGTACTGAATGGAGATAATGGCTACATACAGAGTTGCTGTGAGGGTAAATTCATTAATGTGTGTAAAGCACTTTGAGATCCTTGAATGCTACAAAATGCAGAGTGTTAGGGTGAACAGATATTTTAGCTACCATGACCAGCTCTTAATTATGGCTGTTACTTCACATGATAAATTTGGAGAGAAAATATGGATTAGTCATATAACAAATATATACTAGCAGGCGTACATATTCAAATTGTCTAGGCCTAGCTCATGAAGATATAGCACTGAAATGAAAAAGCAAAGGTTAGTTTGGTGACAGAGCATATAAAACTGGTATCATACATATAAGCCTGCAAAAGATGTAGCAGTGCAGGGACTTCTCAAAATTTAGGATTTCTGCTTCCATGGACTGCAGAACTCTTGAAATACTTATATAAAAAGAGATGACAAATGAAAGGTGGGAAAAGGATAATTGTATAAGCACTAGACATCTACAATGTCTTTTCTAAAACTGAAGTGTCCACAGCCACGCACAGAGAACTTAAAAATAAATCCTTGATTCAAAAATGACAACTTCCAATTCAGGGGCCTGATAGTCTAAACCAGGGATCGGCAACCTTTCAGAAGCGGTGTGACGAGTCTTCATTTATTCACTCTAATTTAAAGGTGTCATGTGCCGGTAATACATTTTAACATTTTTAGAAGGTCTCTTTCTAGAAGTCTATAATATACAACTAAACTATTGTTGTATGTAAAGTAAATAAGGTTTTTAAAATGTTTAAGAAGCTTCATTTAAAATTAAATTAAAATGCAGAGCCCCCCAGACCGGTGGCCAGGACCCAGGCAGTGTGAGTGCCACTGAAAATCAGCTTGCATGCCGCCTTTGGCATGTGTGCCATAGGTTGCCTACCCCTGGTCTAAACCCTTAATTTCAGGAGTATGAAAAGAAAAAAAGAATGATTGGAGGCTGGGGTTGCCATGGGGCAGAGTTAAGATTGTTTGGACACTTTGTGCATTTTTATACTTTCAGACACTTGGGTTTCTTCTAACTTTAGTCTTAACTGAGTTTTCTGGTGTCTTTTTCTTTTCAGCTACAACATTCCTGTAAGGTGTTTTCCCACTCTTTAATCTTAAAATATTTTAGAAGTGTAAACAGAATGAACCAACTAACTATAGCCCAATTAGCCTGACACTGATCTCAAGCAAAATCATTGAAAGGCTGATAAAGGGATGCAATCAGCTAAGAATTAAAGGACAATTACATAATTAATGTCAATCATTATGATTTTATGGAAATAGGTCTTGTCAAACAAACTTGATATCATATTTAATGAGATTATTAGTTTGGCTGATCAAGGTATCTGTTTTGACATAATAGACTTCTGGAAGGCATTTCACTTAGTTTTTCATGACGTTATCACACACAAAAATGAGTACCCGTACAAAATCAATGTAGCCGACATTAAATTGATTCAAAACTTGATAACTGATAGATGTCAAAAGTAAATGTAAATGGGGAGTCATCAACAAATGTGGGAGGTTTCTAAGGGGTCCTGCACCCCTCTGATGAGTCTATGAGAGCACTAACTCGCACACAGAACTGTCTGAGAAAAAACAGTGAAAAATTGTAGCCATCCTGAATCCTAATACAAGCCAAAAATGACTTTATAAATTACCAAACTACTTAAGAATTTACAACACAGTCAAATAAAAGTGCACTCCTCTCTCCAGTCTACCATTCCCCCAGGAATTCCTCCACTCCTCCAATCTGAAATAATAGTCATTAAATACAAGTTTGCACACAATTACTGAAGAAAGTCATAGAAGAGATAAGAGTTATCAGTGAAAAATAAAATTAACTTACCATGATGAGCTGCACCATGTCCCACATCACTCCTTGCTATCTTTAAATTATCCCTCTTCTAGGCACAGCTGCCATTTATGTGCCAGTTTTGATGGGGAGAGATCCACCTTAACCGGACCTGGAAGAACTTCACTCCCAGGATTCCAGCATCTGGGGGGGAAAAAAACACACAAAAAGTACCGTTATCTAGCAAAAGTCACAGTAAACAGTGAAATAATTCACAGCAAGTCAAAAGTAAATCTATAACTTAATTGCTAAGAGGCTTGTGTCCTCCATAGCCTTTTGCTAGGTTTAGAGGCCTTCGTCCAATCAGAAGCCTGACCACCTCATCCAGAGATGATAGTGGGGCTGGGCAGAAAACAGACTATATCATTGGATCCTATATCAGCTTGGTTATTCTCTCTCTCAACAATATCTAGGTTTGGCTGATTTGAATTCTGTTCTTACCCCCAGGTGTTTCCAGGAATGGCCAAATACCCATGTACTGTAATTGGAACTCTATATTACCTTGCTACAGCTTTCATTATTAGAGTCATTAAGAGAAGAAAGTGGATGACGGAAAGTATTGGTAAAGGGACATATAACCTTTCAATTTTAAGTTAAAGGGTTGAATCCAGTTCAGCTCCTTACAGGCAAAAAACTAACACACTTTTATTTTTGCCTGGTGGTCTCTGAGTTCCTAGAGGACAGGCATCTTTTCACAAAAGACACCACAATTGATTAACTGGCACTCTTGTTGGCAATCACAGGAGAAAGGCGGCAGTTGAATGAGCACAGACTCAATCTACTCTCCTCCCTTTAAAATCATCTCTGTAGGTCATGGACTGGGATACACTGCCAGAGCAGAGCAAGGAGGCTTGACATGTTCCTGCATATGCAGCAGCTGTCCTGTGGATTAAAAGAGGGCTTCCAGCTTTGTAAGCTGTCCTAGCTCACCAGAAGCAAGGCATCTTCTGCAGTAAGCCCGTTGCTAGTCCTGTAATAGTTAACAGAAATTCAACTCAAAATGGTCACCTGGGCTTTTAAACTCCACAATCAATTAACAGGTTTCAGAGTAGCAGCCGTGTTAGTCTGTATCCGCAAAAAGAACAGGAGTACTTCTGGCACCTTAGAGACTAACAAATTTATTAGAGCATAAGCTTTCGTGGGCTACAGCCCACTTCTTCGGATGCATATAGAATGGAACATATATTGAGGAGATACATATACACACATACAGAGAGCATGAACAGGTGGGAGTTGTCTTACCAACTCTGAGAGGCAAATTAAGTAAGTGAAAAAAACCTTTTGAAGTGATAATCAAGATAGCCCAGTACAGACAGTTTGATAAGAAGTGTGAGAATACTTACAGGGGGAGATAGATTCAATGTTTGTAATGGCTCAGCCATTCCCAGACCTTATTCAATCCTAAGTTGATTGTATCTAGTTTGCATATCAATTCCAGCTCATTAGTCTCTCGTTGGAGTCTGTTTTTGAAGTTTTTCTGTTGTAAGATAGCCACCCGCAGGTCTGTCACTGAATGACCAGACAGGTTAAAGTGTTCTCCCACTGGTTTTTGAGTATTATGATTCCTGATGTCAGATGTGTCCATTAATTCTTTTGCGTAGAGACTGTCCGGTTTGGCCAATGTACATGGCAGAGGGGCATTGCTGGCACATGATGGCATATATCACATTGGTAGATGTGCATGTGAACGAGCCCCTGATGGTATGGCTGATGTGATTAGGTCCTATGATGATGTCACTTGAATAGATATGTGGACAGAGTTGGCATCGGGCTTTGTTACAAGGATAGGTTCCTGGGTCAGTGTTTTTGTTCAGTGATGTGTGGTTGCTGGTGAGTATTTGCTTTAGGTTGGGGGGTTGTCTGTAAGCGAGGACAGGTCTGTCTCCCAAGATCTGTGAGAGTGAGAAATCATCTTTCAGGATAGGTTGTAGATCTTTGATGATGCGCTGGAGAGGTTTTAGTTGGGGGCTGAAGGTGACAGCTAGTGGTGTTCTGTTATTTTCTTTGTTGGGCCTGTCTTGTAGGAGGTGACTTCTGGGTACTCGTCTGGCTCTGTCAATCTGTTTTTTCACTTCAGCAGGTGGGTATTGTAGTTTTAAGAATGCTTGATAGAGATCTTGTAGGTGCTTGTCTCTCTCTGAGGGATTGGAGCAAATGCGGTTATATCTTAGAGCTTGGCTGTAGACAATGGAACGTGTGGTGTGTCCTGGATGGAAGCTGGAGGCATGTAGGTAAGTGTAGCGGTCAGTAGGTTTCCGGTATAGGTTGGTATTTATGTGACCATCGCTTATTAGCACAGTAGTGTCCAGGAAATGGACCGCTTGTGTGGATTGCTCTAGGCTGAGGTTGATAGTGGGATGGAAATTATTGAAATCATGGTGGAATTCCTCAAGGGCTTCTTTTCCATGGGTCCAGATGATGAAGATGTCATCAATGTAGCGCAAGTAGAGTAGGGGCGTTAGGGGACGAGAGCTAAGGAAGCGTTGTTCTAAGTCAGTCATAAAAATGTTGGCATACTGTGGGGCCATGCGGGTACCCATAGCAGTGCCGCTGACTTGAAGGTATATATTGTCCCCAAATGTGAAATAGTTGTGGGTGAGGACAAAGTCACAAAGTTCAGCCACCAGGTTAGCTGTGACATTATTGGGGATACTGTTCCTGATAGCTTGTAGTCCATTTTTTCCCCACTTACTTAATTGGCCTCTCAGAGTTGGTAAGACAACTCCCACCTGTTCATGCTCTCTGTATGTGTGTATATATATCTCCTCAATATATGTTCCATTCTATATGCATCCGAAGAAGTGGGCTGTAGTCCACGAGAGCTTATGCTCTAATAAATTTGTTAGTCTCTAAGGTGCCAGAAGTACTCCTGTTCTTTTAATCAATTAACAGTTTGTCACAAGCTTTAATTGAAGATGCTGTCAGTTCATTAGGCCTGAGATGGGCCTGGGTGTTTGAGGTAGGATTGGGGAGGTACTCTCCTGTCTCAGCTTCACCCAGAACTCCCCCTTAAAAGAAGCGGTCAAGCCTTTTATCTCGCCTTGTGGGTCTTGACTGGCTGCTGACTTCTCCTGTTCTTTCTAGCTGCTAGAGGATCAAGTGTTGTTGATTGCACCCGTATCAGCTCCTCAGTGGCTTCTCTAGGCAATATTCAGAGGTCTAAACTCACTACCTCACTTTTCCAGGGTGATATTTTCCTTCAGACAGGTATGTCAGGTTGGCAACACCTCCAGCAGGGGGCAGAGCAGTCCTGAAACAACTTGCCACATTAGGCTATCAACCTAGCTCCTTGTTTAAACACTAAAAATGTACACAAAAAGTAAGCAAATAACTGATACTGATAATAGTTGTGATCTTCTTCTGTAACTTCTGTGGTTTTATTAATTATTATTATTATAAAGCAACTTTTAGTCTCCTGCTGTTATTAAAGCTTGCAAGGATGCAATAACCATATGCAACAGAATCCTCTGAAATATATCATGTGGTATTATACCACTGCCTTCGTATCGCAATAGATGAGGTTTAATTGCCATTGTCATCACAGAATATAATTTTCAGGTACATAAAACTTGGTGCTAAACTAATGTGAAGCTGAAATTTGATACAATATGTTGTCCACTGGAAAGCATTTTTTTCCTGAATTTCATGAAGTTTGCATTCTTCGTCTGGGTATCTGACAAGGGCAAAATATATATATTTTCAGAGGTTTCATGATGCCTTTTGGTTTGCTTTAAGAAGGCTGACTTTAAAAAATAAAACTAAACTTGGCAGACAGCAGATGCCTTTTGATATTTGATAAAAGAGAATTGCAAGTAAATGTATGGTCAAAATAGATACAATGTTTCCTAAGAATGAATGGTAGGGTAGTTCAAATGTGCTCACTGATGCAAATACTTAAAACATTATCCATTGCCCATAGCTGCACCACTGGCAGTAGATTACAAGTGCAGAACATTTCTATCTACTGTTGCAGAAAACGGACACATTATACATACTTAGCACTAGGCAGAAAAGCCCAACAAACTGAACACATACATTTTAATAAACATAATAAATACAAATGTTCAGGTTTCAGTTAAAATTCTTAGTCTTCCCTTTCACTATCCCTTTCACTACATCTCAGTTTGGTGTATAAAATTTCTCACTTGGCAAACTTTTATGTTTATTTAAAGCAATCAGATACTGTGTTGATGAGATATACTAGTCTCAAAAGCAAGGAAATTTGGATGTAATGACACCTAGCCATTGCATCTGATGTAGTCCTCCATTCAAGATCTCCCAACGTATTATTAAAAACCTCAGATAGCAGCATGTGTAAAGAACTACACAACTTGTTCGTAGAGGGTGAAATTCATGCTCATGCTGACAGACAGCACAAGCCCTTCATATCACTTAAATCTTGTTGGGTCCTGGCCAACTGGCTTGATAAAAGGACTCCTGCATGATAAAGGGCATCTCCTACATAGGTCTGTATTGAGCAGCTAAATAGGGTAGAGGACAGAGCATTTGCATTTACCAGGATAAATTTGCCTTAATAGACCTTGCATCTCATGCAGCTAAGTTGATATAAGGCATGTCTACAATTCAAGCTGGAGGTGTAATTTCCACCTCAAGGAGACAGAGTCACTCTAGTTCCGATTGAGCTAGCACACTAGAGTGTAGCTGTGGTAGGACAGGCTAGCCACCCTGAATACAGACCTTCTTCGATGGGTATGTACTTGGAGCAACTAGCCCCGCCTACCACTCACGCTGCTACAACTACACTCTATTTTTAGCACACTAGCTAGATCAGAACTAATGCGGGTATGTCACCTCAAGGTGCAAATTACACCTCCAGCTCGAAATGTAGATGTACCCATATTGGTAAGAGGGGAAGGGGCTGCACCCCCCTGAATAGCGCTGAATTGAAGGGTGGATTTCACCTCTGTTTCATTTCATATTTCTCCCTGATAAAGCACAATTTATCTAGTTTTATTTGGGAGAATTTAAGCCAATAGTTGTATATTAGCCACATATTTACTCCTTGTTGATAATACACTAAATAAAAAAAACAGGAAAATGTATTAAGTGTAATTGCTAAAATTATTTGTTGCAAATAGTTTACACATGAGATGTTGGCTTTTTTCAAATACATTATTTTAAATATTTTTTTCATTATTTGACAAGCTCTCTAGATGGCTGTATAAAATTTGCAGAATTTCAAAAAAATGTCATCAACAGAATAAACTATTGTAACCCCTTTGGGGTTTAGAAAGCATGGCCCTTTAAATTATTTTTTAAGGGGGAGGGGGAGAGTTAAAAAAAAAAGGAGGAAAACTTTAGGGGGCAGCGCTGAAGC
>NW_020664413.1:33302160-33388127 GCF_002925995.2 Terrapene triunguis | reverse complement strand
CTCTCCCCCTCCCCCTTAAAAAAACATTTAAAGGGCCATGCTTTCTAAACCCCAAAGGGGTTACACTATGAATATGTTTTTTCTATTACTCAACCAGCTGTAGCTGTAAAATTGATAGAAAATCTAAGCACTGCAAAGTCTAGGAGCATCTAGATTTATATTAGTTAATAGACTTATGGCAGATTTAACTCATATCCTCAATTTGTGACATTAATCTATTATTTTAAAGGGATTTTTGATAGGTTGCTATCCTCGTACTATACATTTTTTATCAACGTTTCTCTTTTGACATAACTAGGTCTCCACAAACATGCACTGATCTAGAAGTGCAATGAAGCTGTTTTAAAATAAAGATCTTTCAAATTGTTAAGGCATTATATCAAGGCATAAAAACATTTTATCAGTCTTATATAAAAATCAGTATAATGGGATTCAGCTGGACTTTCCTTTTTATATCTTAATCTCACATAGTAATGTTGGTACCATAAGAATATTTTCTCCATAGAGCTGAACTGCTGTCAAGTTCAATCCTGCAGTACTTATTCAAGCAGAACTCCCATTACAACCCATGGGAAATCAACCTGAGTACAGACTGGAGGATCAAGATCATTACCATGAGATCATTGCCCCTTCCCATTCACAATCATGCATTCAGTTACTTAGGTACATAGCAGTTAACACCAAGTGTTTTAAAATTGTTAGCCACTGGAAGAGTATAGCTTGTTATTATGCTTTGTCATAGCTTTGGTGTCAAGAAACCAGTGGAGAAGTTTGATAGCAGGAAGTATTTATTGATCCGAATACAGGGTTTGGGTAAGTTGGGCCAGGTCTTGCACTGCTAATGACAAAATGAGGCTATGTCTTTTAGTGTGATGAGTGAGCATCTGTCTGTCTGTCTGACACACACCCCAGTTGAGGTATCCCTTGTTTGGGGAGATCCCTTTTATAAGGCCAGGAGGCTTGGAAGATTCTGACACTTTGTCAAGTCCAATGGAGAAAACAGATGGGGGGCAAGGCTAAGGGTAGGCTAGGCCCTATATTGGTGGAGCCTAGATTGGGTAATATTTGGAACCACACTGTGCTAGTTGATGGCTGGATGATTTTCTCTGCATAGTTTTTAATGTTTACAATAAAGTTGTGGCCTACATTTTGAATATACACCCAGTTAAGTGTCCTGCTGTGCCCACTCAGTGCTCAGAAAATTTGCTTCCATGCATGTATGATGTGCATCATGGTTCTTCATCAAATGATCAATAGACTTCAGAGTGTTGCGTGCACAAAGGATTTTGGCATTTTAAAATGAACATAATTCTCAGAAACGTTATCCATTCAACACAGAATCAACAACAAAAGTGTTTTTAAAGAAACTGTGCTAAGGATTTGCTTCATATATGCCCAATACTGCATTAAATATGTAGGATAAACATTCATTTAAATTATTAAATAGCAATAAAATACACTGCTGAGACACTGAAATGCCTTAAGACCATTCCTACAGAACAGGGGTGGGCAAACTTTTTGGCCCGAGGGCCACATCTGGATATGGAAATTGTATAGTGGGCCATGAATGCTCACAAAATTGGGGGTTGGGATGCAGGAGGGGGTGAGGGCTCCAGCTGGGGGTGCAGGCTCTGGGGTGGGGCTGAGGGTTGGGCATGCAGGAGGGTGCTCTGGGCTGGCACTGAGGGGTTCAAGGGCAGGAGGAGTATCAGGGCTGGAGCAAGAGGTTGGGGCGCAGGAGGGTGTCAGGGGTGCAGGTGCCAGACAGCACTTACCTCAAGCAGCTCCCAGAAGCAGTGGCATGTCCCCCATCCAGCTCCTACGCGGTGGTGCGGCCAGGCAGCTCTGCGCGCTGCCCTGTCTGCATTCGCCGCCCCTGCAGCTCTCATTGGTCACGGTTCCCAGTCAATGGGAGCTGCGGGGGTGGCGCGTGGGGCAGGGGCAGCGTGAGGAGCCCCCTGGCTGCCCCTATGCATAGGAGCCAGAGGAGGGACATGCTGGAGTGCCAGAGCAGGGCAAGCCCAGGACCCCATTCCCCAGAGGGAGCTCGAGGGCTGGATTAAAATGTCTGGAGGGTCGGATGCGGCCTCCAGCCCGTAGTTTACCCACCCCTGCTATAGAATATGTGTCCAAAATTCCTATAAAAGCTAGAACCACTGGAAACATTTTACAGCTTGCAAAGGCATAGAGAACTGTAATCTCATTTTAATAAAATTATATATAAGCCTTTAAAAGAATCAGTTAGGACACTGTAAAGTAAAGTGTTGTGTGCATGAGCATTACTGGTGGTGATTTTCAACTTGCTTTTGATTTAAAAAAACCCTCTGTCAAGGCTGCTAGGCCTAAAATTAGACCTATTATAGCAGTTTTATTCTGCTTCTTGGCCATGATATCCCTCCACTCTGCCCTTCCACTGCACTCTTGTGAGCTAGCAAGGTAATGTAATATACACTAATCTTGCTCTCACAGATCAAAATTCTTGCATGTTTCAACAGAATGTTGGCTTACAACCCAGATACAGACAATGGAAAGGAAAGACATGGCAATCACGTGCACGTGAAGAAAACACATTACCCTTGATTGGTTGCTGCTGAATGATTCAACAAGGAACATAGATTTAAACAATAGTGCAGTTCTTGTTTTCAAAACAGGGATTTTATAGGATCAATAGAATTATTATTATATATTTAGAAAATAAATGGACAGGACAGAAAACACCCTGACTATCTATTTAAGGTTCAACCTAGCTGATTGTGGAATAATCATCATAAACAATGGTCAGGACTACTTCAATATTTTCAGTAGGGAGAAACAGTTTGTTAAAATGAGTAACAATTTTTTTTTAAAGTTTGAAATGCAGTTCCATTTCTTGACTGCAAAAGGCACAGGGACAAAGAGATGCAGCTATTTCACAACAATTTCATGTCCAGCGGCTTTAAATCAAAAGTAAATATTTAAATAATACTGTGATCTTGCTACTACTCTCTCTGGAAATGAAGATTTGAAAGATCCACTAATTGTAGACCATTCAGCTGCTTTTCAGTTCTGTGTATTAGTACTGAAATCAACACGTCTTGCACAAGCAAGCAAAAAATATCCAATGAGAACTAGTAGACTGTTCTCCAGTTGTTATGTCCTTCCAGCATGACTGTGAACCACTGATAACTACTCTCTGGGAATGATTTTATATAGTAGCTCCACCTAGGTTGCATTTCCCTAGTTTGTTTATAGCTGGGCACTATATTTGACCTTTTCCAATCTTCTGGAATCTCTCTGTCTTCCATGACTTTTCAAAGATAATCGCTAATGGCTCAGATTCTCAGTATTCTAGGATGCACTTCATCAGGCCCTGGTGACTTGAAGACATCTAATTTGTCTAAGTAATGTTTAATTTTTTCTTTCCCTGTTTTAGCCTCTTCTGATCCTACCTCATTTTCACTGGTATTCACTACGTTAGACATCCAATCACCACCAACCTTCTTGGTGAAAACCGAAACAAAGCACCTCAGCCATTTCCACATTTTCTGTTGTTATTTCCCCAACCCCATTGAGTAAAGGGCCTACCCTGTCCTTGGTCTTCCTCTTGCTTCTAATGTATTTGTACAATGTTTTCTTGTTACCCTTTATGTCTCTAGCTAGTTTGATCTCATTTTGTGCCTTGGCCTTTCTAATTTTGTCCCTACATACTTGTGTTATTTGTTTATATTCATCCTTAGTAATTTGACCTAGTTTCCACTTTTTGTAGGATTCTTTTTTGAGTTTCAGCTCATTGAAGATCTCCTGGTTAAACCAGTGTGGTCTCTTCTCATACTTCCTATCTTTCCTACGCAATGGGATAGTTTACCCTTGTGCCCTTAATAATGTCTCTTTGAAAAACTGCCAACTGTCTTCATTTTTTCCCCTTAGACTTGCTTCCCATGGGATCTTACCTACCAGCTCCCTGAGTTTGTTAAAGTCTGCCTTCTTGAAATCCATTCCCTTTATTTTGCTGTTCTCCCTCCTACCATTCCTTAGAATCACAAACTCTACCATTTCATTAACATTTTCACTCAAGCTGCCTTCCACTTTCAAATTCTCAACCAGTTCCTCCCTACTTGTCAAAATCAAATCTAGAACAGCCTCTCCCTTAGTAGCTTTCTCCACCTTCTGAAATAAAAAATTCTCTCCAATACATTTCTCCAAGAAATTGTTGGATAATCTGTGCCCTGCTGTGTTATTTTCCCAACAGATGTCTGAGTAGTTGAAGTCCCCCATCACCACCAAGTCTGTGCTTTCGATGATTTTGTTAGTTATTTAAAAAAAAGCCTCATCCACCTCTTCTTCCTGGCTAGGTGGTCTGTAGTAAACCCCTACCATGACATCACACTTGTTTTCTACCCCCTTTATCCATACCCAGAGACTTTCAACAAGTCTGTCTCCTATTTCCATCTCAACCTCAGCCCAAGTGTATACATTTTTAATATATATGGCAAGACCTCCTCCCTTTTTTCCCCTGTGTGTCCTTCCTGAGCAAGCTGTACCCTTCTATACCAATATTCCAGTCATGCGTATTATTCCACCAGGTCTCTGTGATGCCAGTTATGTCATAGTTGTGTTTATTTACTAGCATTTTGAATTCTTCCTGCTTATTCCCCGTACTTCTCACATTAGTATACAGACTCTAAAATACTAATTTGATTTCCTCTCCCCTCCCCCAGTTCTGTTTTGTCTCTCCTTTGTCCCCTGCTATAACAGCCCATGCTCTCCCAGATTCTGAACCTTCTCCCAGGTTTCCATGTTCCTGACTAACCTGTGAGCTTTGGTCACCTGCCCCCTTCGAACCTAGTTTAAAGCCCTACTCGCTAAGTTAGCCAGTCTGTATCCAAATATGCTCTTCCCCTTCCTCGATAGGTGGGCCCCATCTCTGCAGTAGTAGTCAGAGGGCCGTATGATCCTCGATAATCCCTTCGTAAGGTCTCGGATAGGCAGCATACCTCCCAGGATGCCATGTCAGGGAGACATATGGGTGCCTCCATCCCCCTCAGGAGAGAGTCACCAACCACCCCTACCCTATGTTTCCTCCTGGGAGTGGGGCTGCAATCCTCCCAGCCTTGGGGGTACATGGCTCCTCCTCCTCCTCTTGGGGGTGATTCCTCATCACTCATTGCCAGGGCAGCATATCCGTTTTCCATCACCATGGTGGGTGGGTTGGGAGTAGGGGTGGAGCACTGTCTGCTGCCAGAAGTAACCAGCTGCAACTGTCCTCCCTATGACAGAGCCATATCCTCCTCCCCCGTTGGTGTGACAGCAATCCTCTGTAGCTGGATAGCTTCCTCAGCCTTGGATGTCTCCATATGAATACTCTTGAAGAATTTCTCATAGGCACGGATGCTCCTCAGCCTAACCACCTCCTCCTGTAGCTCTCCCACCTGCTTCCTGAGAGATTCCACCAGCAGGCACCTTTCGCACTGGATGATCCCCCCAGCCTGGCTTTCAGAGACTAGGAAATGCAGGCCACAGTCTCTGCATAGAGGAATCCATGGTTAGGCTGTCTGTCTGGATACAGGCGCAGGTGGAGGAGACAGGAGCAGCGCTGGCACTGACGAAGCAGCCCTTCCTAACCATAGCGATTTTATTGCAACTCTTACAAACTCCCCTGTTTGCTAGTTCTCCTTGGTCACTTAGCCTCTGGCTTTTAAGGCCTTCTCTCCTAGGTCAGCTCTACCCCCTCGTTAATCACACGGGGCAGAGGGATCACAAGGCTGATCAAAGATGACCCAGGGAACAAAGGCTCAAACAGTCCCCAGATACACGATCCCAACTGACCCAGTAACTGAAATAACCTGAAAGAGAAAGAAAAGCCAAACAAACTAAAAATAATCAGGAATACAAAATAGCATGCACTCCATGAATGTATTTAATAATAGAATCTCTACTTACAGTCCTCTTTAGGAACAAGATGATTGGCTGCTGTGAAAATAATGATGCCACTAATGTAGAATTCATACTACAGGCATAATCTGGGAACCTGAAGAAACCCAACTCCCTGCAACCCGAATTTTTAATGTTACAATTTACTTCCAGGATTGCATTTCTCCCCACATCAATCATTAGCCTTCAATCTCCTTGTCTACAACCCACCCAGCTGCACTTCCACCCACCCTGCTTCAAAAGCTTTAATGTTTTCGCAAGGTAACGTGTGCTGCTGCTGCTATTAAAACAATTATACCTTCTGTCACCCAACAATGTTATTTTCTCTATATCATGAATAATTAGTCATAGGTCTATTATTTATTCTCTGCACTCCTAAAATGAGATATTATTGATAGGTTTATAGCCTTAGCAACAGTACATAATACAGAGAATTGTATTTTGCTCAACTGTATTATCACATGGTTCCTGTTCTTGCCTGCAAACAGATTTTTGTTGTTAAAGAATCTGTGCCAACAATCAGCTTGAACAAGGTGTTTCACTCTAGAGTCGTACTGGTTAATATTTAGAATATTTCTTTAAATGCACAGCTATTTCAAAATTTTATATTTAGCAATGTAATTAGTTTTATTCACAGCATGACTTCAGTAGGGAACCACTTTTCTCTCTGAGTTAATACTGAGTCAATGCCCAGGGCACTGAAGGTTAGACAGCCTTTAGTAAAATGGTTGCTTTCCATTTTTACTTTAAATAATATCACTTTCAGTATATGGCATATTCTCTTGTGTGTAAAGAGAAGTGAAATCAATCTGTCTAAAATATTTGGATTATATAATATACAGTATATGAAAATCTGTAAAAATAAATGCTGCTTCTTACATTTAAAATGTTTATAGTTACTATACTTTATTCAAATGTGTCTCTTCATACACAGTAGACAGTACTGCACAACTCTTTCAATTTAACAATGGGGGGGAGGTGCTATACACCCACCCCCTCTCACATACCAGGCACTTAACTAGGTCAAGTGCAGGGTTATAGGGCTCTCACCATAATGAGTAACTCAAGGTAGATCCTCTTCAGCCTACCCCTATGCTTCTGCACACTTCTGAAGCCTCTCACCGCCCCCCTCCCCCGACAAACACCTATGTGAGGGGTAGAGGGTATTAAGGGGGACATCAGTTTGCAATGACTTCAGGCCTCCCCTTCTCCTTACAGGCAAAAGGTCCACTAGCGAAATACCAGGTTTCATTTACCTCTGAGAGCTGGTCCCTCTAACCTTTTTCGGCATTGGACTCTGGCTGCAAGTTGACAAACTTAATATCAAGAGATAATATAGGAATGTTTGACTCCCTGTTCTTACCTCTTTTAACCTAACTCCACCGCAACAATGCTATGAGGAAGGTGAAAATCCCAACCGATCCTACCGATTAGGCACAACAGGAAAAACTTGCTTCCTGACCCAAAAACATGTGATGGACACTCTGGATGTGATCATAGAAACACAGCTGATTACCTCAACTACAAGGAGGGACGCTATCATGACAAGATGGCTTCTGGTCGCCCGAGAAGGCTTTACATTGGGGTGGGGGAACCAACAAACAGGAAAGATTTGTGTTGCATCCCTGCCCACTTCCTCTGATTACTGACTTTCAAAGAAATTAATGCAACCACTCAGGTGAATAAGGAATCTTAGAATGCAAGTTCTTTGGGGCAGGGACCTCTCTTCCAATTCATCTATAACACAAATAGCACACTTTTGGGCTCTGTAGAAATAACAGATTTTTAAAATCTAGTAAATGATTACATCAAGCACTTTAATATCATTAGTTAATAAAGTCCTGTATAAAATGTCAATTGTTAACTCACAAAACCTCTTTCCAGTCCAATTACTATTTTCAGTGTTATTTAAAATTTTTTCCTCTTTAATGAATTAATTTTTGCTTTCAAAATAAGTTCCCAGAATAGGTTAAAAATTGATCATTTTTATTGATAAGGATTTTAAAGTTTTAATTTTATGCAGCTATCTGTTTCCTGAGCTATTCGTTACTGCCAGTGGAGCTAATCCTGAGACTTTCCCAATGACGTTCTATTTGTCACTATCCTGGGCATTAATCCAACTCCAAAGATAGCACTGAAAATTATAGGCTCTTCCTACATAGCTTTCTTTTTTAGCGACTACATCTAGGCCCCACATTAGCAAGTTCTAACCTCTCAGATTTCTTCCTACACAAGTCTCTCTCCAACTGGATCTAAACTGAAAGGAAATTAAACTCTCTGTTACAAAATGACAAGGAAATTTATTACATAATCTTACTGAAAATAAGCTTTTTCCATATCCAAATAAAGCATAACGGTTGTTTGTTGTTTATTTTTAGTAATTTCTATGGTGTTCATCACAGTAGATCTCAGCACCTCACAGACATTAATGAATTTATCCTCACAACAGCCCTCTGAGGTAGGGAAGCATCGTTATCCCATTTTACAGATGGGGAACTGAGGCACAGAGACATTAAGTGACATGTCCAAAGTCAGACAGGAAGTTTGTGCCAGAGCAAGTAACGGAACCCATATCCCTGGTGCCTTCATCACAGGCCCATCCTGATCTGCCTAATTTCTAATTCTAGCACCATTTTGTGACTGTAGTTTATTGTCAAAGCTGGAGGCGATGTTGGCTGGTCTAAGATTCAGGTGAGAGTCATGCATCAGAACATAAGCTAACCACTTTAAAGTCCAGCTTCACCTAAACCCGGGTTTCTTCACAACCATAGGATTTGGAGTCCAGAGATTAGGTAACCAAGAGGGAACTGGGTGACCATGGGAGGGTTCTATAAGCATGACTGAGTTCAGTGTGGAGAGAAACCTGCAATGAACAGAAAGGTGGACAAAAAAAAAAAAAAAAAAAAAAAAAAGAAAAAAGAGGGCACAAGAGAGGCTGGAGAAGTCTATAAAGAGACAGAGCATGTAGAAAGCAGCCCAAGGAAAAACTGAAGCAAGGATTCTGAGTGGAGTGGCAGCCACTGCATGCTTCAGTTCCCGGGACCAGAACCCAGAATAGAAACAGGGACCCAGAGGCGGATTAAGGTTTCCTGGGGCCCTGGGCCAGAGCAAGTGGGGGGCTCCTCCCCACCCATAGACTCATAGACTTTAAGGTCAGAAGGGACCATTATGATCTTCTACTCTGACCTCCTGCACAACGCAGGCCACAGAATCTCACCCACCCACTCCTGTAACAAACCCCTGACCTATGTCTGAGCTACTGAAGTCCTCAACTTGTGGTTTAAAGACTTCAAGGTGCAGAGAATCCTCCAGCAAGTGACCCGTGCCCCACACCGCAGAAGAAGGCAAAAACACCCCAGGGCCTCTGTCAATCTGCCCTGGAGGAAAATTCCTTCCCGACCCCAAATATGGCGATCAGCTAAACCACGAGCGTGTGGGCAAGATTCTCCAGCCAGACACCCAGGAAAGAATTCTCTGTAGTAGCTCAGATCCCACCCCATCTAACATCCCACCACAGGCCATTGGGCATATTTACTGCTAATAGTCAAAGATCAATTAATTGCCAAAATTAGGTTATCCCATCATACTACCCCCTCCATAAACTTATCAAGCTATGTCTTTTGCCTCCACTGCTCCCCTTGGAAGGCTATTCCAGAACTTCAGTTCTCTGATGGTTACAAACCTTCGTCTAATTGCAAGTCTAAACTTCCTGATGGCCAGTTTATATCCATTTGTTCTTGTGTCCAAATTGGTACTGAGCTTTAATTCCTCTCCCTGCCTGGTATTTATCCCTCTGATATATTTATAGAGAGCAATCATATCTCTCCTCAGCCTTCTTTTGGTTAGGCTAAACAAGCCAAGCTCTTTGAGTCTCCTTTCAAAAGACAGGTTTTCCATTCCTCGGATCATCCTAGTAGCCCTTCTCTGTACCTGTTCCAGTTTGAATTCATCCTTCTTAAACATGGGAGACCAGAACTGCACACAATATTCCAGATGAGGTCTCACCAGTGCTTTGTATAATGGTACTAACACCTCCTTATCTCTACTGGAAATACCTCGCCTGATGCATCCCAAGACCGCATTAGCTTTTTTCACAGCCATATCACATTGGCGGCTCATAGTCATCCTGTGATCAGCCAATATTCCGAGGTCCTTCCAATTGATGCCTCTCCAGTTTATAACAAAAATTCTTGTTATTAATCCCTAAATGCATGACCTTGCAATTTTCACTATTAAATTTCATCCTATTACCATTACTCCAGTTTACAAGGTCATCCAGATCTTCCTGTAGGATATCCCAGTCCCCCTCTGTATTGGCACTACCTCCCAGCTTTGTGTCATCCGCAAACTTTATTAGCACATTCCCACTTTTTTTGCCAATGTCAGTAATAAAAAGATTAAATAAGATTGGTCCCAAAACCGATCCCTGAGGAACTCCACTAGTAACATCCTTCCAGCCTGACAGTTCACCTTTCAGTATGACCCGCTATAATCTCCCCTTTAACCAGTTCCTTATCCACCTTTCAATTTTCATATTGATCCCCATCTTTTCCAATTTAGCTACTAATTCCCCATGTGGAACCGTATCAAATGCCTTACTGAAATCGAGGTAAATTATATCCACTGTGTTTCCTTTGTCTAAAAAAATCTGTTACCTTCTCAAAGAAGGAGATCAAGTTGGTTTGGCATGTTGTACCTTTTATAAAACCATGTTGTATTTTGTCCCAATTACCATTGACCTCAATGTCCTTAACTACTTTCTCCTTCAAAAATTTTTCCAAGACCTTGCATACTACAGATGTCAAACTAACAGGCCTGTAGTTACTCAGATCACTTTTTTCCCCCTTTCTTAAAAATAGGAACTATGTTAACAATTCTCCAGTCATACAGTACAACCCCTGAGTTTACACCCCTTCTGCATGCGACCCTACCCACAGCCCCACCCCTTTCTGCCCCTTCTCTAGGGCCCACCCCTGTTCCACTCAGGGTCCCTCCTTCTACTCTCCCCACTGCTGCCCCCTCCAACCCATTTGCTCCTTTCTGCCACTCTCCTCCACTGAGGCCCAAAGACCAGAGAAGCTCTGACCCCACACCATGGCCCGAGGGCACACCGGGGAGTAAAACTCCTCTAGTCCCAGGGTTGCAGCGGGGGTCTGGGTGCAGGGGCTTCCCCCACCACCCACTATGCTTTTGCAGGGGGCGCGAGGGCTTCTCCTGCCCCACCCACCAGGTGCTTCCGCTGGAGAGTGGGGTCGGGTGCTTCCCCCACCACCACACAGCTTCTGCCAGGGCGGGGGAGAGACAAAGGCTGCTGGGGGGTTCCCAAGCTACCCTGTGGCTTCTGCCAGGGACAGGGGCCACTGGGGGGTTCCCCCACCACCTCGTGGCTTCCACCGGGGACAGGGTTTCCCCTGCCACGCTGTGGCTTCTGCTGGGGAGCGGGGTCAGGGCATGGGGGCTTCCCCCACCCCACCCAGCAGCCGGGACACCGGACTTCTGCCGCCCAGCCGTGGATTTTTGCCAGGGCCCCCATCGGCCCCGTGGCTAATCCGCCACTGCACGGACCAGGTTCCCCTAAAGCGCCACCTCGAGGTGGAAGGTATTGAGTTGAGGAGTAAATGAATGACTAAACCTTAGAAAAGGTACTGTGCCTAGAAACCAAGAGATGACTAACAAGTAATTATTTAGAGCCTGGAGAAGGCCAAAAGGGTATGATTAGTTGAAATCTGTCCCCAGAAGAGGAGGACTTATAATTCAGATGGAGGCAACACAAATCTTTCCTGTTTGTTGGTTTCCCCTAGACCTCCCACACTGCCACTTGAGACCATTGCTCCTTGTTCTGTCATCTTCCACCATGGAGAACAGCTGAGCTCCATCCTCTTTGGAACCCGCTCCTCAGGTAGGGGAAGGCTGCTATCAAATCCCCCCTCACTCTTTTCTTCAACAGACTAAATAACCCCAGTTCCCTCAGCCTCTCTTCATAGGTCATGTGCCCCAGCCACGTAATCATTTTTGTTGCCCTCTGCTGGACTCTCTCCAATTTGTCCACATCCTTTCTGTAGTGGGGGACCCAAAATTGGACGCAGTACTCCAGATGTGGCTTCGCCAGTGCCGAATAGAGGCGAATAATCACTTCCCTTGACTGGCTAACAATGCTCCTACTAATACAGCCCAATATGCCGTTGGTCTTCTTGGCAACAAGGTTACACTGTTGACTCATATCCAGCTTCTCGTCCACTGTAATCCCCAGGTCCTTTTCTGCAGAACTTAGCCAGTCGGTCTCCAGCCTGTAGCGGTGCATGGGATTCTTCCGTCCTAAGTGCAGGACTCTGCACTTGTCCTTGTTGAACCTCATCAGATTTCTTTTGGCCCAATCCTCCAATTTGTCTAGGTCACTCTGGACCCTATCCCTACCCTCCAATGTATCTACCTTTCCCCAAGCTTAGTGTCATCCCATATTTTGCCAAGCCTTTTCCACACTCACACTCTGTTCTATAAATTTTTCCAACCTCAGTTCCTGATATTGCCACCCACTCCATGCTGCACTTGATATTACTATGTTCCTAGGTCAACGTTACTGCTTCCTCCTTTTTTTCCCCTATGCTAATGCTCACCAGCTATAATTTGATTTTCTGGCAAAGGAGGGGGGGGGGGAGAAAAGGTGTGAATAAGCTGTCTCACACATTATTTTCCTTCATCAACCACCCTTTGGGGCCTTATAGTGGCCAACAAGCTTTCAGAGAAGTTTGAATTTGACATTAAAATTTCATAAGTGGCAGATAGCATGAAGACATTATGTATTAGAGTCTAGACTTGTGTAAAATCTAGACACAGTAATCCCTAAACCAATTGCCAATACCTTGGACACTAAATTCAAAAGTTTCCCTCATTTCTTGTATGTATATAATTTTGCAAAGATGACGTGTTTCGAAGAATGTGTGATTAAATTACAGCATTAATACCTATTTTCATTTGTGTTTTCCATCCAGAAAATAACCAATTAAAAGAGCAATTGTTTGTTGCCAGATTAGAGTTGAGTTTTCGGACAACTTTGAAATTTTTTAATCATCCTGTGATCAGCACACTTTGTTCTGCTGAACACAAAGTACTCATTGCCTGATAGCCGTCCTTAGCATTCAGCTCACTCAAAAATGCAGTAAATTTGTCATAGTGGGGGGAAGAAAACACAGTAGTAACTCATGTCTCCTTAACAATTAGATAGGTTTCAATAACTAAACCAAAAATAAGACCAAAGACATATGAGTATGTTTATATTCAAAATCTGGCCAATACTTGTCTGGATGATTTATTATACTGTAAGCATAAGGACAGTTTTGATGCTGCTGTTTTTATTACACTGTAAGTGTACAGAGAGTTTTGATGCTGCAATTATGCAATAACAATTAATAGAGTACACCTTATAACCAGTCAGTGAAGAATGATTAACTTAATCAAAGCTAGCACTTGTCAATGCTTTCTTTATTCTGACTGTAGGACGGGGAAGTAGAAGATCGATGGATAATTTAGAAGCCATCTCCAGCTAAAGCTATCAAGCTAGAGTTTGGCTGGCTCAGTTATGAGATTTGCCTCTTATAGACAGCTATTATGAATTAAATAGTGAATCAGTGGTATAAAATATGCATGTGTTTGAGAACAACATGCAATTGGGTATTCCCATCAGAGTATTACATTAAATGTCTTCTGGGGCCAGTCAAATTCTATCTGCCTCCGCTCTCTTAGCAAGGCAAACTCAAGGTTAGAGTACCAAAATGAAATGCATAAATAGAAGCCATTTTTTCCTTGGCTTTGCCCTCTGCACTCTAATCCAGGTACAAGATGCGATAAATGTACAGCACTTAGATCCCAAAGACACCCCTAATTCATGTGATTCCAAGAAAGTCATTCAAATAAATTGAGGATTTGATTTCTTCTGTAAAATAGGTTACTGCGATGCGGAGTGTGAAAAAAGTGCTTTCAGATCATATTAAATGCTTAATAAGTCCAAAGTATACAATATTATTAATCCACTGGTATGCTACTCCACTAGTTTGTGAAGATTTTATTAAAACATTGTTAGATCAAATAAACTGGCCAATATATTTCCTAATAATATTAATATATTTTGGAAAATAAAACTATGAAACAAAAATAATTTAAAGGAATATATATATTATATAGACATACACTCATCTGGAAAGCTACTGTAAATATTCTTACCTCAAATAATCACCAGTGTAGATGCACAAAATTAAATATTGGGGCAGATTTTCCATGCTGTACATAAACACTTTCCAAGCACAAACCTGTGTTTCTATGTTATGACTAGAAGTATCCTGAGTACGCTAAGCAGAGTTGCCAACTGGTTGCACAAAACCAACACCCTTGCTCTGCCTCCCCGCCCCTCCTCTGAGGCCCAGCCCTTTCTCCGAGGCCCCACCCCTGCTCACTCCATCCTCCCCCTCCTTCTGTTGCTCCCTCTCCCCACCCTCAGTCACTCATTTTCCACCAGGCTGGCTCAGAGGGTTGGGGTGCGGGAGGGGGTGAGGGCTCTGGCTGGGGGTACAGGCTGTGGGGTGGGACTGGGGCTAAGGGGTTTGGAGTGCAGGTGGGGGCTACAAGCTGGGGCTGAGAGGTTGGGGTGTGGAAGAGTGAGGGCTCTGGCTGGGGCTTGGGATGAGGGGTGCAGGAGGGTGCTCTAAGCAGGGATCGAGGGGTTCAGAGGGCAGGAGGGGAATCAGGTCTGGGAGAGGGGGTTCGGATGCAAGATCCAGGTGGTGCTTACCTCAGGCAGCTCCAGGAAGCAGCGGCATGACTCCACTCCAGCTCCTACGCGGAGGCACGGCCAGGCGGCTCTGCGCGCTGTCCCATTCTCAGGAGCCACCCTCATAGCTCCCATTGGCCACGGTTCCTGGCCAATAGGAGCTGCGGAACTGGCACTTGGGGCTGGGGTAGCACGCAGTGCCCCCTGGCTGCCCCTACGCCTAGGAGCCAGAGGGTGAACATGCCACTGCTTCTGGGAGCCACTCAGTGCCACAGCAGGTAGGGAGCCTGCCTTAGCCCTGCTGCGCCACTGACCGACTTTGAATGGCCCAGTCGGCGGTGCTGACTGGAGCCACCAGGGTCCCTTTTTGACCAGGCATTCCGGTCGAAAACTGGACACCTGGCAACCCTAACTCTAAGTGGCTATTTTGCACACATAAGTGGCCAAATGCCTGCATAAGTATGCACAGAACAGCACACAACTGTCTGTATACATGTTTGAAAATCTGATCATACAAATTAGGTTTAAAGATCAATTTGAGCAGTTCCTCCCATGCTCTAAATACCCTGAGCCAAGGCCTTGATCCTGCAAATGGATTTGACCCAGCAGGCCTTTACAATCACACAGTCCCCTCTACAGGCCCCAAATACGGAAGTTAAGACATGTTTTTTCAACAAGGGTTGTTGACATCACACCACTCACAGTGAGTGCAATGAAATTAGCTGAGTTAGCAGCAGCAGCTCAGAACAAACATGTAACCCTTAGCTACAGGGTGAGAAAGATATTGTTCAGATATTATTTTCAGTATTTATTTTCAATTTTCCGTTTCAAATGTAGCCTGGACAGAAAGTTAGTGGAGTAAATAGGAATCGTGCACTGACTTCAGTTGGTAGTGGGCCTAGCCTGTATTCAGCTACCCACATTGGGAGCTGAATTATGTTTTGTTAAAGCTTTGCAATTCACCACCAAAAGAAGTCAAATGTTGCCCTCTAGTGATCGATATATAAAACTGAATAAAGACAACATGAACTCCTAGTGAGTTATTGGCTCTGGTATGTAACCATCTAGGCAGAGCTCTTGTTAGTCTCTCAACTGGAGTTTGCAGCACAAGTGTGCCTGGATTAAGGTAATATAGAACCCAAGCAAAAAAAAAAAAAAAAAAAAAACAGTGGCTCCTTGGCACTTGCTGAACAAGACATGGTTGAAATAATTCAGAAACATTTTTTGTTAGCATAAGTTACACATTTCTGCATAGACACATCAGAAACACTGGCAATATAATTCAGAGAAGATTTATATGTAAAATGGCGCAGTAGGGGATGCACATTCAAAGTAGGCCATGCATGTCAAAATTAGAGGCATACACTAGAGCTTTTATATTCAGCAAGCTAAATAATGACACTATAAAAAAAATAAGGAAAATACTCCCCTAGGCCCCTGATTTTTAACTAGTGCAAAATTATGCCTTTTAGAATTACATTTCTGCTCAGACTGGCTAATTTTAAAAAATGTTCTTACAATAGAAAGAATACTGAGTATTTTTAAAGTAAAGCGGATATGTTTTT
The DNA here is from genome assembly GCF_002925995.2 of Terrapene triunguis. Classification (NCBI taxonomy): domain Eukaryota; kingdom Metazoa; phylum Chordata; order Testudines; family Emydidae; genus Terrapene; species Terrapene triunguis. Next base: position 33,371,891 of record NW_020664413.1, on the reverse strand, counting down.
CTAAATAAAGGGACAGTGGATCCTCATGTTAGAGGAAGGCATATTTGATCCTTAGTACCAGGTAGTGGAAGAATGTAAGCAGACTCATCTTGGTGTCCACCTCAAAAATCAGAAGGAAAAAAAAAAAAAATGTTCCTGGCGGAGAAAGGGAAGCATGCAATCAGCCAGTATTCACTCTGAAGCCATGCAAGAATTGCACATAGGAGGAAGGAATCAAAACAGTGACATCTAATAATAGAAATAAAAAAAAAAAATAAAGCGACACCAATTATTTAACCCTACTTAAGAACCCAAGTAACTGGCAATGAAGACAGCTTCAATTATTTCAGCACAGAATCCAGATCAAGTTAAGGTAGCATAGAAATGCTATTGTGTCAGTGCTGCTCCAGGTACATGGTATATCCACATTCCACAGAACACTGGCACTTAGAAAATGCTAGCAGGTTCCACCACTCTACAGAACCAGCACCTGAAGAAGTTAATTGTGGCATTTAGGTTAGTTAGCAACCAAGCCAACACCAATTATTTAGCCACTGAATCTACCATAATTCAAACAGTATAGTATGTAGCTAGGAATATTAATTTAAACACACTTAGCCAGAGTAGCCTGAATTAAAGAAGGCCCACATATGCAAGCCAAATAAATGTCTCTTTGCCCATATCTTTCACAGTGTAGTCTCCATTTCTGACTGGCAGTCAGATACTAATATACTGAGTGACAGAAGTAACAGCTGCTCTTCCTTCCAGTAGACTGCTGACATGCAAATATCAGTAATACATACCTTGCTATTTCCCCTCTGAGTCTCCAATTTTTAAAATTATTTAGAAATCGGGACTTCAAATTTAGTGTAGGGGAATTACAAGATGCTGTGACTTTTTTTTCCCTAACAAAATTATATGCCCAGGCACTATGTAATGGTATGAAGCAGGACGACTTGAAAAAGAAACATATTAAATGCACAAAAATAAAATAAAATAAAATAAAATAGTTCAGTATAATAGAAAATTGGACTAGAACTTTGAATTTTTGGGACTTTAAATTCTCTTGAATTAGGATTAGGGCCCTTCTACAAACACCTAAGAAAACACTGTCTATGGTCAAAGGGGTTATGATCTGATTTTCAATATAATGCAATAAGCGAGTATTAAACTGGTATTCTGAGGGAAGAATAATGCCGCTGGCCTACAGCAGCTCTAACCTGAGCTGAGTCCATAATCAAGGAGTCATAACCAGCTTTTGGTTCTCAGCTTCTTGTTTTCCCTCTTCTGGGCTGCCACAAGTGGCTGGCTAGGCCAGGGAGCGAGCCATCCTGTGGTAGGTGTGCCCCTAAAATCAGGCAGAGCCAGTTGAGTTCCTGTTCTGCTGTCCCAGGGGCTCCTGTAGCCAAGCAGGCTATAATGCAGCCAGAGCTACTCTCTTCTTTATCCTCTGAAATGCCGCAGGTGGCCACTCCAGCAGTAGACCTGAGCACTTATAGCCGGGGGGAGGAGAAAACAGCTGCTCCTGGCGTAAGCATTTCAGGAGGGGGTGGCTTATATCTCCTCTCTGTAGTGACAAGATGGGTTCAAATACTTAAGTTTAAAAGTGGCAGGGTGTGGCTCAGGGAGCGCATTTTCAAGTCATAATCAAACAGAATTTTCTTCTTACTACATTCATCCTCGAGGGCCACAATTCAGAACCTTGAGAGCCACAAAGTGACCCCGGGCTGCAGGCTGGACACAACTGATCTAAAAAGTTACTGATCTGTGCACACTTCAGCAAGCGAACCCCAGCATCAATACACCCAGACTACAAATGCCAGTGCTGAACCATATGTAAAACCATACTGTAAGTTATCCTCAACTCGCCAAGCACACAGATGTCATGATCGAAAGTTCAGAGCCTGGAAACTTATCTGAAGCTCATGAGGATCCCATCCAGCCAAACAACTCCCTCTTCCTTATGCAAGGCTGCTGACTTGACTTTCTGTCATCCCTCATTGCTCAAAAACAAACACACAAACTGTAACCTTCCTGAATCCATGGCTGTAGGTCCCCCTTTAAAATCAGATGCCTACCTGTTTGTGGGGACTTTACCCCTCCTAATGCTCGCTGTCAGGAGTGGGGGCCCTCAGCCTCCCATTCCTTTCTGCCCCAGCTACCGCTGTGCTCAACAGTTCTCCATTCCCTCCTATCAAACTGCATCAGCTCCAGCCCTCTGGTCCCCTTCCCTTAAAAATGCAGCAGCCCAATGGTCACTTTGACACCCCCTCACCTTTTGTGAGAATAGCAGCAGCTCAAGCTCTCATTCTGGAAAGAGGATTGTTGGGGCTGGAGCTGCTTCCCTGGTTGCCCCCTCTCTCAGGAGCTGGTCCAGTGGGAAGAGACAAATAGATCTCTCGGGGTTTCTATGAAACTGGGTCAAACTGGAATGGCTTAATTAAAACCAATCAAAACAGACCCTCTAAACTGGATAAGTCCCAGGAAACCAGGACATTTGATGCCCCCAAAATAATGCTTTATTTTGGGGAGAGGGCAGTTATCCCACATATTTTATATCAAGGAGCAGCACACAGGCATTTCCTGCTACTGACAGTTGTTTTGTTGCTTACTGGTTCAAAACAAATATACAGCTACTATTTCTGATTAAAATGGCTTCTGTTAAGTTAACTGTCCTGAGCATGTGGGGTAAGCTCTGCCAATCATAGATTCAGAACCAATACTATGTGACTTGTGACCAATAACTAACCAACCCAGCTCAAATGGGGGTGGGGGGGCCACAAAAAGATTGTGGTTTATCCTCAGAGCAAAAAAAATCCAAAAAAACCCATGCCAAAACAACAACAAAATGTTTTCTCTACGAAATGTTATCATACATCTTTGAATTTTTACTAATTAGTTTATATAAATTTTAATTTAATGGTATTTTGCATACTTGGAAACTGGCAATAGTTAATGAAAAGTATTTGTTAGAAATATTTCAGCCATCTCTACTGACTGGTAATGGAATTACTACATTACACAGTTTAGGTGAGAAAAACTATGACAACTTTATATTTTAAACATAAAAGTTAGGAGGTGCAAATTTGTAACCTTAATTTTGCAGCAAGATAGTCTTTTGCATTTAATTTAAAAAAGCAAAAAAAAATTAATGCAGAAAAGAAAAAATAAAACAATACACCATGAAATTGTGAGAACTACAGCTGCTCAATTCTACTTGTTTTAACACACAAAAGTGTACACTGTGAACCCAACACACAAACACATTTTGGATCCCCATTAAAGTCAGAGACACTCTGTTCAGGTGCAAAGGCTTCTTAAGTGGATCCACTTGTGGGACTGGGGCCAATATAAGTACAAAACCCCTAGATGTTACACTATTATCTCCACAATAGCACACATATGCTGCAAGAAGTAACTACAACCTGACAGAAATGGAACATTTTACCTGCACAAAAATGAAGATATATACACTGTAACCTAAATAGCTTGCAGGATCTGAAACTTGGAGCATCAGCCTGTTTCCTTTGAACTCCCCTGAGTTTTGCCTTTGATATCGTCAGAGGCAGAGTCGGATCTTATGACTGAAGTTGGAGCATCAGGGGAAGTTTAAAATTTCAAACCTGGCAAACTCCCTCTTGAGAAACACTCACCAGTAAAGCTTCAACTTCTAAAGTTTAACTGTTTTCTGTTTTTAAAGATGCGACCTAATAACTCAAATGGAAAAAAAAAAAGATACATTGTTCCTGCTATTTTCATGATTAAAAAAAATACCCAAACAGCCCTTTGAACACACCAAAGGAACTGAAGTTGTAAGTTAAACAGAAATTCTGAGGATGTTATATACAAGTGATAAAGAGGGATCCACGGTGAAAACTTCCGAGAGTTTATTACAAGCAGTAAAGACTAAATAACACATGAGGAATATCTGAAAGATTCACTGGACCACATCCACAAAGGTATTTAGGCTCTTAACTTCTATTGAAATCAATAGATTTGTGGATCTGTGGCTAACAGCCTCTGCGCCATAATGGACTCTACAATATACCTCATAGGAGAGGTAAAGCTGCACAGGTGATTTTAGTTCAATTGTTTAGAATTCATCCACCAACTACTCACAAAAGAATAAAAGCTCCTATGAACAAGGCCCTAAAAGAAGCTTTCAAAACCCTAAGTAAACATTGTTCTCAAATCTTAAGTTCTTGTAAGCATCTTCCCTATTGCTCTATGTACTCCTCTATTGGGGATCAGGTGCTTGTTGCTTATTAAGCTACTCAATTAAGCATTGCAGGCAGATTGCTTGCAGCTAGTAGCATCAGGAGGTTGCATTCCCCTGCAGTCCCAAGACCCTTTGCAGGGACGTCTAATTGAGAAAGAAAGAGTTTTAACTCCATGTTGCCCAGGCACAATAATAGGGGTCCACCAATCTTGGCAGAGTCCCTTTACAATCAAAGGAGTTACAATACAGTTTTTACCCTCTCACTCTTACCCTATCTGTGCAGCTTAATTAATTTACTGTTGAAAATGAGGTGGCTAATGACAAGTTAAGGAACAAGGACTGACAAATTTGACTTTAAAATACCATGTGATTATAATTACACATTCCCTATGAAAATACCCAATTTTTTCTATTTTATCCATTCACTTAGAGAAGCAGATCAGAAAGAAACAAAATCTCTTTCTTTTTATGTTTCTCAAGTTGCATCACATGCTTTTATTTCCCATGACTTATTTCCAGACATGGTTTGTGTTTTGTCTTTATCCCTTACATCTCTTTTATCTCATGCATATCTTCAAACTTTCTAGAACACAGCTTCAGATTGATATTATGCAAACAACTTCAGTTTATTGATTTTTCCCCTCCTTTAGTGTTTTTTGTTTGTTTGTTTTTGTTTTAGTGAATATAGTGCTTCTGAAAGATGACAGTCTGTTTGACAGGCCTGGGAAATGAAGTTCTCTAGCCACAAAATAGGTAAAGCACTAGTTGTAACAATGCAAGCTTCTCCATAATAGCCTGCCAATATGTCTCAACTGTGATGACTCACAAGGAGGACCACCATAGGGGGTGAGAGTAGTTCTGTTTCCATGCATCCCTTTACTGGCATGTTACTCTGCTGAGATAGCCAACAACCTGCCTACTCTTATGGGGGGGAGGGAGGATATTTGCATATAGACAGCTCCAGTATGAGAATATTAGAAAGCTCCAGACTCTCATATATCAGGTTTTCTAATCACTCAAAAGTGGACAAGACAAACTGGTAGCTGTATAATGATAAATCCAGAGCTACTAAATTCCAGTCCGAGGCAGGAGAGAGAGACAGATTTATTTCCCCCCATTCTTTCCTCTTTATTTCTTCACAAAGATGACTGCTGGAGCAGCCCTTCAAAGATGAAGCAAGAGAGGCAAGACCAGACCAGCTAACAGGGAAGAAGGAGCTGTCAGGAAAAAAGAAGAGGCTTATGGATGAGTGGTCTCTAGTGTGAGATGCTCTTGCTTCATTGGCACCCAGTTCAAGTGAAGCTATGGTTCTGGGTTCTCATGACAGACTGAAGTCCCCACAATGCTTTGCTTCATAATTGGTACACTCTTAGATCTCAGCTAGCTATGGAACATGGTAACTCCGAGAAAATAAGAATCCTAGACTTCTTTGCCCTTCTTCCAGGTCAAGAATTAAAGTGTCTGTGATATATTTGAAATAAAAACCCAGTAACAAGAACAATGACCCCCATGTCCTTTGATTATTCTCTATATTCTCAACAAAGTATAGTTCAGTTTCTTACAGGCTCCCACAAGTAATTAACCTACTAGGTTTGTTTAGCTGAACATACCTTCATAGCACAGCGAAGGGGGATGGGGGAAGTTTCCATATTAATAACTAGGGGTGGGAGAAATACCAGATTCAGATTCAATTTGTATGCAGATCAAGTGATAGTTAATGCATTCTGAATCACTCACACACAGTTTTAAAAATATAAAGATAGTGATTTATCAAATGATGTGTCTAGGTCACTATGCCAAATTCTGTAATTGATCTCTGAAGGTTTAAAAGTAACCAGTCAGGATTTGGAACGAGGGCTCAATTTTAATTCTGATTGGGACTCAATAATTCAAAAAAAGAACAGTATTATCTTGGAGTTTTTCTTGGTCTGTGATCCTAAACTTGCACAAACTGACTACAAAGTAGGCAAAACCATAATCACTTGGAGTAATCAATTGCTGGCCTACTCCATGTCAGAGCAACAAAAATGATTAAAGGTCTAGAAAATGACCTATGAGGGAAGATAGAAAAAACTGGGTTTGTTTAGTCTGGAGAAGAGAAGACTGAGAGGGGATATGATAACAGTTTTCAGGTATGTAAAAGGTTGTTACAAGGAGGAGGGAGAAAAAATTTTCTTCTTAACCTCTGAGGATAGGACAAGAAGCAATGGGCTTAAAGTGCAGCAAGGGAGGTTTAGGTTGGACATTAGGAAAAACTTCCTAACTGTCAGAGTGGTTAAGCACTGGAATAAATTGCCTAGGGAGGTTGTGGAATCTCCATCATTAAGGATTTTTAAGAGCAGCTTGGACAAACACCTGTCAGGAATGATCTAGATAATACTTAGTCCTGCCTTGAATGCAGGGGACTGGACTAGATGACCTCTCGAGGTCCCTTCCAGGTCTATGATGTCATTTATGCATAGAAACTAATTCCAAAGTTTGACAAGATACTATCATGTAGAATATAGACGCTATATATTCCAGACAGTATAGTGTATGTAACATGCAAGTTAGCATTTTTATGAAAACCTAAACTTTTGAATGTTCTTACTATTGTTTTATTTTACAGTTGTTACTATAACAAAGCTTTTCACCTTACTGTGAACTCTGTAACAATGAACAAACCAATGTACATATGACTGAAACAGGATAAACAAAAGAGAATAGTTGTAATCAGAAAATAATAAATATTTATATGACAAGCGTGTGGGAGACATTGCCTGGAGGGTTTCCTCTATGGTCATGAAGATGAAGCCAAAAGGGAACAATAGAAAAAACAACAAGTACAAGTAGGGAACTGGTGAAGAGATGACTAATGCTGCTAACTACTGGTTTAAAATATCAGCTTGAAATCTGTAGGATTCAACAGAGAACACAACATGACGATTCACATAAGTAAGTACTGCACTCAGTAAGTGAACCTCCAGATTGCAAGAACTGCATGGCAAGAACTATCATGAGATGCCTCACAATTTTTTATCTAATTAATAACAACAATAATATGTAGTATAGATAATGTTTACATACTAGAAATTCTCACAAAACTTTTCTTCACTTGACAAATTACCTTATACTCCTAAAATAGATTTAAAATAAAATCACAGCATGTGTTTGGGCCTGATTGTGAGCTCACGCCTAAAAAGTGCGTGTTGATGTAAAAAATTAGGCCTAATTGGTGAACAAAATAATGAGGGGATGGGCTATTCCACTCACCACTCCCTTTTGGGGTCCTTAAAGAAAGAGACTTTGGGGCCAAAAAATTGGCTACTGGAGTGAGCTTCTCATGGCTACTGTTCCCACAGTATCTTGGGATTCTGGGCCTTCATCATCCTGATTCTGATCCGACCAGGCCAGAGAAAGGAACCTAAATGACATTGCCACCTCTATAGGCTCTGGCTGAATCCCAAATACCACCTGCAATGTGAGACTTTGTCTCTCTCTCCTCACTTCCCATGTGTCCTTTTCCTTCTCTACCTTATTTCTTCTCTTTCCTATCTCTCTTGTTTCTTTCACTCTCAGAATCTGGCTTAGCCAGCCAGGACTGCACATTTTGCAACACTGTTGTAAGCCTGTGACCAGAAAGAGGCAGCTAAAAGCAATGTCCTAAAGATCCTGATGCTGGTATAAGTTTGCCCGGTCTCAGAGGGTATGTCTATACTGCAATAAAAGACCCACATCAGCTGACTCAGGCTTGCGGGACCTGGCCCGCAGGGCTATAAAATTGCAATGTAGACATTTGGGCTCGCGTTGAAGCCTGGGCTCTGAAACATTGCAAGGGGGGAGGGTCCCAGAGCCCAGACTTCAGCCCAAGCCCAAATGTCTACATTACAATTTTATAGCCCTGAAGCCTGAGCCCAAGTTAGCTGATCCAGGCCAACAGCAGCTGTGCCATGTTTTATCGCAGTGTAGACGTATTCACAGGGACTGATAAGACCACGTATTGTGTCTGTGTTTTTCCATTAGTGAGGGTCAATTCCAGGCACAGAAGCTACATTTTCTGTTGTTGCTGTTCTTTTCTCTCCCCTGTTTGTGTTTGTCTTGTTTTGTCTTTGAGCCAATGAACAGAATCAGACTTTAACAACTACAGCAACAATGACAGCTGCAGCCCATCTCAACTAACTTCTCTTTTTCCCCAAAAAGGGAAGTTATCTTTAATATCATCTGAGGGTATGTCTACACTGGCAGAGTTACATCGCTGGCAGTTACAGTGCCACTCAGAGAGCGCTGAAGGGAAACCGCTGTTGTGTGTCACCCTGTCAGCTGCCTGCACAATAGCGTGTTCACACTTGCTGCACTTGCAGCAGTATTCAGAGTGGTGCACTCTGGGCAGATATCCCACAGAGCATCTCTTCCTCTTCTGCCGCTAAGAATTGTGGGAAGGTGGAGGGGGTGGCAGGGCATCCTGTGTCCTGTCCCAATGCCCCATGATGCATTGCGTCGTATCCCAGCAATCCTTGTGCTTCCGTCCGCATTTGGCGCCATCTTTCAACGGTTTGTGTACTGCACGCTCTGCCTCTTCGGTCTGCAGGAATGAATCCCGCACTGTTGACCAATATGCTGCTTGCTCTCTCTAAAATGTCACGAGCGGCAGTGGAGTTATTCCTTAAACTACAAAGGCAAGAGGAGTTCAACACTGATCTTGCCATGAGTAGTAGCTACGACACGAGATTGGCATTCACAGAGGGGCTGACCAAAGTGGAACGCTTTTGGGCTTGGGAAACAAGCACTGAGTGGTGGGATCACATTGTCATGCACGTCTGGGATGACAAGCAGTGGCTGCAGAACTTTTGGATGAGGAAAGCCACATTCATTGGTCTGTGTGATGAGCTCACCCCAGCCCTGCGATGCAAGGACATGAGAATGAGAGCTACTCTGTAATTGGAGAAGTGCGTGGCGATTGCACTGTGGAAGCTGGCTACTCCAGACTGCTACTAATCGGTCGCTAACCAGTTCAGAGTGGGAAAGTTGACTGTAGGACTCATGTTGACGGAAGTGTGCAGGGCCATTAATTGCATCCTGCTCCAAAAGACCGTGACTCTGGGTAATGTGAGTGACATTGTGGATGGCGTTGCACAAATGGACTTCCCTAACTGCGGAGGGGTGATAGATGGCACGCACATTCCAATTCTGGCACCAGACCACCTCGTCAGAGGACATTAATTGGAAGGGGTATTTCTCTATGGTTCTCCAGGCGCTTGTGGATCACTGTGGGCGTTTCACAGACATTAACGCAGGCTGCTCCGGAAAGGTGCATGACACACGCATCTTTCGGAACACTGGCCTGTTCAGGAAGCTGCAAGCCGGGACTTTCTTCCTGGACCAGAAGATCACCGTAGGGGAAGTTGAAATGCCCATTGTGATCTAGGGAGACCCTGCCTACCCCTTAATGCCATGGTTTATGAAGCCATACATGGGGCAACTTGACAGCAGCAGCAAGGAGCGGTTCAACAACAGGCTGAACAAGTGTAGAATGACTGAATGTGCTTTTGGCTGTTTAAAGGCCAGCTGGCACTGCCTATATGGGAGGCTGGACCTGGTCGATGACAATATTCCTATGTTTATAGCCGCATGCTGTACACTCCATAATATTTGTGAAGGGAAGGGTGAAAGCTTCACTCCGGGCTGGATCTGAGGCTCAGTGCCTGGAGGCAGAATTTGAACAGCCAGAGACCGGGGCTATTAGAGGGGCGCAGCATGGGGCCATAAGGATCAGGGATGCCTTGAGGCAGCAATTTGAAGCTGAAATCCACTAATATTTGTTGCTATGCTCAGGAGTGCAGTGCTTATAGTGCTAGGAGGTGACTGTGATTGGTGCAGATGATGCACTATGAAGGTTTAAGAAGATTGCCTGTTGCTTCGCAGGGCTCTCTTTGCTTTCAATTAATGGACTAAAGATTGCTTTCAAATCAAAACAATTCTTTTATTAAAAAACAACCACCGGAGGAAAGAGACAAACAAAAAAACACAACAGCACTGTGGGGGATGGGGGAAGGGAGGGTCCAGTCCCAGGACGATTAAAGATTTGTGTACGTCCAAGTATCATATGTAACCTTATCCTTTGAGTACAGTGCAGCAGGTACTGTACTTCAGCAGGGCTAAAGTGCAGAGGGATGGGTTTTGAGTGCAGTGGGTAGTGAGAGTCTGCAGGGCTGCACTGTGACGGGGGAGGAGTGGAGTGCAGCAGGTACAGACTAAAGCCAGGAGGTTGGTAAGAGTGCATTGGCAGTGTCTGGGGGCCACATGGGAAAGAGTTTTGCAACACTGACTGCGGGGTGGAGGGGGGGTTGTAGTGTTGGTAGCGCCTGGAGCGTGTCCGCTTGGTGCTCCATAACTTTTAAGAGCCGCTTCGTTCTGGCATACCGCGCTCTCCTTTTGGTCCCTCTTCTCGCTGACTTGCCACTCCTTCAATTCTTATTTTTCAGCTGCGGAGTGCATCATGACATCACGCAGAAAGTCCTCTCTAGTTTTCCATGTCCGCGTTCTAATTCTGTGCAGCTGTTCAGCCGGCAATAACAAAGAGAGAGGCTGGGCTCCCAAGGTCATCTCTATGAAGCCAAAATGCAACATTTTAAAGACGCAGTATTGTTTGCAACACACAGACCACTGATTCAGTGATTTAAAACACAGCCACTATTCACATACCTGTCACTAGCTGGCTGACCCCAGGCAAGCACACATGAGCCACAAGACCCCCAAAATGGTGAATAACCACGGGGGCAGGGGAAATCAGTGTTCCAGGACCGTACTGTACTTTTGGCATGTGACTCTTGGGGAGAGCCAGCACTGTAAGGGGGGCCATATAATCATTACTGTCCCCACATTTTCCACAGGCTGTGTTCATTATGGAAGATATCTCGCTGCTGAGGGTGAGCAGGGAATCAAGGGAGGGTCTTCTCCAAGACTGCGGCTTCTGCCCTGGCCCTTATGTGGCTCGCCTGTGTGCAGCAAGGGGCCCCCCCCGCCCCCCCCCCCCCAGTAACGGCAGAGTGGCGTGGGAAAGTTACCCTCAATAGGGCAAGAAACAAAGCAGCTCTGCCAAAGAACCTACGGCAGCAGATTGCCCAGTATCTCCATGAGAGTTTTGTGGAGATCTCTGAGGCAGATTCCCGTGAAGTGAGGGAGTCAATCAACATCCTGTTTCACTGCTCAGACTAGGCATGTGGTGGTGCGTGCATCATACAGACACAAGCCTGCTTTCTGCAACCCTCCTTCCTCCAACAACTCATTTCAGTGATTCCCAAAATCAAAGCCACTTCCCAGGGGCCTCCTCTCCTGTTTGCATTTCGCCAAGCTCTGACAGCTGTGACTGGCTAGCCTCCTCCAGGGTAGAGAAGAGCTCCTGGCTGCATGTATTTCTGACCTCCGAGTCATCCTCTGCCTCTGGGTCCCCCTCCCCTCCCCCTCCTCATCCAAGATTTCCTCCTCCTGGCTCGGTCCACTCTCGACTGGCACGCGAGCCAACGAAGTATCCACAGTGGCCTTTGCAGTGGAGGTGGGGTCGCCACCGAGTGTTGCGTCCAGCTCTTTGTGAAACTGGCAGCTCATGGGCGCAGCACTGGAGTGGCAGTTTGCCTCCCGTGCCTTCACTTTGACCCTGCACTGCAGTGTGTCCCGATCATGGCCCCTTTCTGTCATGCATCATGAAATCTGTCTGTAGGTATCATAATTCCTATGGCTGGAGCGCAGCTGGGACTTGACAGCCTCCTCTCCCCAAATGCTGATGAGGTCCAAGCGGGGGATCACCTGGTGTGTGGAGCAGGCATGGTCACCTGGAAAGATGCGCGGAGACCACTGCACGTGGCACCGAGCAAACAGGAAGGGGGCTTTCAAAATTCCCAAGGCATTTAAGGGGTGGGGCTCACGGTTGGTCAGCTGAGGGTAGGGCAGTAGAGTTCAAACCCATGACCAGAGAGGTGAGAACAGGCATTGTGGGACACCTCCCGGAGGCTAAGCGCAGCGCTGTAATCGACCAGTGTTTACACTGGCACCGCGGCACTGTAGCCCCAGTGCAGAAAACTGTATGCTTCTCGTCGGGATGGTTTTTTTTACAGTGCTGCAACTGTGCAGTTTCTGTGCACTAAGTGGCTTGGCAGTGTGTACACCTGGGGAGTTACACTGCAGAAAGCTGCTTTACTGTGGTGTAACTCCCTTGTTGCTGTAGACAAGGCCTAAGAGACTGTCAAAGATGGGGATGGAGAAGGGCTCTTTCTAAAAACTCTCTCCAGTTTAAGGGAACACAGAATGTTGTTAAAATGTAAGTCTTATTTAATACTTTACATTTGAAATGTGATAACTGTTTTTTTCCTTCTTTTCTTTATCTTTAATAAAAGCTTAAAAGGACTTGTAATGGTGTGTTTGCCATGGTACAAAGCAGGCTGAAGTTTCTGTCTACCAAAGCTGTAACCTTGTTTAAAACTGTTTAATGGTAGACAGACACCTTTAACTCTTTGGGCCCATATAAATTAAAAACAACAGGACTAATGTAGTGCCCATGAAACTCAAACAAAAAAGTTTTTTGTTAGAAAATGGAGTGCTGCTTACAAGTTGCTGTAGTACTTGGATCATTTATACGCTCTGGGGGGATATCGCCAAAGTCTACTGTAAGCTTTACTACACTGTATGGTTTAAAACTATTTATTTAAAACAGTTTTTTCTTCATTTCTTTGTTTTCACATGATATAATTTATACAGTATAATGGGGACTCATCTTACTGTACAAATGAAATGTTTATGCTGCTACCAAAAGAAAGAATTTCCTTTGCATCTCTGGCCTCTAAAGTTTCCTTTGCTGAGTCATGTCAGCTGACCAGTCACACTCAAATACATGTCAGATTCTGTCTTATCAGGGAGATGAATGGAAACTTTTCAAGCAGCTCAACCTAATGTGGTTAGATTGTTGAACAAAAATGAAATATATTCTTTTTATATGGGTTTAGTTACCCATATTACATCATGTGCACGGCAAATGTTTAAGAACAAAAATTATTGATGCACAACATATGTATTCTTTCAATCACTCTAGCTTGCCCTAGAAACAGAAAACATGATTAGAGTCTAAGTTTTTTTTCATACTGTGGAGAACAAATTAATGTCCTCTATTTTTTTTCTGCTACTCAGTGAATGCTTTATGGTTTGTTGTCTCTTACATTTTCTTTTTCTAATCTAATATATTCTTCCCCAGCCCTTACGGTTTGCAGCCTACAAAACAGGGATCTTGATCCTACAGCCCTTGGAATAAACCCATTAATTCTTGCCAGCATGTGACCCTTAATGTTACCCGTTTTGCCTCCAGTTGTATTTTACAAGTTTCAAAATAATGTTTGTCATTATTATTCCGCACTATTTCAGAGATGTTTACAGGCAGGAGAAAAACACACTGCAAAAATGTTTCAGTCAGCAATACACACTGCTTGTTGCTTAAGACTGTAGTGACCACACTTAGGTCAGATTATGGAGCTGAAAGGTAATGGGGACTGATGCTGCTGTGTGCTTTGCTCCATGATTGAGGTGTGATCCTTATCTTTGTCTTTAAAAGAATTCATATCTTCTAAAGCTTGCCTAGTCTCAACTCAGTTACACAGTACTGTACTATTACTTTTTTAAAATATCAGTTTGCAGCTGGGGAGGGTTGCTTAGAAGCTGCATTGAACTGTTCTAGTATGAGACACGAGTACAAGGTGAGGTCTCATATAAAATGTTAATCTTAATAGAAAAGAAGCTGAAAAAAATCGTTTAGAAGACAGGAGGTGGACAAAAAAGAAAAGAACAAAATAGGAGAGGAGGAAGCAGATGTAGAAGGAAACACCATTAGAGAGAAAGTAAAAGATAGAAACAAAATACTAAGGATGTGGCAAAGATTCTTATGACCTTAGAAATCTGCTTTTTTTCTGAGACCCGTGTATACTTTGCACACAAAAAAAGTGTTACCCAAAGGGTCACGGAATCTGAAGGAAGAACCTTTTTCTGTGATGAGAAAGACCAACAATTTCTTTGCAGAATTGAAACTTTTAGTTCTATATTCCTCTGTATTTGTTGACTCTTTTCTCAACTGCTGAAATGGAAAATTCAGCCTCTTTTGAATGCTCTGATAATTATCTTGTATATGTTAGCAGCTGGTTATCATAACAGTTATCTGTCTCTCATAGAAATTTAACAGCCTTGCTCTTACTTCAGTAAAGACATACTGCCTCTTACTTTAAAAATATTTTGCACCTTCAATCTGAGGTACTCACCATGTTTGGCAAGCTTTAATGAATTAAGCCTGTAGATTAAGATTGTTTAATGAACATCGCTGTGAAGTTGGTAACTATTATCATCCTCTACTTACAGATGGGTAAACTGAAGCACAGAGAGGTGATGTTATTTTCCCAAGCGCACACAGGAAATCTGTGTAAGAGCCAGGATAAAGTCTATTCTAGTGTCTGATTCTTCTGGATTTACTCTTGATTTACACTATTGTGAAAGACCATAAATCCCAAGGTCTCTGGATTGTTAGTTCAGGGCTTTGACCAAAAGACCACACAAGATGTTGGGTGTGGAACTGCAGAAGGAGGAAGATGGGGGGTTTCTGTGCAGACTTTCCACCCGGAATTAACATTACTTGAAGCAGTGTTAACTCCTCCAGAGTCCCCTCTGCAGTTACTACTAAGCAGGCAAACAGGTACCTGGCCCCAGGAAGCTCATTGCAGGACCCGGCTCTCTATTATTATTTTTGTTGGGGTTAAATCTAGGAACCAATATCAAGATAAAGGCCCTCTTGTATAAGGTTTTTGCACACCCATAGAATGACACAGTCCCTGCTCTAGGGCTCTGATGCTTCAAAATGAGATGCAAGTGTCAGCTTTAGCTCCTGTGAGCAGCACACCTGAACTCAATCAGATCTTGATTTCAAGAGGGCTCTGCACGGGCACATCCCTACACACTGGTCCAGATGCAGGAGCCGGGCTTAAAACGTTTTTTATTAAAACTATTTGGAGATGTGCCAAACTTCCCAGAGTGGATCCCTGCACAGGGAATATGGGGGCAGGCTATTTATTTTTACCTCTAAGGGAAATCCTCCAGGGATGTGTGAAAGCGACACACCTTGACTCTGGTCTACTCTTCTGCCTGTCTAGTTCTCCCACCACTGTGTGCAGCCGCTGACTTTACCCTCTCTCCAGCTCTTGCTCAGGCTTGTACCCCCCACATCTTCCCCTTGTGCTGGGGGGGGGGAGGATAGTGAAGCTCAGGGTACAGCAGCTCTGCTTTCCTCATGGGTGGGCTCAGCCCCTCTGCATGCTAGCCCTGAAAGACCTGGGTTCTACTCCCCTATGGACTTCCTGTATGACCTCAGGCCAGTGCCTTAAAGAGCGTTTCAAAACTTTTTAGGCACCCAAAGATGCAGCTAGGCATCTAGTGGGGTTTACAAAGCACCTAACCTTCTAGGAACTTCTGAAAATCCCACTAGGTGCCTAAATACCTTTGGAAATCTGGCCTTTAGTCGGTGTGTGCCTCAGTGCCCCATCTGTACAATGGGGATAACAGCACTGCTCTACCTCACTGAGGGGCTGTGAGGAGAAATAGGTTAGACCTTGTGATGCACTCAGCTGCTACAGTGATGTGGCCACATAAGTACTACAGGTTGAGTGGGAACTTCTCTGTACCACTGCTATCCCTTCCCTGAGTTTTGGCCCCGTCTTTTCACCTAAACCCCCAAACCTCCCCCTTTTCTGAATGCAACCTTGGCTCAGAGGGCTTGGCTGTATTTCTTCCGAGTCCCCTGTGTTCTCTCTAAAACGCCCCCCCCCATTTCTGTTTTTCAGGCTAAACTTCCAGAGTTTTAATTTAATCACCAGCCCTTTCTTATCTTAATCACCTGCCTCTGTTCGTAAACAAAATACTGACTCCCTGCCCCAGGGCACATCTCCCCTGACCTCTGTCTGGGAGCTCACACATCTCCCGTACAAACTGGGGGAGGAGGGCTTCCACTCCCCCCCGCTGCACGTGTCCTTGGAACCCCCCCCCGCGAGTATGCAGCTCCCTGCAGGCTCTGGGCAGGGCAGCCAGTCAGCGCACGGCCTCCTTCGGGCAGCCGCAGACGGGCGTCCCAGCAGGACCATTGGCTGCTGCTCCCCTTTGAGCCTGGCTCGTCCGCGCCCCGCGATGGAGCAGCACGCCCGCCAGGAGCGCCAGCTGCCAAGCTCTGCTCACCAGGTACCGCGGGGAAGTTAGGGTCAGTCAGTGTCGCTGGTTTGCTAGAAACTCAGTCCTCCCCCGTTTCTTTGCCGGGTGGAGGCAGGCAGTGCCGTGAGCTCAGCCTCCCGCAGGGGAGTGTTTAAAGTTGCTCGCTCTTGGAGATGCAGAACTGGAGGGGTACGGGCGGTGTGTATGTATGTGTGGGGCCGGGGGCGAGGGCTATTACATGCAACATGCTCATTCCCAACGCTTTGAAATCCTCCTAGTATTGCCTGGCCTGGGAGCTCCGTGTCTGACATCTAACTCTTTCCTTGGTGTGGAGAGAGGAAACGAACCCAAGCCTGCTCTTCACCCAGCTACATTTCACATTTAGCAAGTCCTTCACTTATTTGTTTAAAGGCACTTTTCTGCATTTACTTTGAACAAGCTTTAAAACACGAAATAAGCTTTGCAAAACTTTCCAGAAAGTGTACGAGCTCAGGCACGATCTACTCCTTCACCTTTATGATTAAGGATTGGGAAAAGACTGTCAATGTCAATATTTAATTAGGCTTCACTAAACAGCTGGCTTAATGCAAATGATGCTAGGAGAGGTGATTAGAAAAATAAAATGGAAAGCGGGAAAAGCTATAAAAGTCGTTTGCTAGCAACAGAACTGTTGGTAAATAGACTTTCAAAGTCTTCAGTGGGCAGTCACCAGAAATAACTGCTCCTGGTAATCTCTTTCATCACAATGGCTCCACATGAGCAATATAGAGAACGGGGAAAGATAAAACACAGCAACAGAAGTCAGGCGGCCTGAGATTTAATCCTGCTCCTCCCCCCACGCCGCAACACACACTTCTTTTGTCACCTGGAACAGTTCACAGGAGCTGTGGGTGCTCGATGCGTCTGAAGATCAGTCCCTTAATGTCCCTGAGCCTTTGTTTTTCACATGAATATCAAAGGGGAGCAAGTTCATTAAAGTTTCTAACTCTGCTGGAGTGGTGGGCACTTTAGAAACATGTTTATAGAGAAGATGATGAACTCTGAGATCCTCATATGGAAGGTGCTATCATAGAACAAAGTATTATCATTGTTATTAGATAATTTGTGAAGAATCCCAAGGCAAGAATAAGTTCCCATTTTATCCAACATGAAAATGCATGACATGTGGTAAACATGTGATCAGAATAAACTAGGGTTATCAAGTGATTAAAAAAATAATCATGATTAATCACACGATTAATCACGCTGTTAAACAATAATAGAATACCATTTATTTAAATATTTTGGATGTTTTCCACATTTTCAAATATATTGATTTCAGTTACAACACTGAATACAAAGTGTACAGTGCTTACTTTATATTTATTTTTATTACAAATATTTGCAGTGTAAAAAAGAAATATTTCAATTAATCTAATACAAGTACTGTAGTGCAGTCTCTTTATCATGAAAGTTGAACTTACAAATGTAGAATTCTGTATAAAAAATAACTGCATTCAAAAATAAAACAATGTAAAATTTTAGAGCCTACAAGTCCACTCAGTCCTACTTCTTGTTCAGCCAGTCACTTAGAGAAAAGTACCATGCGAATGCCTATTCTCACTTTCAGGTAGGGTGACCACATGTCCCATTATTATTGGGACCGTCCCGATATTAGGGGCTTTGTTTTATATAGGCAACTATTTTTTTGAGTTAATCGTGTGAGTTAACTGCCCTAGAATAAACTATTAATTTAATATACTACATCCTGCTGTATCTGACACAAATTGATAACCTTAAAGAATCAGATTTCTTGGACATATGTCTCTTAACATGGGCTTTTACTCTCCCATGTGTACCAAATACAGTCTAGCATTCCACTGATTTCTGAGCTGCTTTATTGATACTGTTGCCAAGACTGAAGGCCAGTTCCACAACAGTAAAAGTGTTTAAAAGAGTCACGTCCAGGCTAGACCACTCATTTCCACAAAGCTTGACTATAAGGATTTATATTTAATGGCTGCTTTACAGTCTGACAACAAAGTCAATTGTTCTAAAGACTAGGTAGAAATATGTATTTTGCATATTAGGCAGCGATCCAGAAATGAGACAATAAAAGTAAGAATGAATTTCTGACTTGTATAGTACAATTTTTTGAGTAAGCAAAAAATATTTCTGGTCAAAGAAATGGTAGATTGCAAAGAAATACACAAATACCTAATATGAAGGAGAGAGCCTAAATTGTTCCAGTCCAGTGGAAGTGCTGATGATGTACACTGCTGTCATCAGCAGGCAACTTTGAAGAGTTCCATGTAGCCACTTAATTCTGTTGTAATGCTCTTACATGCTTGTCAGATGATGGCACTGCACAGATTCCTATGAAGTAAATCAATCTTTGGTTTATCAATCATATTTAACTTTTTTTCCAGCGGTGTTGGCTACAGGCATCTGAGCTGAATTATTTTTTTGTAGTGCCTCATGTGTAAGGCTAAGATTTAGTCATGGGAATTTTTAGTAAAAGTCATGGACAGGTCACGGCAAAAATTCATGGCCCATGACCTGTCCATGACTTGTACTATATACCCCTGACTAAATATTTGGTTTTCTGGGGGGCTCCAGGGGTACAGCTGCTGTTCCGGAGGGGGGCCTCTGAGGCGCCCGCTGGTCCTGGGGGTGGGGTGGGGGCTTGAGACTGCCATGCTGCTGCTGGCAGGGGGGGTGGCCCGGGACCACCGCAACCATTGCTGGCCGGGGCGGCCCAGGACCTGTCCATGACAGGTTGCAGGGAGGCTGGTGTGGCTGGCCCCGGGGCCACCCGAGCTGCTCGGGCAACCCTGGGGTCAGTCGCACCTGCCGGCTGCGGAAGTCACAGAGGTCCCAGAAAATCATGGAATCCTTGACTTCTGTGACAGATTTGCAGCCTTACTCCTGTATATATTTAGCAAGCTCTTACCTCTCAGATGGTGATTTCAGTATCATGGTGTGTACAAGCTAAATCATCATACTTTAATTCTGATTTGCCATTTTCTTCATTAAATTTATGTTCCTCCTTTTAATTACATATCACTGCATTTATTGACCTCCTGGTTGATGGGACTATATATCCCTGACCAGTGTCTTGCCTCTCTAAGGGTACGTCTACACTTACATCCGGGTCCGGATGTAAGCAATCGATGTTCTGAGTTCGATTTATCGCGTCTGGTTAAGACGCGATAAATCGATCCCGGATCGATCCCGGAAGTGCCCCGGATCAATCCCGGAAGTGCTCGCCGTCGACGCTGGTACTCCAGCTCGGCGAGCGGAGTACGCAGCATCGACGGGGGAGCCTTCCTGCCGCGTCTGGACCGCGGTAAGTTCGGACTAAGGTACTTCGAATTCAGCTACGTTATTAACGTAGTTGAATTTGCGTACCTTAGTCCGAAGTGGGGGGGTTAGTGTAGACCAGGCCAAAGAGAAGGGTGTGCTTAGAGTAAGGTGAACCTTTCTCCCTTCCCGACCCATCTAGAGGCTGAGAACATTATCTCTGTAAAACTACTAGCTACTGCAGTGAGAGTCTAAGCTTTGCCTTGAATTTGGGTCTTTCACATGGCGGTTTACTGGGGCAAGCCAATTTCATTAATATCAATTAGCTATTCACTGTGGTCTAAACCTTTGGCTGAGAAAGAAATTATTTGTTAGAAGCAGAAAAAAGTCAGCACTGGACCCTTGAGTCGGCACTTCTTCAGATTCTGGTATATTCTGATTTGAATTCTTGGAATTGAATCCATCCCTCTGATTTTGTTTCTCGGGCTGATCCAAAATCAGAAGTGGCTTATTTTCTACTGCTTGGTCAGATGTGGCTGAAATCTTGGAAGAATACCTGATCGATCCCATGATATTTCATCCTTTGGGGGCCAAAATCTCACTGAGAACAGCTCTTTGTTCATCATCCTCTGACGCTTATGTGAAGCTGATACCTAGTCAGAGCAAAACAAGCTGCAGAAGATTGATAAAGGATACTTCTGTAACTTAGTAAGACTCAAAACATGTCTGACATAATTGTTCTCCATTAGTCTAATATGTTTTTGTATAACACTAATATTCTCTTATTGGAATAGATAGAAACAGATGACAGAACAGCCTTGGTTTGTAAACCTAGGACTAAAGGAGGAAACAGTGATCTCCCATCAGCTGGTTTTAATGTTATCAACTCTATCATAGGATCGGGAATAATAGGTAAATACACTTTTCTTCACTTTAATCTAATCACCCTTTTCATATATGTATAAATCTCCAGTTGTGTGAAAAACATGTTTTTCTCACATTACTTTACTGCTGTGACTATGGTATTATTATAATGTATTTGTATTGGGAGCACATTACATGTGCCAACTGAGATCAGAGGCCCCATTGTGTTGAATAATGTGCAACCTTGTTAGCAGACCCAGCAGAGAGATCAAGTACTGGTTGGACTTAAGACTGAACTACCCTTTGCCCTCAGAAATGATCCCTCTGAAGTAAGTCTGATGTACACATATAGGACAGTGCTGAGCAACTTTAAACCGTTTGCTCCTGTTTTGGGGATAAATAATAGACTTTTTTTTAACATACTGCTTCCTTTACAAGATCACCACAAATAAATAGCAAGTATTTAAAAAGGCTTTTCTCTAATCTTTTGTTTGTTTCATTATTCACAGGATTGCCTTATTCAATGAAGGAAGCTGGTTTTCCATTAGGAGTATTGCTTTTAGTTGGTGTTGCCTATATCACAGGTACCATGAAAGCGGTTGTCCAATTAAAGTGAAAATGTAACTAATCTTGCAAAAATTAGCTTCAGTTGAACTTCATAATAACTAAATAAGAATGTCTGTGAATTAAAACTTCATATTAACAGAAGAGGTTTTTTTTATTTATTTATTTATTTTATTTTTTTACTTACCTCATTAATCTTCTGAGCAGATTAGCAAGAGTGGAGAATTATGCTGTACAATATTTAAAGCTGCTTATTGTGGGAGATTCATTATGGGGGAAGTCTAGTTTCCTAGACTAGAGTATGATGTTAGTGCGAAATATAAATAAGGGTTATTCTTACAAATCACTTGTTTGTATTAAAAAGTTTCAATGCTATATAAGGCTCTGATCCTCAAGAGAGTTGTACGCCATTTGTGTTCCAAATTCACAACATAGATTGAAACTAATAAGTTTTAACTAATACATTAAAAATAAGTTGTTATATGATAATTTCAACAAAAATTGACCTAAATTCCCTTAGGTTTCATTCATTAAAGGGCCAAATTGCAGAATCCCATGGTAAGCATTTACTTACCTAAGTAAACCCCATTGGCTTCAATGGGACTCTTTTTGTAAGTTCTTCTCCATGTGAATAAGCCTTGTGACCAGCCTTTTTAACCTGATCCCCAAACATGCTGTTGCACATAAATTTAAGTGGGTAAAGGAATCTTTAAAATATTTAGGAATAAATATTGTGGAGAAACAAAAATCTTTTAAAGAAAAATTACCCTCTAACATGGAATAAAATAATAAGACTTGGAGGAATGGAACAAATACACCTCTACCCCAATATAACGCGGCCCGATATAACATGAATTTGGATATAACGCGGTAAAGTAGTGCTCCGGGGGCGGGGAGGGGCTGAGCACTCCGACGGATCAAAGCAAGTTCGATATAACGCGGTTTAGCCTATAACGCAGTACGATTTTTTGGCTCCCAAGGACAGCGTTATATCGGGGTAGAGGTGTATAAAATTTCTTGGATAGTAGGGTCGTCTAGGTGAAGATGGAGTTATTGTCCACCCAAAGTTTTTATTTTTGTTTCAGTTCATCCATCTTGGTATCCTTGATACACCACTAAAAACATGGCAGGATACACTACTAAAATTCATATGGAAACATAAAACACAAAGGATGAGTTCTAAAGTTCTGTATAAAACTACAAAATTGAATGGATTTGTTTTCCCTAATTTGGCTTATTATAATTATGCATCACAATTAAAAGATGCAATCAACTGGGTTAACAATAGACAATCCAAACACCAGGTAAACCTCAAACAAAACTGGAGCCCAGATATAACTATTCATAATAATGGTTGAATTAAACAGAAATTTAAGTCAACCCCAAAATATCACCCATTCATCCAGGCCACCTTAGAAGCTATTCCGCATCTTTGGCACCACTTAGGTTGTGCAAAGGGAGCAGAAACCTACCCACAATTCTCAGCTGGCAAAGCAGTGGGAGGCAGTTGAGAAGGCATAGGGGATGGAACTGATTTAGACTGTAGGTATGGCTCCATTTATAATCAAATACAAATTTTCATCTTACTATAGTCACCCTTAATGGTCACAACTTAGAGATTCAAATGCCACAGGAAGGACACCACTGTTCTAGATGGAAGTGGTTTTTTTTCATGAATAATTCCACAATTTTTGTTGCACGTTTGATAACCATAATACAACATGCCAATATAATTCAATAATGCAATTGCAGTTATTCCTTCCCCTACTACCATGTGCTGCTGCTCCTCCCCTCTGCCTGGGAGCTGCTCCCCAAGCCTCCTCCTGGCTGTGTGTGGGGGGTGGGGGGAAGGGGAGGGACTAATGTCAGAGTGTCCCTCTCCCCCCTGCTCCTGTACCCCGCTTACCCCTTCTTCTCCATATAGAGCAGGGAGGGGACACAGACGGAGAGAGACAGAGAGAGCCTGGGGCAGCAACTGCTGTCTCAACTTCCTGATCCACTTAAAAAGACAATGCACTTAAGAGTGGGTCAGCTTATTTAAAGGGGCAGTGTGCATCTCTCTCTCTCTCCCACACACAAGGTGTGTGTCTGTCTCTGTCTGCTATGCTGTCTCCCCTCCCCTCCATTCCTGCTGCCTTGTAAAGTGAGAGGCTACATTAACAACAATGTGTTAACCCTTGAGGGCTCAGCCGAGTGCTAGTTCATCATTTAGCACAGGGGTTCTCAAACTGGGGGTCAGGACCCCTCAGGGGGTCATGAGGTTATGACATGGGGGGTTGCGAGCTGTCAGCCTCCACCCTAAACCCTGCTTTGCCTCCAGCATTTATAATGGTGTTAAATATATAAAAAAGTATTTTTAATTTGTGGGGGTGTCGCACTCAGAGGCTTGCTATGTGAAAGGGGTCACCAGTAAAAAAGTTTGAGAACCACTGATTTAGCAGCAAGGCATTTTCTGGGAAATATCTCACCCTCTTCCACCCTCTAACTCCACCACCTCAACCAAGCTTCACAATAATCATAGCTGTGAACAGTATTAAATTGTTTAAAACGTATATTGTGTGTGTGTGTGTGTGTGTGTGTGTATATGTATATGTATATGTGTGTATATATATACATATTTTTGTCTGGTGAAAAAAATTTCCCTGGAACCTAACCCCCCCTATTTACATGAATTCTTATGGGGAAATTGGATTCGCTAACATTGTTTCGCTTAAAGTCGCATTTTTCAGGAATATAACTACAACGTTAAGTGAGGACTTACTGTATAGTATTGTAACAAGCAGTGAATCATCCTTGATACTATAAGACGTAACAAACAGAAAATGCACACCTGTATCAACAAAAATCATGGTTACAGTTGTACTTTTGCACTGTACTAAAAATGTTTATAGGGTATACTTCTGTGGCTTACAAATACTACATAAAGGGGCCATGTGAATAAAGTGGTCAGGATTTGGGCCAAAGGCAACATGTTTATACTACTGAATACCAAGAATTCTCATTATGTCTGAAGGCCAACCTCCCCCTGCCCCCATTTTAATGCAATTTTTGGTTGCACACACAAAGACCAAAAAAAAAAAAATCCTATAATGACTGACTCAGCTCCCTTTCATATCTGAGTATATAGTATTTTGCATTACTGCATAGAGTCATATGTCCAAAACCTGAGAGTTTGTGTGCCTCAGCATTCTGGCGTATTAAGGATTGGGCCCCTAATGTGTTATGTGCAAGTAACCATGATACAGTTACTGTGGTGGGAACTATACTTCTGAATTTATTGACTTCTAATGTTGCTTAAAATCCGCTATAAAGTATATTAATATAGTCTTGTGCATTTAATGTCCTTGTTTTAAAATGATATGATTGGTAAATGTATTATCACTAAACAACGTTAACTGTTTTTTTAAATTGTTTTCCATGTTTTTTTTTTATTTTAATTACTAAGAACAATTCTGCACTGTTAGAGTAAATAACCTAGCAGTGTAGTTCTTTTCCATCTCTAAGTTCTATGATTCTAATATCCATTGCTATAATTTTGTACATTTATTGTACAGGGCAGCTCAGAATACAGCATAATTAGTGTTGTGCATCCCTGAATATCTGCAAGGCTGCTGTCTGCTACCAATTATAATGGATGTGTGTATATTTTATGTGAATTCCATATGCTTAAGGGAATCTCTCTGGATTCTGTGTCCTTATTAACATGTCATACAAATTCCCTATTTAATCATTGTGAAGAATTCATAAAGGATATGTAAAACTTTACTGAATTATGCATTTACCTGTTGATGTTTTATAACTATACTAAGAAGTGTTTCAAACAATCCCCGCAGTTTTAGCGTCTGCCAGGAGATGATAAATACTGATGCTGTTCACTGAAAGGAACTATGGCTACTAGAGCATATTGCACATAGACAACAGGCAGATTGAAACCTGAATAGAAATGGGATGGCAAGGCAAGGCAGATCTACCTGGCAAAACTTATCAGCACTAGGGCAGTAACTTCTGCATTGTAGCTAGTCCTCACCAGAACATCTCAGCATAGCCAACCAGTGGTGCTGGAACTAGGGGTGCTGCCTCACCCCCTGACTTGAAGTAGTAATAACAAACACCAAATACATGGTTTTCATCAGCAGCACTCCCACTATAAAAATTGTTCCAGCAGTAGCCAACTGTTAGTGTTAGTTCAAGTTATGCTTTGGTACAGGTACCAAAGTATACTTCAGAAATGGTTGAGGTTTGGTCTGGAAGTAATTCTATCAGTGTTCTCAATTCTTTCCTGAAGTGGTATTGTCTTGGATAAGAGCATAATTCATTTTCATGTGCATTCAATCCCTGGTCTCGCCGATAAAATACATCTTTGTGTATAAACATTATTTGTGTCTAGTAAAATGAATAAATATAAAAGACAAAACATAAATATATAAATTAAGTTAAAAGGAAAGGAGAATTAAAAACAGGTCATTCTTACACACACCCCAAAGCCCCCAAACTAAAGCACAACCCATCAACCAGCAATGGATTAAAATAATCCAGAGCTCTAGCCACACCCACACATAGAGTTCCCGTGTTTCTCCACTCTTCTAGATAATGGTGGCATATGCCACCTGCATAAAAGCCCTTTGGAATGGTGGGGGAAACCTGGTGCCAGTCTTCAGGTGTGTTGGGGGTTCTCTCCTGCTTGACCTGCATTCTGTCTTTGGGCAGGCTAGAGAGCAGAGGAAATCTAGTCTGCTGCTGCTGTTACTTTTCAGGGGATCTAGGACTTTATTCCTCTATGAGCCCACCAGTCCTTCTCTTCAGGTGGGCTGCGGTCTGTCCACCAGGAGGGAGACCTCAGCCCTCACAGAGATGGCAAGAGAGTCCTCCCCTACAGGCTAGCACAGCAGAAAGTCTTGTGGGAGGAGGCTTCTCCTGCCCCATTCTAGAGAACACCCTGGGGGACTTTTATCTCACCCCTATAGAGAGATATGTGCAGGAGGGGGATATTATAAAGTCCTTTACTTCATACGTGTATGTTGGCAAGACCCCTCCGTACATACGGCCCAATGCTCTAGGAAAGGGTTGAAAGCCAGACAAGTAGCAGCCATCCTGAGAAGATGGAGACCCTGGTCCACATGACATAGTAGAGGGATGGGGGTCCCTTCTTTCCTGCCCATCAAATGAACAGTGGTGGTAGGAGTGGCAGCTGAGTTTCTTCACTGGCTGCCAGAACAGGAAGATCTGCAGTGGTGGGCTGGGGAGGAGGGAGACCCCAACATGCCAGATGGGTAGTTGCAGCTGCAACTGAAAGGATCAGATATCTTGCATCTGTTGGTGATTGGGAAAGAGCAACAGCTTAGCGGGGAAAGCTTGAGGACCCTGGCATAGATAGTTTTAGAAATGGTTCATATTGTTTGTATTTAGTAACATTTTTGTTGGGTTTTTTTGTTAATTGCTATATCAATTATATAATGAGAGAAGTGCCCTTTAAAAAAAATATGGTGGGGGCACTTGTAGGGGCCTGTAAGCAGTATGTGCTGCTATGTTAGGAAACAGGCACATTATTTGGGGTTGCTACTTGTAATGCTTTGCTACTGGATAGTTTTTTGATCCTGGGCCCTCTGGTCCTAAAAGCATGAGTCTGTACTGCCTGGGCTAAAAGACCTTGCTCTGTTAGCCAGGCCTGTAGCAGGCTCACCAACTTCTATATGTGATGTAACCACTACTAGAGGGGGAGAAAGCACCACCCTGAGTGGGGGTGGGTTACACACTCCCTAGACAGGGAAGCTTGTCTCCATGTGGAAACCCTGAGATCCATGGGGTCCCAGACACAATTCTCTTTGGATTCTCAGGGATCTCTGACAGTCGGGATGCCACAACTATAGGCCTGCAAATCCCTCTCTTTCCAGAGGATGATAGCTGGGAATATGCACACACTGAACCATAGTGTTTTCCTTTCCCTTCCCCTTCCTGTTCACTATAGTTGCTTCAGTTAATGATTGCTTTCTTTGCTTTTTTTTTTAATACTTTGCAAACTATTTCTTCAGAACAGACGTAGGAAAATTAAGGTCTCAAATATTATTTTTATATTATTTTAACAGATTATTCCATTATATTACTGATTAAAGGAGGAAACCTCTCTGGTACAAACAGCTACCAAGAACTGGTCAATAAATCGTATGGTTTTATAGGATACCTAATTCTCTCAATACTACAGTTTTTATATCCATTTATTGGTAAGATCACTATAAAGTTATATATTGTAAACTTATAATTAACTATCCTTTTTCAATTACCAGAGGGAGACACTGCTGAAGTTAAAAATACTTAGAAATGGACTCATGAAAAGAGTTAGTTTGTATTTCATTATTTTGGCAAGGAAAATGAAAATATTGCCTATCCTTAGGCAATTTTTTCATGACTCTCACGAAAAACCCAAGAAAACAAATCCTTTTAATAAACAACATCTTTATAGACCAACAAAAAGCTTCAGAGTTTGTCTTGTAATATTTGCTTACTTGAAATAAGAAAACTTGCTAGTGTGTATATAATCAGGTTATCATATACATTCTAAAGAGTGAAATCCTGGCTCTATTGAAGTCACTGGCCACACTTCCATGACTTCAATAGGGCCAGGATTTCACCCTAGTTATACTTGAACCGTGTGCTTTCAAGAGCCAGTGATAGGTCCGGGTGAGCTGGAAAGAACACATATGTGAGACTACTGCTTCAATATATGGTTCTTTTATCAATTTCTTTTTTTAAAATGTAAAAATCTGTTCTGTTGACCATGGCCAAGATTTTTCCAAAGTGAGTAGTAATTTCAGGTGCTTCAATTTTTGGATGTTCCACATGAGGTACATTAAAGGGGCCTGAAATCCACAGAGTGGGTGATCAGCCCTTTCTGGAAATCAGGCCCCTTTAAGGTGTCAAGTTGGGCATTCAAATATAGAGGCACCCAGAATCACTAGTTACTTTGGAAAACTTTGGCCCATAATCTTTCTGTATGGAAAATAATAGTTGCTTTATAAGAGAAAATAGAGGAGGATAATAAAGATCATGGACCTAACCTGCAAAGACTCAGTAACTTAAGCACATGTCTATCATGAGCCATTCCATTGGGTCCAACAGAACTGTCACAGTAGTAAAGTTAAGTATATGCATTAGTGTTTGTAGGATTTGTGTGAATATAAATGAATGGAGATAGGGTAATAAAGACCACATGTGTATTTTTTTTCACACGTATAAGTGTGTATTTTTTTCTAGTTCAGAAGTGTGTGTGTGTGTGTATGTGTGTGTGTGTGTGTGTGTGTGTGTGTGTGTGTGTGTGTGTGTGTAAATTTGGACCCCAATCCTTCAGTTCTTATTCAGGTTCCTAATGAAGTCAATGGAAGCCTAAATGAGGAGCCCTGTATTTTAGCTTCCTCTTTGCATTATCGTTTTTAGTCCCTCTGCCATTATACTGGATAGAGTTCAGTGACTCTGAACTAGTGCTAGGGAACCTTTAACTTACTGCCTCTATCCGGCTCTCACTTATCTAGACACACATCACTACATAGTGTATAGCAACTGCCATTTAAAATGTACGTCTATGTAAGAACTACTTGAAGTAATCTTGGTATCTTCTTATCTTTAAGTCTAAGACACTGTGGAACTGCTTCACTGCAGATGGACAAATGTTCAGTTTTAGTGGCACCCACTGTGTCTTGTAAAATCGACTACTGTTCTTGAACAAGTATAGACAATAGCTGATTTTACAAGTTACAGTATGTGGCGATACAGCCCCATGCATTTGACTAATGCATTTGACTAATTATAGCTAATCCCATGCTAATCCCATGGGATTAGCTATAAAGATAAAACAAGAACTGTTGAATGCACATAATTTGTTTTTCTAATAGAAACTAGAAGTTGAAAGTGGTCTGACTGTCCATGAATCACTGCTGAAAGCAGAGGCAATTATAAAAGCCTTTTTTCCCTTTTGAAGTAAGTGTCTTTGGGCACAAAATTCAACTGTTTTGCTCATCTGACTGGGTCCCTTTCAAGTTCTCATGTCTATTACTTAATGCTCCCAGTTTTGCTTTTATAACTCTTGATTTAACTTTTAAAACAAACGTGAAAGGAGATCTGTGAAGAGCAGCTAAATGCAGCAGGGAGATCAGAAAACCAGCCAAATAAAGAGGCAGCCAGGATGTGGGGCAAGGGTTTCAGCTGAATGCAATCTAAAAGTCTGTATTGTTTGAGCCTTTATATCCTATCTGATGTGTATTAAAGCAATCTTTCTTTTTTAAAGCCATGATTAGTTACAACATAATAACAGGAGACACTTTGACTAAAGTTTTTCAAACAATTCCTGGAGGTAAGTGTTTATATATAATTTTTGGGGGTGAGATTAACTAGGTAGAGTGTCAGTCTAAAGCAGTTGCGGTCCACAATGTGTTACCTGGGCTGCAGGGGCCGGATGGCAGGGCAGCCGCAGCCCCGACCCGAACCCCCGCTGCACGGGGCCAGGCAGCTGCCCGCCCTGGACCCCTGCCGGGCGGGGCCCTCTGGGAGCCCCAGACCTCGTGGGGCCAGCCAACTGCCCACCTGCCCTGGACCACCGCCATGTGGGGAGCCCCAGACCCCTGACCCTGTGGGACCCTGGTCCCTTGCCGTGCGTGACAGGCTGGCAGACCTGACCCGCCGCGCTGTGTGATGGGGCAGCCTGGACCGCGCTGCGCTGGGCAGTTGGGAACCCAGACCCCATCACATAGGCCCCCTTTAGCACACACAGCTGTGTGCTAATTGGGCCACATGCGGCTGCGGGTTGAGAACCACTGGTCTAAAATAAATATGGCCCCTATTTCCTCTATGAATCCCCTATTGTACAGTCTCCTAATAATCTAAAAGAACCTTATTTATATATTTGTAATGTCTACATGTGCTTCTCCTGCACTCTACAGCCCCAGTCCTACTACCTGATGGTAGTAGATTCCTGTGCCAGGTCATATGTTTGCAGGGTCATGGCTTCAGCCTGTGCAGTGCATATCCTGCACTCTAGTATTAATGGTATCAGCTATGATAATCATCCAGAACTGTTGTTGATCAATGTTACATTGTATGCAAATTGTTTCTTTAATGTCTGTTTAAACAGTAACATTTCTATATAGCTGACCATGTATTACAAATGTACCACTTAGGACATTCTCTAAAATGATAAATCCAAAATGTCATGGCCCTGTTAAAAGTTTTTTTTTAAATAAAATATCCTCTGATACACAGGAAAAAAATCAGACTTCCCAGCATGAGTGTTTAAAACAATACCAACCTATTCAACTAAGCAAACTACCAATAATAAAACCAGGGTTCACTTTGAGCTGCACATCAAATTCTGTCCGCTGCCATATGCAAGTGCAGAGTGAATGGGCCAAGACACACTCTTGGGTTTGTTCTTGACTGATGGATTACCCAGCTGAAACTTTGATGCTGCTTCAGACCTCGCTTTGGAGGGCTAGATTTTTCTGTTGTAGGCTATATATGTGCAGGTAGGATGGGATTTTCAAAACCACTGAGCTTTGGCCTAACTGGGTTCTACTGAAGTCAATGGTAAAACTCTACTGATTTCAGTGGGAGTAGTTAGGCCAACACTGAGCACTTTCAAAAATCCCACCCATGACAGATGTTTATAATATACCTACACACGTAGGGTCAGAATTTCATAGTTAGGTGCATATGTTGGCATGTGCTTATCTTATTCTCACAAAATCCCTATGAGCATGCACTGGGCAGGTATATCTGTCCTAAGGTCAGGAAATGCCTAACCTTGACATCTGTGGGAGTTTCCTTGATTTCAGTTTGGGGCACGGTCTAAGGTACATTGCTACTAGAGTTTCAAATGTAACTTATCTGTTCCTCACATCCATTTCTTAGAGAAATCTAAATATATAATTTTTTCCTTTATGTTGTAGTTGGTCCAGATAACTTACTTACTTACCGCCAAGTCATTATTCTATGTATTACTATCATCTTTACCCTGCCTATGTCTCTCTATCGTGACATAGCAAAACTGGCAAAGGTAAATCATAATGCCAATGACTATCTTGGTTCAATTATATCAAATCATTGTTTTAAATGCAGCTTATTATATTGCTAGAGAATGTCCAGTTACACTTCCAACAGTTTTTTACAGCACAGTAAAGCACTTGATAGGCTAAAATCTTCCTTTGCAAAACACATCTCTATTCTGTTCTCCCTTCTTTCGTGTATTCCCAGTTGTTTTCATTGGGATTTCATGGCATGTTTCACTGCCCATTTAAGTCATTGGGAGACTTTCCATTGACTTAAATGGATGTTGAACCTTCAGTGCATGTTAGGAGAGTAGAAAACATTTGAAGAGTCCTATTGTGTGGCTCAGACAAGTGAATTTAACATTATGACTGAATAGTCCTGGTGCTGATGGACTTGTTCTGAAGTCCTAAATGCAACAGAATACAAGCCAATAACATCATGTTAGCTGAGAGATTAAATTATTACTGCCCTCCTAAAGAAACCACACATTAAATTTAGGGCCCGATGGGGTAGTACGTTACTCCCCAACTAGTTACATCAATTTCAGTGGGAATACTTATGTTGCAAGGTACTATACAACATGGGGAAAGAGATCACAATCTGGTCCTTAATGAATATAAAGGGACTTATCACAGTTACATGTTAAACATTTTGAACAAGCACTTTAAATTCATGATAACTTGATTGAATGAAAATGAAATATACTTACAGCAAGTGTTGAAATGATGGAATTATTAGCAGTATAAAACAATTCAACATTCTGTAATTTTATTAAATTTTCATTTTCTATAAAAGAAGACCTAAATAGTTTAATGAGCAAACATTCCCCTCTTAGCATGAATAAAATCTCATTTATTGTAAATATCACCTTTGTTGCTTGGATTGCTTGCAAATATTGCTAATTTCTAAAAGTATTAAAAACAAATTCTAGTTCTTCTTTTAATGTGGAACTTTCAACAAAATTAACTTTCTTCATTGTGCTCTGAAATCTGAAAGATTTAACTGTTGAATTTTTGATCATTTTCTTCACAGGCATGGATTGCTTATATTGAAATTAATTTTAATTTGGAATGAAAGAGTAGAACATTTTGGTGGCTTGCCTAGAGTATTAATCAGCTCCTCTCCTTACCAAGGCCACTCAACTGACTGAAGTAAGGTGAATTTGGTGATATGCATTTGGCTCTAAGACCAATGCTGCCAAACTGCAACCCTTTTTATGCCCGGGGCGACCACCATCTGGTTTGCAGCTACTTAATCTTACATCATCATCTTCCCCTAAGAATGTAGCTCAAATCATTTGTATAATGATGACAGCGGGGAAGCAATAGCAGCCAATAGCCAATCAGGACAAATTTTTACTCCAGTTATTCAGTCTCATCTCTGCAGGCAGACACTTGTGTCCATGCTTATCAGAATGCAAAATTGAGACCTATGTATATTAAATGTCTTTACAATTGCATGCTTTATAATACCTTAAGCTTAAAACATTTATAGATGTCTCATGTGTCCTAAAAGATATAAAGCCAAATTCAGACCTGCTGTAAGCAGATGCAACTTCACTGACTTCCATGAAGTTGTACTTGCTTACATCTGGGTAGAATCTGTCTGATGTTTCATAATTTCAGATCATGTTGTGTTATACAACCACTCAGATACAGGAAAACATTGCTGTTCACAGGAAGGGACTAGCCAGCCTGCATTCTCAAAATACAAGGGCAGAGAGCCATATTTGCTGCTACACAAACAGCTGTCGATGAAAATAAATAAATAAATAACAATCCTGTACCTACATAATTACGTTTGCCATTTACTCATAAAATAGCTACAGTGGGTCTGATTTTTCAGAGCTGCTGAGTACTCACAATTCTAAATGAAATAACCAAAGATGCTCAGCATTTCTGCAGACAAGACTCTTTGTAGTAGCAGTGGACTAAAGGCTCAATTGGTCATAAAGCAGTTAAAAGACAATGACAGCAAATAAAACATGGAAATCTTGGAATGCTTTTTTAAAAACAAAGACCTGCTTCTCTGGAAAGGCAGACACTTAAAAAATTTAGCTTTGCTATTAATTTAACTTTTGGAAGAAAGAAGAAAGTTTTCAAATAGAATAATACATTGCTAAAACTACTGAAATTCTGACCAGCGAACTGATAAAACATTTGGATTGTAATTTGCAGGTATCTTTTATTTCTCTGATTTTAACAACTGTAATCCTGATCATCGTGATGATAAGGGCAGCTACCCTTAGCCCACTGGTGTAAGTATTTTTTATTACTTCTGGCTGCCACAGAGTGAATTTTACAAATCAAATGTACTTTATCTATTGTGATTATATTGCATTTGTATGTGTAGAAGTAAAACACCAGGTCTTGTCTCTTTTAAGGATTGGAAATAACATACATTTTACTAATAGCAAAATGAAAAGTTGTTTTAAACCTGCTGTTCAGTTCTATTGAGATTAGAATTTATGATATAGGGAAAAGGAAGGGATGCAGCTACATATGTGGTGTTTTAAATTCTTCTGTAGTTTACTCAGATTATGGCTGAAATCTCATACCTAACTCATCTATATTGTGCAGGTGTCTCCTGGGATTAGAACATTTTACACATGGCATGCAAGATCATCCACTATTTCAGCAGGTTCCATAGACAAAAAGCTAGATCGTGCCTGGTTCAAGCAGAGGCATTCCTTTTCTTGCATCTCCTGAGCAAGGGACCATTTACAGTAGCAGTTGTGTGCTTGGAAGAACATAGGGACTGCTTCCATTTAGCATCTGGGTGTGTGAATTACTCCAAAGGGGAAAGCATGACCATATCCATGCTCTGCCCTAGCACTAGTCTAGGTAGCAAGCCAACTGTACAAAGAATGCTCAGTGGGCACTCCCTCTGCATGGTGGAGTGTTGGCAGAGAAATCATGGCTCCTAAGACACAGTTGTTCCCAGAATTCCTCCTGGAATGGTGCATGAGTGCAAAAGTAAGCCAGTGCCTTAATGGTCCAATCTGGTTCAAAGTAGTTTGGATTGAGGATGGTGTTTCAGTCTTAAAATTCTGCATTCTTGCTCATATTTGTGCATACCCTTAATGCTGCTTTGCATGTTTTCTGGGTTAATATGTAGTGGTTTAAAATTATTAGATTAAATCTACTTTATCATAAGGATGTGTTGCTTGTAGATACTGTCTCAGATATTTTATTTCTTCTCATTCTCTCCTTCCAAGACAGTACTTTCAGAAATGATGATTCTGAGAGTAGATGTCCTTGAAATGTCATGTCTAACTGTTTTTCACATAGGGGATAGTCAAGTTGGAACTGATGTTAAATTAAATTAATGTAATTAATATTGACATTTCACTGTTCATTAAAACAATTATTTCAAATTCCAGAACTGGAAAACAAGTAGGGGGAAAAAAAAAAAAGGGTGAACTATACAGTAAATAAAAACACCATTACATCATTCTCAGCTGAATGAGCAGGCAGAAATTGCAGTCCAGCACTCTACTGCACTTCGAGTAATACTTGGCATTGCAGTGTTCCGGATGGTTCACTGCATGCATTTGTTGTGGTAATACTTTTTGTAATTCTGCTACAGTAAGGTTTTTGTGGATCTAATGCTCCTCCTCCATAAACCCAAACATTTGCTTTATCCATTGTTTAATGAATGGTGTCCTCAGTTGTATGTGAAATTCCCGTAGTAAGGAAAACAGCCTTTATTTGAACATATAATTAATTTTTTATCCATTGGATTTGTTTATGCAGTATTTTCAGTGTTTGTATATGGAGTAGCTTCTTACACCATAGAGCTGTTAGCATAACCATTTGAACATTGCTTCACATAACCATTTATTTGTCTTGTTTGATCACTGTCTGATAATTAAGCCAATCATAGGGCATATTGTTTTTAGTGTTGGCACAGTAGCTAGAATGGCAGTCTTGTTTCTGAAAATGTGACAAACGTACATGTGCATGATCCATAGAAGATGATCCATTCAGCACTGTGAGTGTTTTTCCTTGTTTTGTTTCAGTGGAATGATCTGGTAAACTGTGGTTTCTTACAGAGCTTGTTAAATGCATATTTGAAAGAGAGATTTCTAACTCCCCTGTCAAAAATGAAGTAATATATAATGGCTACTGATGATGACCTTGTTACTATGGTAACACCATCATAATAGGGTATGGTAAAACATGGGGCATTGTTCAGGGTTTTTTTTAATTAAAAAACCAATGATGATTTTTTAAAAAGTGATTTTGGTATTTTATGGTAGATTATTTTGAGGCTTCTTTGAGACACTTTTTTTTTAACACTTTCCCTTTCAAAATCTAATCTAATAAAGAGACTAACTTTTCTAGAAGCTCCATAAACCTTTTTCTGGTATCTATTTCTAGTTGTATATTTAGAATGAGACATATTTTCATTGTGTAAACCTTTTCATTTTTAGTTAGTATTCTCTCCTCTTAATGAGGAAATGAGACAATAGCAATACAAATGTAAGTTAACTAATGTGTGTCCCGTCTTTTTATTATAACAAAAGAACCAAGTAAATAATGAATAGTCCTATTGGCTTTAGTGGGACTACATGTATAAGGCCTACTCTGTGTGTATAAGAGTTTACAAAATTAGGCCTGTGAAGACTGACCCTAAGCCTGGAATTAATCAAAATCTCAAAATTATTTATTCTGAAGGGAAACAAGGGAGACTAGTTTGCTCCCATATTACCTTGCACAAAACCAAAATATGGTGCTTGCCAATGGTACATGTCTTTGTAGGAGAGCGTGCTGCCATTGCCTGAAGCCATTGGCCTGTGTTGGTCCACCTGATTGGCTGGACTTATTTTATGGGTTGACCCTAACATTAGGTTACAGTATACCATAGAGCTCTTTCTTTTCTCCAGTGCACAGCCGTTGAGTACATCTCCCTGTTGCCTTCCCCTGCATGCTCTTTCAAAGTGGTGCTTGGCAATATTATGTGCCAGTAGGTGAATTAGTGTTAGTGGTGCAGTGTTCCAGCATCCTTCCTGGAGACACTGCCTTCTTTAATAGCCCAACAGGGTCCCATCTCGGTACCCTTGGTTAGTGTTCTTTCAGCAGCCCTCGTCAAGGCTCAGTCTTCAACCAGACCAGCAGGGCCCATCATGATACCCTTGCCTGGTCTGGCTAAGTTCTGGGCTCAGTCCCCTGGGGTCAACTTGTCTGCAGTGACCTGTCCAAGGTCCTGCTGCTCGTCCAGTCAGGCACCCAGTCCTCCCTCTTCAAGCTCCAAGCAGCTACTTACTGCTCTGCTGCTGCTGCTTCCTTTTATGTGGCCCTTCTGGCCCCTGATTGGTTGCTCCAGTAATTCCCTCTGATTGGATGCTCCCCTGCAGCCACTCTAGACTGCCGGGAGGACTTCGCCTCTGCTCTTTTTTGGGGTGGGCAGAGGCATGGCTGTAAGACCTCTAGCAGAGGGCCTTCGGACTAGTCCACCCCATCACATGCAGGTTTTAATTTCCTTCTTATAGGGGTACTGTGACTTCCCTGATTTTTTATGCATAGCTTTTGCAATGGTGCTAGTGCCGGGTTTATTATAGTACAAGATCTCAAACTTCACGGCATTTATTGATGGGTGTGTGATCCAAACAGATCATCTAGGTCAATGGTGGGCAACCTGTGGCCTGCGGGCCGCATACGGCCCATCAGGGTAATCCGCTGGCGGGTCGCCAGACAGTTTGTTTACATTTGCACAGCCACCTGTAGCTCCCAGTGGCCGTGGCTCACCATTCCCGGCCAATGGGAGCTGCGTGAAGCGGCGGCCAGCACATCCCTGTGGCCCGTGCTGTTTCCCGCAGCTCCCATTGGCTGGGAACGGTGAACTGTGGCCACTGGGAGCTGCGGGTGGCTGTGCAAATGTAAACAAACTGTCTGGCGGCCCGCCAGCAGATTACCCTGACGGGCTGCCTGCAGCCCGTGGGCCGCAGGTTGCCCACCACTGATCTAGGTATTTACTATGTGGATGGGGCCATATATCCCCATTTTACAGTCGGGGACCTGAGGCAGAAGCTACATTAAATGATATGCCCAAAGCCATAGAGAACGTATCTGGCTGAGCTGCGAATTGAACCCAGGTCTCTTGAGTCCCATTTCAATATCCCACCTGCTAAAGGGGGCGTGAATGGGAATAGTCTTTCTGTCTTGCAACATTTAAGAGATGGCGCACATGTTTCTCTTTGCAGAATGGATATCAAGTCATCCACCACTTGGACAGATGGGTATCAGTCCAAGGTTGGGAAGAATAAGTGTCTTTCTGAGTGAGAAGGGGTGGTGATACCGGTATGGTCCTAGCAGTTTATCAGTACAACAGGTCTTGATTCACATAGAAATGAGCTAGAAGCCAGTACAAGGAATGAGAGAATTCCACCTTTCCAAGCTACTAGCATGACTAGACCTTGGGTTTCCAGAGGTTTATTAGATTCAAGTTAAATAAACTTGTGGATTTTAAAAAAAATCAGCCATTTTCAACAAATATTGCATTTGTGTCCTCATTGAGCTTGCCTTCACCATATTAGATTTTATTTATATTGAATGTCTTATTCTTGGTTTTAAAGCAGCAACTATGGACTGCAGTCTTCCTAGTCTTGTGCCAATTCAGTGCAGCCTCCTTCACCACCAGTGTCTTTGGACGGATGCTTGGGCTTCTGAATTCTGTTTGGCTCTTAGAGGGTTTTCTATTCCCTTTGCCTTTAAAGAGGGGACTGGGAAAGTAAGCCAGATCTCCCTAATATATCTTGGGGGACCCAAAATATATTTTTAACTTAGTCTGACATTTTTTCTTTTAAATGCTTTTTGTATTCCTATAAGCTTGTCGTGTATTTTTTCTTTATTGTTGATGTAACTGAGAAAATTTAAAAGTCTCACTAGTTAGCCTAAGCTTTAAATTGTCTATTCAGGTGTCCCTAGGGTCCAGTCAAAGTGTGCCAAGAGGCAGACCTAAAGTAAACCTTTTTGACACACTTATTTCATTTGAAATGCAATTTTCTTGTATTCTCCTGGGAGGTTCTTCTGGGAGGCCTGTAGTAATTTGGCATTGTTCAATACCAAACCATGCTTTAATGTTAATGTTCAGTTAATCTAAAAACTAAGGTATCTGCTTTTTTGGGTGGGTGAGGGAGTGGGACTGGGAGGAAATTATTATTTTTTTTTTGGAAGGCTTCAGAAATAATTGATATTTGCATCAGGATATTTTTTGGTTTGACTTTTTTTCCCTTATGGCATAAGTAGAGTCAAGGCATTATATATTTTTTTCAGTTTTGCTTTCATTGCATGTCACCCATATAAATAAATAATCACTGCAGTCTGAAGCTGACAGTGTAGCTGTTAAGAACATCCAGTGTGCAGCCTACAGTTTTTGCCCTCATTACATTTGAGAGGTTGTGGAGTAAAAAAAAGACTGTTTCTCCCTCATTTTACTTCCACCTGCTTATACCGGGTTAATTTTTTAACACATTCAAAAACAACAATGGGTTAGGATTATCTCATCTTCAGAATGTAACAGTCTTCAAACACATTCATATTGCATAAAGCTATTTCATGTCTTAAGGATGAAGTTATGAATATACATCGATAGAAAAGGGATAATAGGTAATGCCATTTATAAAGACAGAGCATTTTAACTTTTTTTGGTGTTGATTTTGAAAGAATACCATTATGTCAGTGCCTGCATAATAAATAAATCATCACAAAGATTTTGAGAGCAACCTCTAAAGATTGCACATAAGTGTAGCTGTAAGAGAATTATGCATCTGGCAGCTGATTGCAGTAATGAAACACCAAGTGTTCAAGAAAACAACATGAAAGTAGGAATATGATGCTCTCTTGCTCCTTAATAATCATGTAATGACCAAAGAAACTTTACCATATAGTGAAATCCAAAAGTAAAAACAAAGACACTCTATATTTACACCACTGCTAAACAGTTCATTAAGAAAGAGTGGGGAAATACACCAATTATTTTCAAGTAGGGCCATGCCAGAATTTTAGATGATGTCACTTAATTTTAGTTATTTATTTTCCTTGATGGTCAGAAAGACCTCTGTCAATTAGAAATTAAAGGCTAACCTGAGCATTATTAATTTACCTTTCATAATGTTGACTAAGATTAAATTCAGTGGCTACAGTTTTTGAAATAGTTTAATCCAGAGCATAAAACTAACATTCCACGCTCCCTATTTCATTCTACAGTTTTGCCACAGAGCAGAAACTGAATTCCACAATTTAATATAAATTTAGTCTATAAATAAAGTCTATAAATTTAGAAGTCAAACCTGAATTAAATCTGCTGTCTGGTGCTCCATGAGAAGAATCATCTTGATGATTGCCAATCTGCACCTTAATATAGCAGTTTTATCACCGATCTTCCATTCAAGAAGATGGAAGTCTTCTTGCTGGTACAAAACATGCAGCTCATCTGGTACAAAAGTGTGACTCCTGTTCCTCTTTTGTAAATACTTTTTCATTTCAATGAAATCTCTATACCGTGTGTGGCTGGGCTGAGATCAGAGATAACCTTGCTTCCTCCATATTCTGAAAAACCAGGCTCGCTGTCTCTTATTTGACAGTGTACAACACTAAAGACAGAATGATTTCCCCTCACAATGGATTTTGTGATGGAGACGTTAACATTTTAATAACAAAAACGACCCAGATCATATTGTGACCAAACAATTTTTTCTGGGTCTGACTCCAGAGCTTTATGTGATGCACCTTTCACCACAACAGCATTTGTAGCCTTTCTGTTCTTGGACTACAAACAGTGGGGATTCCCCAGCATTCTTTGCATTAGCCAGCACCTTTATTGTGATATACATTCTATTGGTATCCTGAAGACTGAATACAGTCTTACTTTATCTGGGAAACACACGTCTCAGGCCATACACCTCACTATAGTAAGCAATTAGAATTACTTGCCAATTCTGTCTTGCTGTTGGCTTCATTTAATTTGTGGCCTCTTAACTGTTGGTTGGGCTAGTAACCTCCCTTAGGATCTCTTTCAGTTTAATCCTCTCCTATTTTTGCTGCAGGTATCAGGGCTAAATTGATGTCAGCCAGCGTTTTCTCCTTGTGATTGTTGTTACTTTTAGTGTTTCTCTATGCTAGCTTCCATGGTCTTTCACGTCAATTTCCATTTAAGCTCCTCCACTCTTTCTTTCCGAGAAGAAACTATTTAACGTATTGGATGTCGGACTCCATGTTTCTAAAACTAAACTAGCTCTTTACTAAGAGAACTATTTACCAAGGCACTGTAACTGAAGCTATCCTTATGCACACAGACTGACTTCTTGGTGCTCTTCAAAACTCTTCCCTCTTGCAACTTGTCCTCCCTTTAAGTTCCATGAAGATTGCTAAAGCCTTTGTGATCTTCATCCCCCACTGAGATAGAGGGAATAAATGTCAGAGGTCGAATTAGAATTCCAGAGCTCCTGGCTTTCAATCTAACAGTGAACTAGACATCACAATTAGTGTTTGCTTATACAGCTCACTGTGTTTTTGTACTGCCACTGAGTTTCTGCTTTTTAAACTCCAGTTCAGGAATAAATTGAAGAATGTGTCCCATAAGGGACAGACATCATAATGCTTCCTATGAAAACAGAAAAATCAACTTAATTGAGTGATGCATTCTTTCCATTCCTATTTTACATGTTAAGGAAAATGTTAAGGGTTATAATATATGTATAATTTTGTGTGTGTGGTATTGCACTGTATGGATACTATGTGGAAATTAGGTAGTGCAAACTGTGGTTATTAAGTTCTGTTCCAGTACTGAGAGGTTTGGTTATTTACTCTAAGAATATAGGATAGGATGCACTTCCTGAGTACAGTTAGGTTTAAGGATTTACTTTTCTGGAGTTATTCCCAAATAGCACAATCTCAGTTTGGTGTCACATATCCAGACAAGATGGTTATGTTTCAGTTAGAGCAGTTAGTATTTCATATCATTAATGCACAGTCCAGTTATTAACAGCAGGTAGTCAGGCTCTCATAGGTTCTGGAACTAGGAGTGCAGGGGGTGCGGCAGCACCCCATGGTTTGAAGTAATTTCCATCATGTACATGATTTACAGTTTGGTTCAGTGGCTCTCAGCACCCCCACTATACAAATTGTTCCAGCACCCCTGCAGGCTCTTGAGTATTCTTAATT
Organism: Terrapene triunguis; assembly: GCF_002925995.2. Classification (NCBI taxonomy): domain Eukaryota; kingdom Metazoa; phylum Chordata; order Testudines; family Emydidae; genus Terrapene; species Terrapene triunguis. The sequence goes on along the minus strand of NW_020664413.1, from coordinate 33,330,584 downwards.
TTAAAAGATTGACTCTTTAGACATCTCTATTCACAACCCCGTAACTGAAGTTCAGAATCCTACCATCATTTCATTTTTAAACTCTTATTACAGGAGTTTATAACATAGCTGTAAAAACTCCATTTTATTTTAAAATGTTCATGCAAAGAAATGCATGTGGTGATGGAGGCATTTTACAGCCATTTTCAAATCAGCTTGAGCTTTACAATAATTTTTAAATGTCAGTGGTATTAAAACCATTATTTTCTTTTTCTGGTTGCATTTTAAATGGTCAGTTAACTCATAAGATGTTATATAAATATAACCTGTCTCACAATTCAGGGCTACTGCCCCTGTATTCCCCTCAGGCTTATTTCCAACAAAGGCACCCTCCCTCAGGCTTCCAGCTCCCTTGCTGTTGTTTCCCTTGGGTGAGGGCCCACTCCACTCTCCCTTCTGACTGGGGTATTTCCAGACTGACAGTTCCCTGCCTTAACTGTGTTATTCCCAGCACAGAGAGGTTGCCCAAGGACATCTTCTTGCTTTCTCTTCAGTTAAGAGGTGAATTGCTACAGAGATACAACACAGCACTTCCTGTGCAAGCCAACTTTATTCTTAAGGTAAAAAGTATTACAGAGAAAATGTATTAAAAACAATAAAAGAACCTACACACATGCTAATAAACTTACCAAAGTTAACCCTAACCCTAACATGGATTCTGGCAGGAACAGTCCTTCAAACCCTCACCCAAGGCTTATTCCTCGTGATTACCAGCTTATCATAGCTTTAGCTCAGAACAAGCACACAGACCCTCCAATCCTACCCTAAGGATTGGGGCCCTCCATGGACCAGGGATCCTGTCCATTTTGCTGAATCAGGAAGAAGGCCCTGACCCAGTTTAAAACTAAGTTATTTATACAAAACCCCTTCCTTTGTCTGCTGGACCATGGAGAATCTAGTTTGAGCTAGTATGTTTGGACTTTTCCGGGGGAGGGGTTTCTCTGGAGATATTACAATCTGAGTGAATTTGCCTACTCACTCACTGCAGTTCTCCTATTTACCGTTCCCATGGAAATACATACAATTTCACAACACATATGCAATTTTATTTTTAATACACTTGACCTTATAGGTATTAATCTAATTCAAAAACATTTAATTTAAGTCAAGTTCATTCAGGATATTGCAGGAAATTGTCAGTCTTTCACAACGTGCACTTAATATTATAATGGAAAAGATTTTAGGATCATAATTCTTGGTTAGAAAGATTTCACAAATTCTTTTTGAATACTCAATTCTGTCAAAGGATAATATAAATTAGTTTTCTCCATGTCTACGTACTGAAAAAAATCTGACCTCCAGTGGCAATAGAACTAAATTGCTATAATGCTATTATGGTTTAGTTTAAATATTGTTAATCCATTTCTGTTTCATACATTTTAATATGTTAGAGTACTTTAATAAATGTACCATATTTAGTAAACTGTCCAGCAATAAATAGCTATGTCTAATTTAATCGCTGATGTCCCTGATTTGAAATTGTCAGTGTTAAACGAAGGATGAAACCAATTCAATGTTTTTAAAAAAGAATTATTATTTTTTATATTTGTACAAATCAAAACTCTCTTAGATTAACATATATCAATAAAGAAAATAAAGCCCAACTAAAGCCTCATTTGCTTTTCTCCTCACCACTAAGGCATGCATTTAGACAGAATGTAGGCATTAATTTTTCAATAGCTTGGCTTTAGTTGGTATATCTTAGCTTCAGTTGTGGTGGCTGTTTTTAAATAGTTGATAAATTTTGTAATTATTTTTATTTGTTTCATGAATGTGTATCTGATGGCAAGGAACAGAGCAACCATGTTCCAAGTAATCTTGCTCCTACCTTATCTCCAATATATCTCATCCTGACCTGAAATGCAGTTAAGGTCCTGAGTTTTTCTGCTGTTTAGAGAGACCCAATAAGACTAAATAGTGTAGTAGTTCTGTGATGTGGTGCTGTATTAATTTAGATGGAATAAAGGGACCCAAAGAGTCAAAGGTATTAACAAGACCCTGTCTCTGTCCAACATTAAACAATTTTTAACAAGATTTGGGGTTTGTATACAAAGACCAAACATACCATTAAAAATCCTTTTAACCCTTCATTAAAGATATAGAAAAGAAGGAAAAACAGTTAGAGCATTTGAAATGTAAAGTATTAAATAAGGCCTTCATTTTAAGAACAGCCCTTTAACCTTTAGCTGGAGAGAGTTTTTAAAAGGAAAAAACCCTCAATTGACAATGTCTTAGATGGTATTAAAGATGGTAATACGTGTCCTTTTGGGGGGGCAGGAAGTAAGTTAGTTGAGATAGGCTGGAGCTGCTGTAGTTGCTGCTGCTGTTAAAGTCTGATTCCATTTCCTAAAAGACAAAACAAGATGAACACATGCAAGAGGGGAGAGAACAGAACGGCAAAGATAGAAAATGCAGCTTCTGTCTCTGATATTGACTTTCACTTGCAATATGACTGCTAGAAAAACGCAGGCACAACACACAGTCTTATCAGCTACTGTGAAACCTGGCAAATTTATACCAGCATCGGGCTGTTACAGGCCATTTCTTTTAGCTGCATTTCTGGTCACAGGCTTACAGTAGTATTGAAGAATATGCAGTCTTGGCCGCCTCAGGCAGACTTTCATTAAAAAGAAGGCAAAAGGAGAGAGATTGGAAAGAAATAAAATAAGATGGGGAAGGAAAAGGAAATGGTGGTGGGGGGGGGGAGGGAAGAGAGAGAGAGAACCAAAGTCTCACATCCCAGGTGGTGTGTGGGATTCTGATGAAGCCGGTAGAGGTGGCGGTGTCACCTGGGTCTCTCTCTCTGTCCCGGTCTGGTCAGGACATCTCTCAGGATCAGAATGAGAAAGGCCTGGGGTCCCAGGAGATGGAAGGTCTGGAAGCCATGATGATGAAGCTTGCTCTAGTACAGAGATTCTCAACCTTTTTCTTTATGAGACACTCATAATCTTGCTTCTTTATGAGACACGCCTCCCCGCCCCAACAAGCTATAAAAACTCCCCGGCCCACCTGTGCCACAATAACTGATTTTCTGCGTATAAAAGCCGGGGGTAGCAAGCAGAGCAGTTGCCTGGGGTCCTACGCACAGGGGCCCCTGCAAAGCTACATTGCTCAGGCTTCAGCTTCAGCCCTGGGTGGCAGGGCTCAGGGCCTGGGGCTTCAGACCCATGCAGTGGGGCTTTGGCATTCTTTCCTGGGCCCCAGTGAGTCTAACGCTGGCTCTGCTTAGCAGACCCCTTGAAACCTGGTTGTGGGCCCCGGATCTCGAGTTGAGAACGACTGCTCTAGTAGACAGTTTTTCTCCCTATGTCTTTCTTTAAGGAATCAAAAAGGGAGTAGTGGGTGAGCCCATTCCCTCATGATTTTGTCTACCATGCCCTGGTTTCTGACATACCAATTTTCGCTCTTTGATTTTTGGTCTCAGTGTTCTTGTTTACAGGCATGATCTTAATATAGTCCTTGAATTATACCAATAGGCCTCATAACTCAGTACTGCTCATATCATTAAAAACATTTATTTGTTTGCATTTGAAAGCCATCTCTTTATTTCTCTTATGTATACTATCTGCTTATTTTTATAATAGATTATTGCTCACTTAAGCTATGTCTTCCTCAGGCTAATGTCTTGCCATTCCTTTATGAGCAGTGCAGCCCCAGTAGTGGTAGGAGTTGTGGAAGCACAAATGTAGATAGAGCACTGGTGCTTTTGCTATTATGTTATCTCACCCGACTTAGAGCAGGCAGTAGTAAAGCTGGGGGAGATTTCCCCAAACAAGCTAATATAAACAAGGATATAAAGGCTGGAATATGCTTAGCCTCTTCTTCAACGGAACTTCCTTTTTCTCTCAACCTCATCTGTTCTTCCTCTTCCCAGTTCTCAGCTGAAAAAATAATCTGAAATCCTTAAAAAAACCCATTACTGTAGTAAAGACCATACGCTGTCCCTGTGAACCAAGAATTCGGCTTGAACCAGTTCTAATAAAATATTTATATAGGTCTTGATAGAGAACAGCATTTCAGCATATACTTACAGTTAAGCACATGCTTAAAACCCTTTCACTTCAAGTTTAAGTGCTGCCATGAATAGGAATACTTTTCTGAATCAAGGCCAAATATTTATCTGGATCTAATAAGCCGTATTTTTAAAATGGAAAATGAAGATTTTACTATTTGGTTGATATTAATTTAATAGTAAAGGAACATAATTTATAAAATAACCCCAGCATTTTTATAGATGGAGGCTGGAATAATCAGGTCATTGCTGTTATTAAAATCTGTTCTTAGGGAAAGCCTGACACCTCTCAAGAAATGGGAAGATAATGAATGGGGGGAGAGAATGAACAAAAATAAATAAATAAATCTGTTTGGAAAGGGTTTAAAAGTTTGGCAGCAATAATATCTAAAGTAACACCTGCCAAGGAAAGTGCTGCTTGAAAGAGCTGACTTAGTAACAGAGAGGGGGAGAGAAAGACAGAGGTGGTGTGATGGTTGTGACATGCTGTTTTGCCGTGAAGGAAGAGTACAGCAGCTGAGGCAGCAGGTGGCAGCAGCTTCCCCTCAAAACAAAGTGGAAATTGAAGCAAGCAAAATTAGCAGCAGCTAGCTGTATGGCAGCATTCTCCACTGTAATGCCATTTTGTCTATTCTGTAAAACTTCTGTAAAAGAAGTTCTCAGTTGGTATACAGCTTCCATCTGGTATGTGAACAGATTGCATCTTAGAAAAAGGATGTTCTTGCTTCTCCGTTTCCCCAGAGTGTGCATCAACATATATGGGGCGGCTAAATTCGTTTTACAGGATGGAATTTCATGTATCAAACTCTGGATCTGATTTAACAAAGATTGTTGCAAACTTTCGTTTCTGGGCCTTAATCTAAATTGCATTCTGCCGTCATTCCCTGAGTATATTTTAAAATGGAGATTGACAGCAGTTTAGACTGTCAAGACTCTCTATATAATAAGATGATAAAATTATGCACAATTTAAAAAATACATAAATCAAAGTGGTAACTGCAGCCCAGTGACAACAGTAAGACATGAATTCATGTAGTGGAAACTGTTGTTTGACTGTTGATTATTTCAGTACATACACTTTGGGCTTGCCTCCACAGGGACTTATTCGTAAGGTGAATTTAAGCTGCTATAGTTCTATTGGTGTAACTCCCTGTGCAGAAACTTCTATCAGAATAAAAGAGTGCATTTTTTTTTGTTTAGCTTATGTTGCTTTGGAAGCAGTTCAAGCTAAACTGAAAAAAGGTACTCTTATTCCTGAATAAGTGTGTTCACATGGAGAGTTATATCAATCGAGCTATTGCAGTTTAACTATGAAAGTATATCTGGAAAAATCTCATGTATTGACAAGCCCCTAGAATGAAATTTATTTCCTCTGTATAAAACCTGAGTAAATTCAGGGGATAAGGGGTGGTGTATAGGGGGAGGGGGGGAATCCTCCAAAATCTACCAACCTATGACCAGGGCTCAGGGCTACAGCAGTTGTCCTTTGTCCCAGCTCACTGCTGCTTTGGCATACAGTCACTGCAGTTCTTCCACACAACTTGTGGGGGGTTGATAGTCATTGGAGCCACATAATACAGAATCCCTTGGCTCCTTCCTTATCCTACCCTAAACTCCTCCATATGCAGGACTGTTCTAGTTGTACTTCCTTAAATTTGTTTCTTACCACAGGGCTCTGGGGATGTGCAAGATCCTCCCTACCAGAGGGAATATCATTCCCTGAAGAACAGACCTATTTGGGACAGTGGGGTTGCACAGATGTGAATGAGGGCAGAATTTTGTCACACTTGGACTAAAGCCCTAGGAACAAATGTGGAGCTCCCATTGAAATCCTCAGGATCTACATGTGCAGATCTAGAGGAAAAATCTGTCCCTTAATATTCAGAGTAGAGATCTACAGTGTTATTTGGCTAACCTGACCCCACATGGGGTCAGCACCATGGCCTTCACTGTCCTGATTGCCATTTCCAGAGTGTTTGGATGTGATAATCTTTTTTTTTTTTTTTTTAAGTTACAATACCAGAACTATTCATTAAAAGTGCTGACACATTGCCATAAGAAGCACTCCCAGAAAATGATATTTTTATGAATACAAGGGGGAAAAAGGATATCTCTGAATGACAAGCATTTTATTACCAAAGCATCATGATCTAATGTGCAGAGGAGTTCTTTTCGGAAGGGTCTGCCTAGCCTTACTGTGTTATATGTAGTATTTTAAAATAATTCTAATCATTGATCACCTATAGGGGACATTCGATTAAAACAAATTTCTGTTTTAGACCCAAAACAGAGAATGCCTGGATATTTGCAAAGTCTAATGCAATACAAGCCATTGGGGTGATGTCATTTGGTAAGTGTGTGTGTGTCTGAACATCTCTTCTCAATCTGCAGTCAGCCCTAATGGTTGAAAGAATTTTACTTTATGTCTGGACCTGCATGGCATACGCATTTTCCTTTTAAGTTTTTACCTTAGTGTTAAGCTGGTTTAGGCAAAATTAGAGCTAGCCCTAATCTTTTCCCATTAGCCAGAATTAAACCTTTATTCAGGTTTGGATAAATCTCCTCTCATATGCATAGTTCCCACTCTAACTTCTACGCTCACTGTTCTGATATCCCTCTGTAGGCTCTAGTGTGCTGGTACTCTGAGGTCTTCCGATTGCTTGTTACTGCACAACATGCCTATCGTCCCAGAGTGGGAAATGTCACATCCTCTGGAGTTTTTCATCTGTACATTCTGGGGCATAGTTAACAGAGAAGCCCCAGACTGGATCATGGTATAAAACCTGAGGGGCGCACCAGAAGGAGGCACTGGAGATTGAAGTGGAATTGTGAGCAGGAAGCTGTGTCTGGCGTTGGTAGGGGAGAACCAGGTGGCATTGTTGGGGATGAGAAATCAGAATCATATGGGCTGAGTGGAAGGTGGAGACCCACGTAGAATGAGATAAATATCCAAAATGTGAAGCTGTTTGATGTTTGCTATGTACTGCGCCCTTCATTTGTATTTGTAATAATGAATTGATTTAAACTCCACTGCCCTGGAGTACACTAGCTTAGCTTGGTACAAAATTTTTATTTTTAATGAAATGTTGTTGTTTTTTTAATTGCCATGTGTGTTTCAGCATTCATTTGCCATCATAACAGCTTTTTAATCTATGGCTCTTTGGAAGAACCCACTCTGAGTAACTGGTCTCGCATCACTCATGTGTCTGTCTCACTCGCTCTGTTTATCAGTGTGGTGTTTGCTGTATGTGGATATGTGACATTTACCGGCTACACAGAAGGTAAGATACTCTACACATCTATTTTAAGGCTTATCTTGGCCTTCTGACACTTTCCACCCTTTTTGTTTGAGTTCAGTTAACTCCCTGCAGGGTAGAGAGAGGAGGAAATGCCAAGCTGATCATTGTCTTTTTAGTTATACTTGAAAAGGAATGTCTGGGATTTACCCTTCTTACCTAGTAGTCAAAAAATATAGGAGTGGGGTGAGAAACCAGCCCAGGGTCTATGCTGTGGAAGATACTGTAGACTCAGGAGCAGAGCCCTGATGGTGGAAAGCCCACATCAAGGAGATACATTAGCACAAAACTGCTTCCCTCTGTTGGAAGGATTGCATGGGTTTAGCAAAGCACAAAAATAAACAGCACTGCCAGGGGTAGAGCATGGCCAGAGTGGATGGGGAAATATGATGAGTACATATAAAAGCTTAAATAGTTTCCACACATCCCCTCAACACACTGTGCTGGCAGTGCTCTTATAGTGGCTAACTTAGAGCTGTTTCCCATGTGCCCAGCAGAATCTTATCAGAGTGGAGCAATGATACTTCCATCACCTGCACTCCTTCAGGATGAAATTGCCCTGGAGTGCAGGTGGCTAGGCTGCCACTGACTGGTATGACTGACACACACAAATCTCTCTGGAAGAATCGAGCAGCTGATGGGGGAAAAACTCATTTCCTGTTGCTGAGAGGGAAAAGAGACATTCTGAGAGCGTGAGGGGGGAAAAGTCAGCTTCTCTTCTAGCAGTGAGGGGAGAGTGAGGGTGGTGTGTGTGTGGGGAGCAACTTTCGGTCTAGTATTCCTAAAAACATACAGCCTTTTGCCTTGAGGATCCGCTATCTCAGGGGTCGGCAACGTTCGGCACGCGGCTCGCCAGGGTAAGCACCCTAGCGGGCCGGGCCAGTTTATTTACCTGCTGACGCGGCAGGTTCGGCCGATCGCGGCCCCCACTGGCCGCGGTTCACCGTCCCGGGCCAATGGGGGCGGCGGGAAGCGGCGCGGGCCGAGGGATGTGCTGGCTGCGGCTTCCTGCCGCCTCCATTGGCCCGGGACAGCGAACCGCGGCCAGTGGGGACCGCGATCGGCCGAACCTGCCATGTCAGCAGGTAAATAAACTGGCCCGGCCTGCCAGGGTGCTTACCCTGAACGTTGCCAACCCCTGCTCTATCTAAACAGAGTTACATTTTTCATATGCACAACTCAGGTATGCACTTTCTTTGAAACTGCAGCCTAGATTATTAATGTCAGAAATGTACCATAGGGTTCTCACTGTCTTTGTAACAGATTTTACTCTCTTTCTGTCTTTGGGAATGAGCGGGAAGAGGGAGGTAAGCGTTAAGGGAGGAAGAAATTTGTTAAATACATCATTGTTTCTCAAGTCAGTCAAACAATTTTAGAGACATTTCTTCAGTTGTTTCACAATTCTTTTACAGTCCAGTTTAAAGCTGTAAGAGGTTTATCACCTCATCTTTTTGTGGCAGACAGCAGCATTTAGCTGTGCTTGGAGTAGGGGATTTTCACTCCCTTCCCTCCTCCTCCCGCCCCCATTTTTTTATCCAGGAAAGCAACCTACTCCAGTCATTGCTTATACCCATCTTTCTAGCTGGACTGGCTGAGTACAGAATGACTAAAAATATATTTCAGGACTGGGAAAATCATACCTTCCTATTTTTTGTGTGTATATATATACTAGACACTATATTAAATGACCTGGTAGGCCATCTAGGTATAGTCTTAAGATTTGGTCATGTTCCATGGTAAGTTAGTCATTCAGCCTGAACTAGATCCCATGGTCACCTTTCCACAGAGGTCCTTTGCTATAATCACTAGGTGAGGTATTTACTTGAATTGTATAGCAGTATAATAGTAAACTGATGCAAAAGGAATTACCAGTTAATAATCCATATGTTTACATAGGGTTTTGAAGGTTTGAAATCCCCCAGTATAGTGTTGCAGCTATGATTAGATCCTGTAATATGATACACAGGAAATTCAGGTCTCTAGCTGTACCCATCTAGTCTTCCTTATGTGATTGTTCTTGTCCTAAGAATAACAAAAAGGAAATCTGTTTGTTTTAACCAAATGTTTTTCTTTCTAAAACTGTGTCACATACCGATTAAAAAAACAAACACCAGAAGCACCATTACAAAGTAATCTCAAAAAGAAAGCTGCAAAAAATAGGATGACAATAGGCTTACCCCTGTAATATGTGTATGATAGATAGATAGATAAGTAAATACTCAAGTGGAAATGATCTTGAGAACACAAGAAATAATAGAAAATGCTGTTACTATCGGGGTGGTGAAAGTTAACTTTGAATGTAATTTGTGATTATTTAATCATCATTTTCTGATTTATGTCTCCAAAAGTGGGTCAGAAAATCTCAAGTTTTTGTATACAATTATTCTGGTGACTTATCTCTCTATCTGCATTAGTGTAAATGTCAGCTAATAATTAGCCACAGTTGTCATTAATTTGAAAATAATTTCATTTTTCACTGTTCTCTAGGAGATATATTTGAAAACTATTGCAGAGACGATGCTCTTGCTACATTTGGAAGGTTTTGCTATGGAGTCACTATAATCCTGACTTTCCCCATTGAATGTTTTGTGACTAGAGAAGTGAGACATTTATCTCTTTTTCCATGATGTTTTTAATCATATGCTTAATCTGTAAAATATATGGTGAGATCTGTCCTAATTGCAATTACTGACTAATCTTATGTAAATATCAATACCTAATGGTCTGGTGCATGCTAGCTATAGCATTTAGTGGGCTTTTTCTTGTGATTTCATAAACTTAATAGTGTTTTCTTGAATACTGTTGCTTAAATTCTCAGTGTGGAGTAATGGAACTGGCATGTAGTGAACTCCAGTATGGCGACTCACACAGTATAGTATGCAGGAGGTGGTTGTAACTGATTGGGGCAGGGGATTTATAGTGAAGTAGAGGGAAAGTCCTGGAGTGTTTCACTGTACTGTAATCGATTAATGGGAAATCTGTAAGAAATCTTTTCTTTTAATAAATGACTTCATGGTAAGAAGGTTTCACTGTGTTTATCGGGTGAATGAGAAGAGTGCCACTATGTCCTGAAAATATAGTAAAGTCAAATGTTGGGGGTTTTTACATAATTTTAATATGAAGTAATTTCTGGAAAAGGAGGGATGCCTCTCACTGAAGTCAAGAATTTGAGATAGTTGAGAGCCATAACATTCTCACCCGCTCCTTTCATTTGCATTATAAATCATAGCATATAGAATTTAAAACATGCAGCTTGTTAAAATAAATAATTGGCCAAAGTAAAGTTACAAACTGTGTTTTCATTTCAGGTAATTGCCAATGTGTTTTTCAGTGGGACCCTTACCACCATTCTCCATGTTGCTGTGACAGTAATTGTTGTTGCTGTAGCCACAAGCATATCTTTAGTGTATGATTGCCTTGGAATAGTTTTAGAGCTGAACGTAAGTGCACCTAATGCTCCATTATTTACTAACACTCTTTAATATAAATGGAATTCTGAAAAACTACAGTATTCTTTTAAATGTAACATAGTATAGTGTTAACAGTGTCACAGAAGGAAAGGAATTATTTGCCTCCTCAGAAGATAAGATGAAAGAACAATGTCCTGAAGCTAAGGAAGAAAAGTTCAGGCTGGATAGTCAGAGGACTTTCATAACCTTCAAGAGTAAATGGAATAGACTTATCAAAGGATGTGGCTGATGGCTATGGACCATGACTATCAGTAGTTAAGTACAGGTTAGATAAGACAGTGGAGTATAATGGGACCTGTTAAAATCTTGACACTTGTTGTTAGGAAATAATTAGAGTTACTGCAGTATTACAGGTATCTCATATTGAGTCACTACATCCTCTAGCCATGGCCCTTCCCCAGGTAGTGCTGCTGACTTTTGAGCCTAGATTCCTGTCAAGCTCATGGCAGAAGGGCGGTTGCAACCAATTTCTTCCACTGCTATTGGACTTTCCTTTGCACTTGAGCCACCAACAATGTCTTCACTATGGGAAGGCCAGAGTGGGGGATCCAAAAATGACCTCATAGGAGGGAAAATATATCTCTTGCAAAGTGTCATCCCTAAGACTCTGATACTGCCTCAAATTGAAGGCAGAGGCTCCAAAACCATGGATTCAGTTTAAAGACAGATACTAAGGTTTTTCTTGTCTTTAATACTTACACAACACAAAGTGTTAAAGAATGTGTAACGGAGTAGCTGGCCCATTGAGTGAAACTGGCCTCAGCACTCCTGTTCCAGGCCAAGTGTTCCCAGATGGGCCAGTTAAGACGGCAGGGCAGCATTTGGGGAGCAATCAGAGGCCTGGTGAGATCTAGTGAGAATCAGAGCAGACTGAGTGAGGTAGGAGAAGAGAACTGCCAAAGAAAGAAGGTACTTCCTGGGAGAAGGCTAAAGGTAGGAGAGCAGCAAGAGGGATTTGCTGGCTGGTGTTTCTAAGCCAAAGAGCTAGGGCCAGATGGCTGAAAGCAGGAGGAGGAGGAGCAGCAGCAGCAGCAGAAGGAGTTGCCTGATGACCCTAAACCAGAGCCAAGGGCCAGAGAAGGCTGAAAGAAGGGAGAGCAGTGGAGGGGCTTACCCACTGGCATCTCCTTGCTGGAGAGCTGGACCAGCGAAACGGTAAAAGGAGAATACTCCTGGCAGAGAGGCTGTGGGAGTCCCCACTGGAAGGAACAGGGTTGCACACAGAAAGAAGGGGAGTATTATTTACACTGGGGTGATATGGACTATGTTTTGGGATATATTATGGAGTACTTACACCATGTTTGTAAAGAAATTGTTTGGGACTAGAAGATAAGCTTGCATGGAGTTACTGGGGACTCAAAAGGGAAACTGAGGAAATGTGCCACTTGTAGGGCTGTGCTGAGTCCACAAGGCAGTGTCCAGGAGGGGCCACTGGTTACAGTCTGAAAACTGGTTTTTCTGGTAAAAACATTTCCACCTAGTGGAGTCTTGTATGTGAATGTAGATTGTTAGCCAAACTGCAATAGTAATAATAGAGGAAGCAGACTACATAGCTCATCAAAACATGCCTGTGTTATTAGCCAGTCTAAATTTATGGTAACTCTCTGGTTTTTAACCAGTCCTCTAGCTTCAGTTTCAGTCCAGATATTTATAATAAAACATGCCTTATAGCAACTGAGCTCCTTGAGTCTATCTATTTAGCTTAACGAAGAGAAGATTAAGGCGTGACTAGATTACAGACTATAAGTACCTGCAAGGGAAAAAATATTTAATAATGAGCTCTTAAATTTAGCAGAGAAAGATATAACATGATCCAACAGCTGGAAGTTGAAGCTAGACAAAATCAGTCTGGAAATAAGGTGTACATTTTTAACAATGAGAGTAACCAACCTTTGGAACAATTTGCCAAGGGTTGTGATGGAGTCTACATCGCTGACAATTTTAAAATCAAGTGGATGTTTTACTAAAAGATACGCATTAGGAATTATTTTAGGGAAGATCTCCGGCATGTGTTATACTGGAGGTCAGACTAGATTATCGCAATGGCCCCTTGTGGCCTTGGAATCTATGAATAATATAGTAGGTATGGGTATGTCACACTTCAGGGTGTAATAGCAGGGGGTTTGAGAGATCCCTGTAATAAGAGCCACTGCTTCTGATACATAAGAGGAACCTAAAAATGGCTCTCTATGTTGCTGTTCATTTCACTTAGTTGAGAATCCTAGGACCTGATTCTGCAAGCTCTATTGAAATCAGTGAACGAGAAGGAAGTGAGTTGGTCTCACCACAGGTACAAGGATCTTCCCACAAGTAACAGCTTGAAGGATTAGGACCTTGGTGAGGAACATGTTCTCTGCATTACAGTTTAATTTCCACCTGAGCAATGAGAAGAGGCTTTATAACAGCCACATTAGCTGCTTGTGCTCACACTGATACTGGAGATCTGATTCTGCTATCCAGATAAACTACCTGACTGGCCTCCTCTCAAATCATTGTTACCTGCATAGTTTCTTTCCAATTAATCCTTTCCAAATTATAAATAGCTTAAAATAAACAGAATGCATCTTGGCTTGGTTTAGCTATGCTCGATGTTCCCTTTGGCATTTCCCCCAATACTGCTTGTTTGGCATCTGTTGGCAACTTTCTTTCCAGCAGCTCTCTCTATTTTTAAGTTGTGTGTATGAAATTCATACATGTGTATAATTCACAAACAGAATTTTCTTATTATAGATTTTCTTTATTGTTACAAAAAGACTTATCTCTTGTATAATTAACCTGATGTAGTACTATTTTATTACACTAAATTAATATATTATTGAGGCACTGCCAGGGAATGTCAGTTCCACTCTCTTGCCAAAATTAGTAAATAGGTATGATTTTTATGTGTAATTGTCTACGTAAGTGTTTTCTTTTTAAATAATCTTCCATATAAGTAAGCATTCCATAAATATAATAATATTGTCCCTTTTAGCCCAAGCAGTTAACCAATTTTTGAGTCCTTCCCAGGTTGTTTCCATTGGGAGAAGAAGCTGAGGAGATGAGTCTGGTATCTCTTTGATGTAATCATGTTTATTTACAAAAATGTACACAAAGTCCTGTTTCCCTGAACATAGTAGAAACAAACAGGAGGCAGTTTCCTTGTTCAGAAAGCCCAGTGTGCCTTCTCTTTGAGTATTATGCCTAAAAGAATTTCTGTCTCTTGGTTTCCTCCCAAGCACTATGATCACCACTGCTTCTTTTAATCCATACACAGATACAGCTGCCAATAAATCAATTCCCTGTGTTTGCAGTCAGACTCTAGGGAAAACCCTTGGGCCACATGGCTTAGCTTCCAGGTCTTGCCATGGTTGACCATGACTTGGGCAGTTGCTTCTGTTGTTTCAGCTATAACTAAGCAAAAGGGCCATTTAATTGCTCCATCATGTAGCCTGAATGAAGGGTGCATAGTACACCCATTGACTTCTACCAGGTCTGTAACTGATGACTGCCAATAACACTTCCCAGCATGACAGTATAAGTAACAAGAAAATACAGATGAATGAAACAAAGACACGTTAACGTATGGATTGCTATACCGCCTGCAGTCTCTCTAATCAACAAATTTATGGATACTCTTAACTGAAATTAATGCAGACTACTCATAAAGCGTGTGTAAGAGGGTGGCAAGTTCCAACATCATGCACAGAATTGCAGAGCTCTCTGATGGCAAATGAAACATGGCTGCAACAATATTATAGCCTGCACTGGTGCTTACTTAAGAAAATACTTCAGCACATGCTTAACTCCATCCCTACCCAGGACAGCACTTAAGTATGTGCTGGACTTGTAGTTAGTTCCCTTAAAAGTTCAGCACATGTGTAAGTGTTGTCCTGAACAGGGATGCTTTCCTGACTAAGGGTCTATGTTTGGAGGCATTGCTTGACAATATTGTTCTGAGCAGCTGCTAGGAGCAAGTTAAACTGCTGCATTGATGTTTATCATGCACAGGAAGCTTTTCTTTGTTTTACTGAAAGGTAAAAACTTTAAGGAAATCCAAGTAGGTGCTTTGTGATAGTGCATGAAAGAAGGATTAATGAATAATACTGCCCCTTTACATTTCTTCTAAAACCTTATCAGGAATTGTTCCTAAATATTTCACATGACAAAATATTTCAAAGCTATTCAAAATGTGGGATTTACTGTACTTCTGGAGCTCAGATTTTTCATGTGATTTTGGCTTAATAGAAAGCAAGTTCATGCAGGGTAAAATTTCACCCTGTTACAGTAAAATGAATATGTTGTAACTGTTTTCTTCATCCTGAGACATTTCAAATTATAGTGCAGACTCCTTTGCAATCGATTTGGGTTTTGGTGATTGAAACCACCCAGAAGAAAAGCCATTACTCTAGTTTCTTCTCATAGGAAACTTTTTCACAGATGTAATTACCGGTTAACTATAAACTAATTATAAATGTTTGTTTTGTGCTGGAGATGTGAATATATGTGCTCATGGGTTTTTTTTGTTTCCTCCTACCAGGGGATTCTCAGTGCTACTCCACTTGTTTTTATCATCCCAACAGCATGTTATCTGAAGCTGTCTGAAGAGCGCTGGAACCATTCAGATAACCTCATATCCGGCCTGATTCTTACTGTTGGTGTGTTAGTGATGACAGTTGGATTTGTTATGACTATCTTGCATCCCCAAGAATGTAGCCATGGAAAAGAAATGGTCTACTGCTTCCCTAATAATGCCTCTCTTTACAACAGTACACTTCCACCTTTTTAGCCAATTTGCCAGTCCTGAGTCTAAAGGGCCTGTCATCAGTTCATATCAATTTAAATATGACTGGGACAGAGTCCTCTTATGTTTTCGTACTGACTAAGAATCTTAAACTGTACAACTATATTTGTGTATCGTGTTTTATGCTATTGTCTTTTTCTAGATGAGACTTAAGCTTTGACTTTTAAGATTGCATTGCATCAAACCTGACTCTTCAGTAGAGTCTCACTAAATTGGATGAATAACTCGAAAACCAATTGCTAAGGATGTAATTTTGCAAATTTGCAAATTAGTAATCAAATACAATTAAAAAACATAGATTAGGCATCTCAAAGTGTACTTTCTTTAGTCATTTAACAAATGGAGTTTTAATTACTTTTGATAACTCTTCACAGAATACTAGTAAACATACTCTAGTATATTTTCTAAAAGTCCTGAAACTGTATTATTAAGAGACCTAACCATACCACTCTGCTATTAAATCTTTGCTGAGAAGTGGGGATAGTCCCACTTCTATAGTAGTGTATCTGTAGTGTATCTGGCTTAGAGTGAAAATCACCTTGGTGCAGAGGACCAATACAAATGCAAGACCTGTGCATTTAAATAGGGGTTAAGTGGGACTTTTGTTGTGCAGAGGACCAACACAGTCTGTGCACAAGTGCAGTTTTACTCATTGAATAGTGAATTACAAGGTTGTTTGCTGTGTTTTTATTAAAAGGATTTTATATGAATAAAATAGCATTGGTATTTTTTAAAATGACTGACGATATAGTCTGCTTTAAAATCATTACTATGAGATTGACAGAATAGAAATTGTAGTTTACAGGAATCATAATTTACCTTAAATTCATAAGTGAACTTATTGCTTATGAAACCTGATGGTGATAATGCTGTAGTTTGAGCAGGTGCTGTCTGATCTTCCCCATGGAATTCTGCCAGTGAACTTAAATCTCAAATTCCATGTCTCTCTTCAGTACATTCCATTTGTTCAGCAGAACTCTACCCCATCTGAAACAAATGGCAGAATCATATAAATGCCCAAGCTCACTTTCATTTAGAAGATTTATATCAAGGTCTATAGAAGACTAGTGAACTAGGAATTCACATGTAAATAATGTGAAGGATGGGCCTGGCTCCCCATTTTATTGCTGAGCGCTTGTTTTGCATCCAGATCAAATGGTTTGATCACCTACTTGGCTGAATCTCTGTTTTCATTATCTTAAGGTCTTTATGCTACCTCAGCCAGAGATGCTTTGATACTGCTCAACATTTTCAAACCTGCATGCATAAGTTAGGTTTCAAAATCCATATCTAGAAAGCTAAACAGGAGTGGCCTGATTTTCAGAATTGCTGAGCCCACCTGCAAGTCCCATTGACTTCAAAAGAAAACCAGGCCACTACTGATCAGGATGTAGGACCTGAGGGCATGGCTACACTTGCAAGTTACAGCGCATTAAAGCAGCCCCGGGTGCCCTAACTCACGACCCGTCC
This sequence comes from Terrapene triunguis, assembly GCF_002925995.2. Lineage (NCBI taxonomy): Eukaryota > Metazoa > Chordata > Testudines > Emydidae > Terrapene > Terrapene triunguis. The sequence goes on along the minus strand of NW_020664413.1, from coordinate 33,313,517 downwards.
ACACTGGCAAGGCACTTAAAGCGCCTGGACTCTGCAGCTGGAGTGCTCCTGGTAATCCACCTTCACGAGAAGCTTAACGCTTGGTGCGCCTCGGCTGAAACGCCCGGGCGTCAGTGTGAACGAGGTGTTGCATTACTGCACTCTGATCGGCCTCCAGAAACGTCCCATAATCCCCTTAAGTCAAGTGGCCACTCTTGTCATTGTTTGGAATCGCTGCAGAAATGCGGATATCCCCTTTCAAAGCTCCGTTTCTGAAAGCCAGCATGCTTATCTGCTCCGGGACAAAGCAAACCATTACTGTGGAATGCTGTGTGTGAGAGAGAGAGGTGGGGGGAGGGGGGATCTGCTGCTGTCTGAACCTACAAGACAGCATGCTGACATGCTCTCAGCCCCCCAAAAACCCACTCTCCCCCCACATACACACTCCCCGTTACACTCCACCCTATCCCCCCATTTGAAAAGCACGTTGCAGCCACCTGCATGCTGGGATAGCTACCACAATGCACTGCTCTCTGAGGCCATTGCAAGAGCGGCTAATGTGGCCACACCAGTGCGCTTGAATCTGACAGTGTGGACAGACTGCAGCACTTTCCCTACTGCGCTCTCCGAGGGCTGGTTTAACTCACAGCACTCTACATCTGCAAGTGTAGCCATGCCCTAATTTAGGCATCCAGGTTTGAAAATTTTGCCCACTGTCCTTATTGCTTGAAAAACAATTTCAATCAAAACTTTTTAACCTACACGTTTGCTATTATGGTAGAAGGCACTAGATGATGTTGTTACACATAGTTTTACAAGTTGTTTTTCTTACTTTGTGAGCACTGTTCAGTCTCTGAAGAAATCTTTGTATTGTAGTTAGTTTTGTAATGTAGTTTCTTTATGGGGAAGGTGGGAAGCTGTTGAAAGAATCATGGGAGTTTACACACTGCCTTAATCTCCCTATCCAGAGTTAATTATGAGGACAGAATTACTCCATGAGAACCAGGCATTGGTGTTTTGGCTGAAATTACTGAAGAGAGGATTTGCCTGCATGCTTTTGTGACTTACCTCTATTCCCGGATTGCTGTATAGAGTGTAAATAAATAAGTTGCACTAAGAAAATACCCAGCCCCAGTGTTGCTCAACCTGAAAGGCCCTGACTTCTACTATCTCTTGGCAAAGGATGACCATATGTATTTTAGCAGTTTAGATTCTGCCCAATTGCTAAATTTGTATCTGATTTTGTTTAGACTTTTCAATAAAAGGAACATTCTGTTTTGTCATCTTGACTCCCTCAGCACCCAATTCATTATACTCAGGTAGTTATTGCCTGCTTTGTTTTCCCTCAGCCTACAACTGATGAAAAGCTTTTAAGTCAGCAGTTACTTATTAATCTTCCTATCATTTTTGTGTGTCTGCTCAGTTATTATTTGCTTGCTTGAAGAATTTAATAGCTAGTTCTGTAAGGCAGTACCTTTCTGATGAACTTGTCAGCTTTGCCATAAGCATAGAGAAGGATTTTGTAATGTGTGCAGAATAAACATGAACCACAAAAATGTCAGTATGGTTAATTGTTTGGTTTAAAAAAAAAAAAAACCTACAAACCCAAACCAGTAATATCTACTACAAAATGGCATGAAGAGTAGTCAACTCTACTGTTTTAGAGAAAAGGGTATTTCCATCCAGTTATTAAATGAAATTAGATTAACACAGTTTGGAGAATGGATACATTTTTAGCTCATTATATTTCGATGCCCCAAGGCAAACATCCAGTTCCTCTAATGGGTATTGTAGTGTCTCATTTGAGAGACCTGGTCTGCTGGACCATGTATGTATAGGTAGTATGTGAAATGTGTTGTCAAACTTTATCTAATAGAGATTAAATCAATGTAAAGTTCAAGATCAAGTTTAAGATCTTTGTGTTCCTCCAGTGTTGTATAGAGAAATGGTTTCAGGTAAGTGGAAAACTACAGTCTACCTTTGACAGAATCCAACTCTGGCCTCAGTCCAGTAGGGTCCTGATCATCCTCAACTCCAGTTGACTTCATCAGCAAATGTGAGGGTACACAGGGCTGTGAAACAAGTACGTAGGTCCAGATCCTGAAAGGTATTTAGGCACATAACTCTCATTGATTTCAATGGAATTTAGTAGCCTAAATACTGTTAATGATCTGGGCTATAGTCTGTTTCACTACTGGATACTTTTTATGAATGATAGATTAGCTTGTTCTGTCCATTGGGAATAGATAATGAAACTAAGTCACTTTGGAATTAACTAAATACTAAATTTCTGGGCTTAAGTGTATCACTCTTTGAATGGTTCATAAATGTTTCCTTTTATTACCAAGGTGATTCAGTCTATGTGCATAATGCATATATTCTTAATTTAAACAGTACGTTATATTACAGTAATTGTCAGTTGCCATCTAGACATATGTATGTTGGCACTACAGGCACTTACTGTAATGCTGATACATTATTAAATTCAACCAGAATTCCTTTAATGTATCAACTTCATGTAATATTTGAAAAGATTTTGTATTGATTTCGCAATTCTGGGATTCATCATTTTAATGTTTTTGCTGTGAAGAACTGTACAGTTACTGAATTATACATGGACAATTTGACATAGAATGTACTACTTTATGAAGCATTTAATATCCTCTGAAAAGAATTGAGATCAAAGTAATATTGCTTATGATACCATTGCCATTTGCAGTCTTATCCATTCTTTGTGATTTCAGTAAACACAAAGGACCTGAATCACAGGTGCGTGGAAATCTCACTGAGCTAATGGGGTTCCATGCAGGCGTGCTTTACAGGATCTGGCCCCATTCTTTTAAACTGTACCATTAAAACTGATGGGACTTTTTCTATTGATTTGAATGGGCACAGGATGCATATGGAGAGGTGGTGAAAGGTGACTTTTATCTAATCGCTGGGATCTCAGTATTTACCCATTTGAAATCTTTTCCACAGAGACTGATGCTGAGTTGCTGTATGATGCTGTGGGTTAGAGAGAGAACCCAGGTCAAGCAACTAGCAGTAATCCTCAAACGTGAGTCTTCAATAATATACTCTTAAAAAGTTTGATGCCTGGTTCACTTTATGTTATAGAATCATTAATTAGGATTTGGTTACTTCACCACCCTCCTAGTGAAAATGTTTTTCCTAATATCCAACCTAAACCTCCCTCACTGCAACTTGAGACCATTACTCCTTGTTCTGTCATCAGGTACAGGTACTCCTTGTTCTGTCATCACTGAGAACAGTCTAGATCCATCCTCTTTGGAACCCCCTTTCAGGTAGTTGAAAGCAGCTATCAAATCCCCCCTCATTCTTCTCTTCTGCAGACTAAACAATCCCAGTTCCCTCAGCCTCTCCTCATAAGTCATGTGCTCCAGACCCCTAATCATTTTTGTTGCCCCTCCGCTGGACTTTTTCCAATTTTTCCACATCCTTCTTGTAGTGTGGGGCCCAAAACTGGACACAGTACTCCAGATGAGGCCTCACCAATGTTGAATAGAGGGGAATGATCACGTCCCTCGATCTGCTGGCAATGCCCCTACTTATACAGCCCAAAATGCCGTTAGCCTTCTTGGCAACAAGGGCACACTGTTAACTCATATCCAGCTTCTCGTCCACTGTAACCCCTAGGTCCTTTTCTGCAGAACTGCTGCCTAGCCATTCGGTCCCTAGTCTGTAGCAGTGCATGGGATTCTTCTGTCCTAAGTGCAGGACTCTGCACTTGTCCTTGTTGAACCTCATCAGATTTCTTTTGGCCCAATTCTCTAATTTGTCTAGGTCCCTCTGTATGCTATCCCTACCCTTCAGCGTATCTACCACTCCTCCCAGTTTAGTGTCATCTGCAAACTTGCTGAGGGTGCAGTCCACGCCATCCTTCAGATCATTAATGAAGATATTGAACAAAACTGGCCCCAGGACCGACCATTGGGGCACTCCGCTTGATACCGGCTGCCAACTAGACATGGAGCCATTGATCACTACCTGTTGAGCCCGACGATCTAGCCAGCTTTCTATCCACCTTGTAATCCATTCATCCAGCCCATACTTCTTTAATTTGCTGGCAAGAATACTGTGGGAGACCGTGTTAAAAGCTTTGCTAAAGTCAAGGAATAACACATTCACTGCTTTCCCCTCATCCACAGAGCCAGTTATCTTATCATAGAAGGCAATTAGGTTAGTCAGGCATGACTTGCCCTTGGTGAATCCATGCTGACTGTTCCTGATCACTTTCCTCTCCTCTAAGTGCTTCAGAATTGATTCCTTGAGGACCTGTTCCATGATTTTTCCAGGGGCTGAGGTGAGGCTGACTGGCCTGTAGTTCCCCGGATCCTCCTTCTTCCCTTTTTAAAAGATGGGCACTACATTAGTCTTTTTCCAGTCATCTGGGACCTCCCCCGATCGTCATGAGTTTTCAAAGATAATGGCCAATGGCTCCGCAATCACATCCGCCAACTCCTTTAGCACCCTCGGATGCAGCACATCCGGCCCCATGGACTTTTGCTCATCCAGCTTTTCTAAATAGTCCTGAACCACTTCTTTCTCCACAGAGGGCTGGTCACCTCCTCCCCAGGCTGTGCTGCCCAGTGCAGTAGTCTGGGAGCTGACCTTGTTCGTGAAGACAGAGGCAAAAAAAGCATTGAGTACATGAGCTTTTTCCACATCCTCTCACTAAGTTGCCTCCCGCATTCAGTAAGGGGCCCACACTTTCCTTGACTTTCTTCTTGTTGCTAACATACCTGAAGAAATCCTTCTTGTTACTCTTAACATCTCTTGCTAGCTGCAACTCCAGGTGTGATTTGGCCTTCCTGATTTCACTCCTGCATGCCTGAGCAATATTTTTATACTCCTCCCTGGTCATTTGTCCACTTCTTGTAAGCTTCTTTTTTGTGTTTAAGATCGGCAAGGATTTCACTGTTAAGCCAAGCTGGTCGCCTGCCATATTTACTATTCTTTCTACACATCGGGATGGTTTGTTCCTGCAACCTCAATAAGGATTCTTTAAAATACAGCCAGCTTTCCTGGACTCCTTTCCCCCTTTATATTCTGTTTGGAGCAGGGTGAGCATTCCATCTTCTAGGCTATTAGCTGCAGCTCATGTAACTGGCAGAAGTGTGAAATCAGAGCTCACTGTAGGGCATAACCATGATCTACTGTTTTTGATCTAATATCGAAGTTCCAATACATCATAAAATGCAGAACTCAGCCGGCAATCCAACACAGTCACTGTCCAATGAGCACCATTATGTGGTATGCAATGGCAAGAGCTTTGTGAAACACCTTGAAGAAAAGAGGAAGGGCCAGGTCTGTATGTGTTATGGGAGGCACTTGATCTCCCACCCTGGAGGAGCTCTGTGCCTCCTGGATTTGCAGAGGAAGTATGCCTGCTGCATCACCCCTTGGGTGGTACCCTCCAAGGTCAGAAAGACCAGCTGGGGTGTGAGGGATGGAAAAACTTTGTCCTTCCTTGTTGCTTTTGTGCGACTGATGCTCATCAGTGTGACCCCCACAGAGGGAGACTGGATGTTGAATAGGTACAAAATGAGAGAGACTCCTTGCACTCCTCCTTCCACCACCATTTCCCTTCCCCACTCACCCATGCAAGGGTTCTGGTTCTGAACACAATGCAATAATATAATATGCAATGTGAGGAGAAGTAATGACACCATGAAAGCAAAACCAGAAAACACCCCCACCAGAGTCCTCAAAAGAAAATGGAGCTTGCACGGTCCAGAGAATTCACTCCAACTAGTCAGAGCTGACAAAACTAGAGAGACTGAGGGCAGGTCTACACTACAAGCGCTACATCGGCACAGCTGTACCACTGTAGTGCACAGGGGCGGCTCCAGGCACCAGCGCATCAAGCCGGTCGCTGGGAGGGCTGCAGTCAGGCAGCCTTCGGCAGCATGCCTGCGGGAGGTCCGCCGGTCCTACGGTTTCAACGGCAATTTGGCAGCGGGTACGCCGAAGGCGCGGGACCGGCGGACCTCCCGCAGAAACGCCGCCGAATCTGCGTGACGGCGGACCTCCCGCAGGCATACCGCCGAAGGCCGCCTGACTGCCATGCTTGGGGCGGCAAAAAACATAGAGCCGCCCCTGGTAGTGCATCTCTGTGAAGATGCTCTATGGTGATGGGAGAGAAATATGTTATTGGATCACAGATGGTCCCTCTTGCTTTTACTGCTAACAGTGGTTCAAATATTTTTTTTTAAAGGATGGCGAGAGGGGGAGCAGGGAGGCCTTCATGCTCTGTGTGCTGTGCTTCACAGCTTATCTGAAGAGGAAGCAGTCATCAAAGCCCTAACAGATAGAGCAAAAAGGATTAGCACTTATTCCTTTTTGTAGCATACTGAGAACTTTTGTGAGAAAGGCAATACATTTGCTTCAGCACAGGATATTGCTGTATAGTGACCACTGCACAAAATGTATTCAAATTCTGTCCTGGCTCTGTGGAAACCTAATTAGTCATTAAGGTATGGAGGGTGATCACATGATGGCTGTCTGATCGCTGACCTCCTCCTCACAGAATTCATTTGAAATTATGACTTTTTGGACAAATTGACAAGTAGCTTCTGTCATAAAAGCTAAAACTAATTGCCTGGATAAAAATGGAACAATTAAAGATGGATTACAGGGAGAAAAGTTACATGACTACTGGGCTGTATATTTAAAACACTTCCATTAATGCTGGGCACTAAAAGCTTGCCCTTACCCTAACCTTGGTGTGCTGTAGATGTTAAATGAACAAGTGCTTCCAATCAACACCAAGGAATAGCTCGCAGGCTCTAATCAGTCCTGGCTAGAAGGGTCTGTGAGATGCTGCCTCGCTTAGAGCATTATCTACCATGGAACAGATGGAGAAACTAACAGGAGCAACTGGAAAAGATACAATAATAGCTGGACACATAGGAAGGATGTACATACCCCAGAAATGTAATTATATATATTCACTACTTTTCCCATAGCCATCTCTCTATTTTATCTTTTCACAAAAGTACTGTCTTATAAAGCTGTGACACAGAAGTCTAGTGATGTCAAAGGGGAACCGGTTCACTGCTCTTTACAAGCAACTCCTGTCTCAGACCTGACAAACTCAGTGCACCTAATACACTGTTTTCTTGGTATTTGTCCATGAAAGGTAGCATGTGAGGTCTCTACTGATAGCTGGTAATTCTGAGATGTGTGTATGGGTAATATTTAAAGAATAATGTAACTATATTGAAAACTATGCCTTATGGTCTTGGAGAGAAAGTGAGTCACCAGGGAATCATATTTCTCAGTAATGGCCCATTCAAGCGGGAGGGAATTGTCACCCCTCCCTGGCCAGCTGATTAGGTCAGTACCAGGTTTACAATGGCGCCAGTGGCACCAGGCCCACACTCAGAAGGGGCCCTGCCCCGGCCTGTTCCACTTGTGCTGCGCCCCAAGGCCCTGCCTGCCGCTGATTCCTCTCCAGACCCTGGCTCCTCTCCCCCACGGCCCCGCCCACTGCTCGCTCCTCTCGGCCTGCTAGCCGAGGGCTCCCCTCCGCCAGGCCCGCCAACGGGGAGGGCTAAGGGGGCAATTGCCCAGGAATCCGGGCAATTTAAAAGGGCCTGGGGCTCCCGGCTGCCGCTGTTGCGGTTGCAGCAGCGGCCAGGAGCCCTGGGCCCTTTTAAATCGCCCGGGCAGGTCGCAGGGCTCCTAGGTGTGCACGGGGTGATACCAGCAGCAGCGAAGGCAGCCAGGCGGGCATGTGGAAGCCCTGGCTGTGCCAGAAGAGACCCAGCAGCAGCTCACTGGGCACCAGCCAGTGCAGGCACAGCACCACCCAATGTCAGGCAAACCTTTCTAGGGGGCCCATTGACTGTTCTGCCCTGGGTAGAGCTGTCCCTAGGGTATGGCAAATCAGGGCGACCGCTCTGGGCCCTGTGCTTTGGGGAACCCGCAGGCCAGTGCAATTGGCCAGCACGGTCGGTCCCGGAAGTGACGGATTCGTCACTTCTATTCTGGGCCCCACACCCTCCTAAGGATGGCACTGGCCCTGGGGCCCGGAATTGCTGTCGACGGGCCTGCCCTCTGCCCCCGTCACTGGCAGGTAGCAAGGTAATGCATTGCTCAATTGCCCATAGTTGCATCAATACAAAAAAAGTAAATGGAAAAAACCATCCAAAATAAACTATAAACATCAAAACCACATGCAGGTAAAAAGGTACACTATAACCGATGGGTGATTACCCTGTTTGTTTGGGAATAAAGACAAAAGACTGACTCAGTATACCACAGGGTAGGGAAAGACACTCTACATTCGGTCACTGAGAAGATATCTTGTTGAGCAGTGTGTTTCATGAAAGATTGGATCCTGGTTCCTGTGAGGTCAGACAGCTCTGCAATAGACTGAACTTTGGGAGGAAAACCCACTTTATTAGGAAAGGGTAACAATTGATAAGTGCTGTAGGCCCCAGTTTGAGTTTCATTATTTTGTTTTTATTGTAACCATTTGTTTCCATCACTCTCTATTCTTTCTTAAATAAACCTTCTTTTGATTTATTATAAGTGCTTAGAAGTGCTGTGCCTTATCCAGGAGAAGTGAAGGTAAAACTAGTAAACTGCTCCTTTGGGAGCAGAAGAGTTGGGATTTCTATGAGTAGCCAGTGTGAGGGGCTGGATATCATAGGGGAACGATTCAAGGGGACCGGGATGTACCTCTTGTTAACCTTTAAGCAGAGATGGGGCTGGCATAGCCCAGAAGAGAGTGCTTGAGTGGCTGAAAGGCTGGTGGTGTTAGCTTGCTAGACCCGAGTCACAACAGGCAAAAATCCCTCTTGCTAGAGGAAGGGTGGCAGGGGGGTGACAAGGCGACTCACAGTCCTGAGTACCTCACGAACCATCACAAAAGCCTTTTCAGATTTAGGTCTATAAAGTATTATGGCACTTAACAAGACAGAAGTAGCTTAATGTATTTGCAGGATATGTTTGAGTACAGAGTACTGTTCTGTATATTCTGTGCTGCTGCACCACTGGTTGTATTTACAAAATGAAAAATAAAAATGAGGTATGGACATAGTTGGTCCCAGTAGGAGCTGTCAGATGCAGGTATGCCCCAGAGAAGAGACAGGTCCCAAAGAAAAATATGTGGAGGGAAAATGGGGCTGGGACATGAGACTATGCTCTAAACACCACCAAGCCTAGCTTTCATAGCTTTTTTGTCAGTGAGGTGGTGTATGAGGGTATCAAATATTCATTCCAAATTTGTCTCACAAAGTCTGAAAGAAGTAGGAATATAGGATCCATTCATAGACCTAGCAAACATATCATATTGCTCCCACAAAACAATGAGAGAACCTCTGCTAAGAGTTTCCTCCCTATGTTTATGTACATACCTGCGAGAGCAAATCACCATTTTAAATGGAGAGTATGTGGGTTTTAAAACTGAACCACAGAAGGTAAAGTAATACATATATTTTGCACTAATGAACATCCTTTGTCTGACCTCTATCAGCAAGTGAGTTCAGAGAAAATACTGCCACAGCTTGCTTACTAACTACACTTCCCTAAGCTATTTTCTCTGCTCGGTCTTTTACTTACATATACAGAGCCACACAAGGATTCCTATTGCTTCTCCTCACCATAGAGTTGGATGAGGTGGCATTTCACAGGTGGAGCCACACTTCCAACTCCATCCCCATATTATTAAATGGAGTATTTTCAGCTGGTGACTTGGCCTAAAAATAAAGAAACTTTACATCTATACAAATGGTTTGTGGTGTGGTCCACCTCACCCAGAGACACAAGGTAGAAGGTTGGGATTAACTAATATCCTGTTAGCTTCCCTTAGATATATATTGCTCTGTGTCTTTCAGAGTCCTGCTTTTGTGAAGGCAAATACAAACTGTTGACTTTCTGATTGTTACAGTATGGTTATTAATATGTTGATGCTTCTAATAGCTTCAGAGACCTTGCTGAGGTCTTGCTGCTCAGTTGGGGCTAGTGCAAAACATTCCAAAGGATGAAAGGTCTAGTGCCAATATCTGCCAGACTTTCAGAAACCCATTATTGCCTAGTGCATAGGCTTCCCCAGAACCCTCTCCTGAACCATATAGCTGTGGCTTTTCAGGAACCGCTGTGGGTACTTCCAATCCTACCTGTAAAATGTGGTTTTTTGAACAATTTTTCATACCGTATGCTTAAATTCATTCTGCAGATTGGATCAGGAAAAAGCTGCCTTAAAGAAATCATTTAAGTGACAGAGATGAGCTTGTGTGGCAATGGCTTATGTGACATATATAAAACCTTTTATCTTGGAGAAGATTTCTTTAAATTAAACATATAAAGTGTGTCAAGTATTGTGCTCTAAAGGAAGGTTTGTAAACTTTATTTACTTTCTGCAAATAACTCTCCCCTCTCTTCAGAATACTGGCCTGGCTTATAAAAGCCCTAAAAGGTCTGCCTGCTATAATCAAATTAAAATATTTGGTTTTGGAAGTGTTTTAGTCATCTATGTCCACTTCACTGACCATTATAGGTAGAGTCTAAATAGCCATGTTTTTATGCAGGGAGATGCAATGAAACTTTTAACTTATGCACTGACTTTACAGGTATCTCTGTTAACACTAATGAATTGTGGACATCTTAGAGGAGAGTTGACTTTAAAAGGCTCAGTGAATTGTGTTGATTACTAATTTTTCATAGCAATTTCTGTTAAGCGTCCCCATCCTCTCACATTGGGCTGAAGTCTCGCCTTGTTTGGACATTCTCTGGTAGGTTTTTATCTTGGAATATTGTGAAATTCATAAGGGATGTGGGGGGAAGGTTGCCCACCTTTGAATTCAAGCAGGATATTGTAAGAGAAACATCTTGGAATGTTAGCAGGACATCAGAGGAGAAGCCTTCTGGAACTGAGAAAGGAACTCTGTTGGAGGATGCCTTAACATTCCTGACTGAAGGTTACTATTGCCAAAGCTAGAGAAAAAAAAAAAGTACTGTGGTAGTTCTGTTAGAGTTAGGTTTATGTTGGCAATTCCCTTGTAACGCTTGCTTGTAATGTCTAATATTCTATCTCCATTTCATCTGGCTGAATCTCAGTGGGCAATATTTTAAAATGGTTGAAACAATGGAGTTTTACAATTTGTTATTGCTCATGCACATTAGATTTAGTAATGGTATTGTAACACTCCTTCGCAGCGCCAATGCAGCATCAGAAAATAATGTTAGATGTCAAAGATCTAAAAGCATCAATAATAGCAATGCAATATTGATGCAAGTCTATGAAGGATGTCGTGAAAGAAAGAGGCTATCAGTATAAGAAGATGGAGCAGCCCAGTATCCTACAGCTTTTTGTGTGTGTGTGTGTGTGTGTGTGTGTGTGTGTGTGT
>NW_020664413.1:33282177-33302150 GCF_002925995.2 Terrapene triunguis | reverse complement strand
GAGCCTGTCATCCTGTCACAAGTGACGTGTTATTGAGTCTTCTGCTAAGTACCAATGGTCGGATCATCCACCTTAAGATTTATGCATGGAGGGTAAGCTCCTCATGCAGAGCTCAATCTCCCTTTGTGGAATGCAGGTGGGGACCGGTATAACATAGAAGAAGAAAACAAGGGAACAGTTTGTTACATCCAGGCCTTTCAGCTAAGAGAGCAAAGGGAGAATGGGAAGAAATGAATGCAGCAGTGTACTTGGGGCAGAGTTTTTATCTATGCGAGTTCCTATATTGCCCTTACCACTGCAGTATCTAAGCGTCTCCCAAAAATAAAATGACAAGGATATCTCTTCTTTCCCTGCTGATAAGAGTTATGATGAGGGTGATATATGGTACTTACAAAATGATGACAACTATCTCACTTTGTCTTCCATTCTGGCATATTTTTAGAAACATTTTCCATTTATAAAGTTAATTGCAATGTCACACATTCTTAGCTCACTGTACCCATTGATAGGCAGTTTTACTTGAACCACTTGAACCTACCTCTACAGATTCTTTTGCCTACAAAAGTGATAATGCATGTTTGTCATTAATCTCAAGATCTTTTGTTCGATGTGCTGCAAAAATATGTTGTAAATCAATATAGAGCAACACATCAAGGTGCAGCTGGTTGCTTAGAAATTCAGACTGATGTTGTACGAGCAAGCCACCAGGTGGTGCACAATTAATCACGGCTTAACAGAGTTAATATGAACCTTTTTTAGGGATGTAAAATGATTCATCATTTTTATTTGGTTCAAAATATGATCAACATTTGCAAAGAAAAAGAAATGTATGTCATAGACACATGCACAAATCAGTAAAAATGTGATGAAATGACAAGTGGAAGCACATAATACCCAACACCTCTCAGCACTTCACCTGTGAATTGTTACTAGCTTTGTGTCAGTAATAATTAGTGATTTTCCAGCTTGGCACTTGTTTTTAATTTCATTATTTATTTGATTAAATTACTATAGCTTCAGTTCAAATGTAAGGTTGGCAACAGCTTTCTCTCAAACCCCCCATCTTTTACCATAAAATTAATTATAATGATAATATTGTTGTTGAGAGGAAGTTGGAGATGATAAGCAGTTATCAAACTTCAGATAAACTAAAACAAAATTCCCAGACTAAAGTCTTGATTGAATTGAAGTTAAGGCTGTAAACGTGTACCATAATTTTCATAAACATTTTGTTAACCATCAAATATCTGAAAACCAGGAAATTCAAAGTTTACTACACGTAACAAAACACAGACAGATCTCCAAGCACTGGAAAGTACGGAAGTACAGCATGATGGTAACCTTAACTTCGTACTTTTAGCCCTCCTCCCGCCCCTTGTTTGCTCTCTTTGTAAGGCAGATACTTGCTTACAACAAGCACTGAGAGTATTACAGCTTGTTCACAAGTTATACTCTAACTACCACTGATAGTTTGTCCAGGTGCTTTGGCAGCTGGCTATCTAATAAACCCCACATTCTTTGCTATTTCACTACAGACACTTAGGCCTGGTCTACACTAGGCTTTTATGTCGACTTTAGCGCCGTTATATCGAATTAACCCTGCACCCGTCCACACCAGGAAGCCATTTAGTTCGACATAAAGCTCTCTTTAAATCGATTTCTGTAATCCTCCCCAACGAGAGGAGTAGCGCTAAATTCGACATGGCCATATCGAATTAGGCTAGGTGTGGATGGAAATCGACGGTAATAGCTCCGGGAGCTATCCCACAGTGCACCACACTGTTGACGCTCTGGACAGCAGTCTGAGCTTGGATGCTCTGACCAGCCACACAGGAAAAGCCCCGGGAAAATTTGAATTCCTTTTCCTGTCTGGGCAGTTTGAATCTCAGTTCCTGTTTGGACATCGAGGTGAGCTCAGCAGCAGTGGCAACGATGCAGAGCTCTCCAGCAGAGATGGCCGTGCAATCTAATAGAAAGAGGGCCCCAGCATGGACTGATCGGGAAGTCTTGGATCTCATCGCAGTGTGGGGCGATGAGTCCGTGCTTTCAGAGCTGCGCTCCAAAAGAAGGAATGCTAAGATCTACGAGAAGATCTCCAAAGCCATGGCAGAGAGAGGCTACAGCCGGGATGCAACGCAGTGCCGCGTGAAAATCAAGGAGCTGAGACAAGGCTACCAGAAGACCAAAGAGGCAAACGGACGCTCCGGATCCCAGCCCCACAGATCCCGTTTCTACGAGGCACTGCATTCCATCCTTGCTGCGCCCGCCACCACTACCCCACCACTGACCGTGGACTCTGAGGATGGGATATTGTCCACGGCCGGTTCCTCGGACATGTTAGCGTACGGGGAAGATGAGGAAGGAGATGAGGAGGACGAGGCAGTCGACAGCGCTGGCACCGCTGATTTCCCCGACAGCCAGGAGCTCTTCATCACCCTTACAGAGATCCCCTACCAACCCTCCCCAGCATGTAACCTGGACACAGATTCAGGCGAAGGATCAAGCGGTAAGTGCTTTAAACATATTAACCTTTATTTTTTACAAAACTTGAATATTAATACTAAGAACAATCTGTGAATCATGATTTCTTCCCCCTGGGCGCTTAAGTAATCAGTAACAACTATTTAAAAAAAAATCAAACAGTGTCCGGTTGTGCATGATTGTGCTGCCCAAGCTGCTCCACTCATTAGTGCCTGCTACTGCAGCTATATTAGAATCCTGTCTATATGTCCGGGGATAGAGCAGTAGTCCTCCACGGACATCTCCACAAAGCTCTGCTGCAGGTAATGGGATAGCCTGTTCATCAGGTTCCTGGGGAGAGCGGCTTTACTTGGTCCTCCGAAGTAGGAGACGTTCCCGCGCCAGGAGACAAGCAGGTACTCCGGTATCATTGCCTTGCATAGCATGGCGGCAAAGGGCCCCGGTCTCTGCAGGCTTTCTCGAAGCATCCGTTGGATCTCGGTGTCCGGGATCCTCATGAGAGTTATGTCGCTCATGATGACCTGCTTTGAATTAGGTAGGGGACTGTTAGTATTGGGACTGCTTGCAACAAGTTCCTTTACAGAACTGTGACCGCTGGTTTACAGCCACGCGGTGGGGGCGGGAGAGGGGCAGCATACAGGGATCTTTCCCTGGCTCATCCGCGAGGGGGTGGGACAGGGCCAGAGTTCCTGCTTGGCCGATTGCTGGCAGCACAGACTGGCAGTGCTTTCAATGTGAAAGGAGGCCAGTGGTACTCCTACAGTTTTAAGCAGCCACAAGTCTACGGCTTACCATGTTTGCCTGCTACAGAGAGTACCGTGTCCTGCCCCGCTTCCCAGATCGGCAGTGCAAAAGCCCAGGCACTGAAGGCGAGGTTCGAAAATTCAACCTTGTCCTGAGTGCGCATGTGATAGGTGTGGTTCATGGTCTTGTTCACAGAGAAAAACTATGTTCTTGATTCACAACCACATTTATCTTTCGGAGGAATTCACTGCCTTTTCCTCATTCCCACAGCCACATCTGCAACTGTCTCCCAACCCAGCTTGGCATCACACTCCCAGAGGCTAGCGCACATTAGGCGGAGAAAGAAGAAGACGCGAGAGGACATGTTCTCAGAACTAATGGGCTGCTCCTGAGCCCAGGCAGCACAGCAGAACCAGTGGAGGGAGAATTTGTCACAAATGCACCGGACACACATGGAACGTGAGGAGAGGTGGCGGGCAGGAAGACCAGCAGGCGACTCAAACGCTGCTTGGACTTCTGAGGGAGCAAACGGACACGCTCCGGCGCCTTGTTGATGTTCTGCAGGAACGGAGGCAGGAGGACAGAGCCCCGCTGCAGTCTATCGGGAACCGCAGTCCCCCGCCACCAAGTCCCATACCCCCCTCTCCCAAAGTCCAAAGAAGGAGGGGTGGCAGAGTCCGTGAAAACTCTCACTCCACCCCTGCAGACTGCTCAAGCACCAGAAGGCTGTCATTCCCCAAAATTTGAAAAGTCCTTTCCTGCCCGCCTCACCCAAGCCCCCGTCCAACTTTCACCCCCCAGTTTCCTGTCTGGTTGTTAATAAAAAATATGTTTCTGTTCATTACTGTTTCAGTCAGGTTCTTTTGAGGGAGAGTCTGTCTGGAGGGGGGGAAGGGGATTGGTAATTGGACAGGACAGTCACCTTTAGCAGAGTACAGAGGCGGGGGCAGGTCCAGCATCAGGACACATACACAGTGCAGTCACTAGTGACCCTGGTCAGTCTGGGAGGTGGTTTTCATCTCCTGGGGGGGGGCGTTGCTCTGTGACTTTGTGGCGGGGGAGGGCAGTTACAGATCTTATGCTGCAGTCCTTATCCTGGATCACAGAGCCACACAGCAGGGGATCTGTAACCCTCCTCCCCCAGGCAGAAACTCACATAGCTGACACATACATGCAGTTCCGCCCAGGAGTGATGGCAGGCTCCGTTGAAATAACCAGTGCACCACTGCGGAGCCTGTCATTCCTGGAGTTTAGAAGCATCATTTGCATCAGAACACTAAACCCGCCCCCCGCCACAGTCTGCGTCCACGGTTTAAAACATTCCCGCGAAAACAGTAATAAAGACAACGGTGTTCATTGACAAAATAGAACTGATTTTATTTTTTGGGAAGGGGGTGAAGGGGGTATGTAACTGGAGGTTCAGCTTCTGTGTCCACAAACTTAACAGTCACTGGTTACCCTGCTCAGTCTGGAACCTTGCTTTCAAAGCCTCCCAGATGCACTCCACCACCATTCTGCACTTGCTCAGACGGTAGTTGAACAGTTCTTTTTCTGTGTCCAGGGCGCCAGTATAGGGCTTCATGAGCCAGGGCATTAGCGGGTAGGCTGGGTCCCCGAGGATCACTGTAGGCATCTCCACATCCCCAAGAGTTATTTTGGGGTCCGGGAAGTAAATACCTTCCTGCAGCCGTCTAAACAGACCAGAGTTCCTGAACCTTGCCCGGCCATCCGACGTTGATGTTGGTAAAACGTCCCCTATGGTCCACCAGTGCTTGCAGCACCATTGAAAAGTAGCCCTTTCTGTTAATGTACTGGCTGGCCTGGTGGTCCGGTCCCAGGATAGGGATGTGAGTCCCATCTATAGCCCCACCGCATTTTGGGAATCACATCGCGGCGAAACCATCTATGATGACCTGGCCGTTTCCCAGGGTCACTACCTTTGAGAGCAGTACCTTAACGATTGCGTTGGCTACTTGCATCACAACAACCCCCACGGTAGATTTGCCTACATCAAAGTGGTTCGCGACTGACCGGTAGCTGTCCGGCGTTGCAAGCTTCCAGAGGGCTATGGCCACTCGCTTCTGGACAGTCAGGGCTGCTCGCATCCGGGTGTCCTTGCGCTTCAGGGCAGGGGACAGCAACTCACAAAGTTCGAGGAAAGTCCCCTTTCACATGCGAAAGTTTCGCAGCTGGGATTCGTCCCAGACCTGCAGCACTATGAGGTCCCACCAGTCCGTGCTTGTTTCCCGGGCCCAGAATCGCCGTTCCACAATATCCACATGACCCATTGCCACCGTGATGTCCTGAGCGCTGGGTCTCGTGGTTTCTGACAGCTCTGTGCTACTCTCCGACTTCAGGCTCTCACGGCGGTGCCGTAGCCTCCTCGCCCGATTTCTCTGCATCTGCCTCAGGGAAAGGTGTATGATAAGCTGTGAGGTGTTGAGAACGGCCACAACTGCAGCGATGGTTGCAGTGGGATCCATGCTCGCAGTGCTGTGGCGTCCGCGCTGTCACTGATCAGAAAAGTGCGCGAACTGATTTCCCGCCGGCGCTTTCAGGGAGGGAGGGAGGTCGGTAGTGACGGACGGATGACGACAGTTACCCAAAAGCACCCTCTACACATTTTTTTACCCAGAAGGCATTGGCGGCTCGACCCAGAATTCCAATGGGCAGCGGGGACTGCGGGAACTGTGGGATAGCTGCCCACAGTGCACCGCTTCCAATGTCGACGCTTGCCCCGTTAGTGTGGACTCACAAAGTCGAATTACTGTCCTTAGTGTGGACACACACGTTCGACTTTGCAATATCGATTCCACATATTCGATTTAAGTAAAATCGAACTACTCTCGTAGTGTAGACATACCCTTAATAAGCACTCGCCTTTGTTTGTGCAGCAAAGTATGGGCGGGATTTTCAAAAGTGCGGAAGTGACTTAGCAGCACAAGTTCTGTTGGTAGTCAGCCTAACTCATTTAGGAGCTTTTGAAGAAAAACACTCATGTTACATAGTCTGATTGTTTTTCATTTCAGACATTGACAAACTCAGGGATCCTATCCTCTGAATAGTAAAGGCATAAAATCATAGTAAAACTTCCAGCTCCTGCCAGATGGGAAATATATTAGAAAGCAGAGTTAGATGTGTGACAGGCCTTTGGTACTTATAACTATCTTGCTTCTTATATTTTTTATGTTGTCAAGGAAGTGTGAGTTGGGTTAGTGGCAATCCTCTGATAAAGTAGGTGAAATACATAATGGGTGGTACACATATTAACATATCAAGTAAGCTACACAGCAGGGGAATGTGTAAGGTTGGAAATTTATGGAATCTAGGTGCACAGCTGTCTGTATTTTGGGTGGAGAGTGGGGGTATATGAAGGCAGAATTAAGCTTATTTGGGTACCAGAGATCTACAGATGAAAATTGCTATAGAAGAGCTAGGTATTATTACTACACTTTCCAATGTGAAACAAAATTTTGAATTTTGTCTTAAGGATTTTTTAAATTCTACATTGTCTACATGTCACAAAGACCCAAAGTCAACAATAGCAAAGGATTTTTGGTGGGTTTCTTCTAAAAGAGTAATGAAATTCTTTAAACTCTCCCCAAGTTAGTTTGTTTATTTGAAATCCTCAGGGCTAACATTGTCTCTGTGATTCTTCTACACTGTTTAGGGTAGTCATGTTAGGTTACTTTCCTCTCTCCTTATCTCACTGTTCCTTTTAACTATAAATAGCAGACACAAAGTGAGCAGAGTATTATCAAAGCAAGTTTATTCTGAGCTTTACAATGTAAAAAAAAAAAAAAAAAAAAAGCTACAAGCTAAATATGCACAGAAATAATGGCTTCAGAAGCACACTTTATAAATTCTTTGGACAGAAGCAAAGACTAAATTTATAAACAGGAAAAATAATTAAAAATAAACTTTCATGGTATTAAATAAAACTCTACTGTTATAACAGACTTATGCTCCCAGGTCATCCAGAAAACATTTTGTAAATGTTTCTACAGATGCACTGGGAAAACCCCAAGACACTTGGCTCGGTCAGATACCATGCAAGGAGGAGAGGCATTAGCACAGGACTGTGACCTTTGCAAAAGACTCTTCAGACAGTCACAGCCCCTTTGTTTACTCTGTAGCCCCCACTGGATAGTGGGAAAAGAACACCTACTGAATTTGGGAGACACACCTCTCCTGGGCTATGTGTCCTGCTCTAAACTGACTCAAGTCAGTTACTCTCCAAAGAAAATATATCTTTCAGTTGCATTAGATGACATGAATATACAATTACAAATTATGGCCCTTTTTCAATGTAGGCATATACCTAATTCCCATTAAAATCAAGTTAAGCACGTGCTTCAGTGCTTTGCTGAGTTAAGACCTATGTGGAGCCTGTATTATAACCCCAAATCCATATAAAAACTGATGGACTGACTTCCCCTGTTGCTGGAGACATGAAGGGAAAATTGATCCATAGGAGATGTATTTTGGAAATGCCCTCTCTCAGTAACTCAACATGGGAGCACTATTCCACTGCACTTATTTTTTTTTTTAATCTGAGGACAATATCAAACAGCTTTCTGTTCCCAGCTCCCTATAATACTGACTGCTTCTGCTCTGGTATGTAGAACCCCTTCCGCACAGGTAGTATCCCAACCATTTGTTTTCATTTTGGTTTTTCGTTGTTGTTAAGGGGTGGCAATCAGATTGATGTGTTTAGGATTTTATTAATTATATGCATTACCCCAAGTACTTAGATGAAATTTGGGATGGAGGTGTTTTATAAATAATTCAATTATCCATCCATCTAGATTCTTACACTGTAACTATCACCCTGATGTTTCAGTTGTGGTTAATTTGCAACCTGACTGAACAGAACTGGTAACACGAAGAACTCATAGAAAACTGGGCACTTCTGGAAGCATTTAATCACAGAGACATTTAAAAGCACTTCTGTGAATAGCAGGACTGACAAAGTATAAACTTGGAGAAAGACACAGATTTTTTTCCCTTTCTGTCATGTTTCCCTTCTCCCCTCCCCATTAACTTCTGGCAGAAGTTTGTCACTTTACATTCTCTCTTCCTGTCCTTTTTTTAAAAAGCATTTACTCTCTCCCTGGAAACATAATAGCCTGCTCCCTGCTTTGCTCATACTCCTCTATGGCCAGGGAATGAGTTCACTCTTTACTTAAATAAAGTATGTGTATCTTTTAGTGATCTTGGTCATGGCAGGTCTGACCAATATGAGTATTAGGGCTTGTCTACACTTACATTTTATAGCGCTCTAACTTGCTGGCTCAAGGGAGTGAAAAATCACCCCCCTGAGCGCAGCAAGTCTGAGCGCTTTAAAGCGCTAGTGTAGACAGGCTCCGAGTGCTGGGAGCCGCACTCCCAGTGCTCGGAGCTAATCCCCTCGCACTTCAAAGCGCTGCCGCGGGAGCGTTCCTGCAGCAGCGCTTTGAAGTTTCCAGTGTAGAGACTTTGAGACCAAATCCATGGAGGTGAAAATAAAGGATTTCAGACATGTGATAGTCATTTAGTCAATGTGTGTTTGTTGGCATTGTTCAGATTCTGTGGACAGCAAGAGATCACTACTATACTATAGTGCAGTGGTTCTCAAACTGTGAGTCAGGACAATTTTAATGGGGTCGCCAGGGCCAGCATTAGACTTGCTTGGGCCTGGGCTGAAGCCCAAGCCCCACTGCCCAGGGCAGCGGGGCTCCGGCTCTGCCTCCCCGCACCACCAACAGTGTCATGTAGTAATTTTTGTTGTCAGAAGGGGATTGAGGTACAATGATGTTCGAGAATCGCTGCTATAGTGGTTTTTGGCAACCAGTGGTCACTGAGTGTATTGTGGGGAAGTGACTGTGATGAGTTATCAGCCAGCACAATTATAAATAAACAGTTTACCAGTTATGCAAATTGTCACTACTCTATACACCTCTACTCCGATATAACGCGACCCAATATAACACGAATTTGGATAAAATGCGCTAAAGCAGCGCTATGGGGGACGGGGCTGCACGCTCCAGCGGATCAGCGCATCAGCGTGTCTGGCTCCAACACACTGCTCTGAGCGGCATGTTAGGGGGGCCGGGCCGGGGCCGAGGGGTTGGATAAGGCAGAGGGTCTCCGGGGGCGGTCAGGGGACAGGGAGCAGGGGGGGTTGGATGGTTTGGATAGGGCATGGGAGTCCTGGAGGTGATTAGGGATGGGGGGGGTCTCTGGAGGGGGCGGTCAGGGGACAAGGAGCAGGGGGGCTTAGATAGGGGGTGGGGTGTTGGGAGGGGTGGTTGGGGTGGGGGGTCTCTGGAGGGGGTAGTCAGTGGATAAGGAGCGGGGGGGTTGGATGGGTCGGGGGTTCTGAGGGATCAGTCAGGGGGCGGGAAGTAGGTGGGGGTCGGATAGGGGGTGGGGCCAGGCTGTTTGGGGAGGCACAGCCTTCCCTACCCGGCCCTCCATACAATTTTGACGGAAATGCTTGAGGCCAAAGCAAGTTCAATATAACGCGGTTTCACCTATAACGTGGTAAGATTTTTTTGGCTCCCGAGGACCGTGTTATATCGGGATAGAGGTGTATTAGGGATTTGATAAATAAACTACCTGTAGGGAACCTGAAATAAAGCTACAATTGCAGTATTTTCTTGTTATACCTCTAGAGGGCATGCACATCATTTGGAACATTCATCTACGCTAGTGAAGAGTGAACACAAACCACTATTTATGACTGTTTGAAGTAAATATGACAATGTCAGCACAGAAGCTTTGAGCTGGCACAGAGCACAGTTATTTTCAGGGATGGCTCCTTCCCTTTCAGAAGCCATGGTGGTTCTACCTGTGTCCTGAAAATAAGGGAAACAGTTTATAAACTGTGGTTCTCAAAGGGAATGCAGTCAAAAGGACAGCTGAAAACTCTCTCAAGCTGTGACAACTTTCTGCTGCACCTGAAATGCAGGCTGAATTACCTAGCACTTTCAACTGAAATTACAATAGAATAGTACTAAATTAGTACTATTAATTTACATTTACATTCCCCAGGTTTCATTAAGTTCTCCAGTAACTTGAATTTGTGCAGGATGTGAAAATCAAATGAATTGCCACATTCTTGTTCAATAAACCTTACACAGGGAGTGGCATAATGTGACATTCCAACTACCAAGTGCTTGACAGATCCCATCTTGAATGAACATACTTCTGCAGTCTCTTTATTCTGTCAGTAGTTGGTTGGTGACAGCTTTCTCCTCTGAACTCCTTCCTGTCAGTTATCTGACAAAGTGTGTTGATCATTCCTTGGTGAAACTTGCATAATAAATATTTGAGTGCGATTGCTGCAGATAGTGCGCTCAGACTTGCTCTTCTGAGTCATATTTTATATCCAGAGGCTGTCCTGATTATTCACACTTCTAGTAAAATATTTTATAAGCCTTATAAATCTGAAAAGTGACTAGGGTCATAGTGATTGTCAAGTATTAGAAGAGTCAGGAAACTTTTTTCTTGTTGACAGACATAACATTTCTGTGGAACTGCTCATCCTTGAAATATACCCATAAATATACTAATAACTCATAGATAAGGCTGATCCTGCAATATTTGGTTTAACTTTCCAGGCCTGTTGGTAGGAGGGGGGTTAATGTTGGAATCTGGTTCTTTTGTTTTTAAGGATCTTTAAGAGGGGAAGAGGGGTTTGTGGCTATTCATCTACTAACTGCCCCCTGTTCCAGACACTGTAGACATTCTTTAATGGGGTTCAGGTGGGATATACAGCTGGGGTGGGAGCAGGTCAAGGATGGGACTTGAGGTAGAGTTGGGACTGCACATTGCCATCCTTCAACCCCAACCCCAAGCTCCCTCAGGGAATCACAAAAAGCTTAATGTACCCAAAGTGTGAAATAACTCCATCATCCCCACCATATCTACCTGTGTGGTACAGCCCTTGTCATGAAAGCTTCCAGGAATGGCTGCTGGCAATGGAATCCTTGGCAGAATGGCACCAAAGAAATGGCCCGGCGTGGAAGCCAGAGGAGTTATGGCCTCCAGGAGATGCCTCTGACATCTGTGTATCATGTGGAGACCACATAGATCCCAGAGGACCCATAATTTCTGGGGGAGGTGACCAACCACACCACATAGGAATCTGGCCTTAGTCTACAGGTAGGTAAACCAGACCCAGAGCATTTAAGATATGTAACAGGAAGTAGAAAGTAAACCTGGTCTCTGAATCCAAGAGCATAGTGAGTGAGGGAATTCTTTGTTTTACAACCTTTCTTCACCCTATCTCTTATCGTAAGTAAGGTATATTCATGGTGTTCTTCATCTAGGTGAGTTGAAAGACATTGCTGCAACTATCATTGTGGATTAAATCCCTACTCTAGCTTAAGGTCCATGTGAAACTTTGGTACCATATAACAAACATCTAAGGCTGCTGGGCTTACTCTGGATACAGCAGTAATATAAGGAACAAACATTTTACATAACCAATCTTCAAACAAGAGACTTGTTGTCATGGGAATAGATGGCATAGAAAACATTGCACAGTGTGTCCTTAATATCTATTTTTCTATTACGCATCTAGACACATTTTTACATAATTAATGTAATCTGAAAATAAAGCAGTCTACTACCTCACCAGTTATTAAAATCACCTTATTTTGTTGCATAGGAGTAGGTAGTTTCACTTGATGTAATTCACTAGGGGTGCTCACTGGGTTCTGATATTAGAAGCCACCAGCAACCAATCAGAACAGCAATATGTAAGTAGCAAGGCCTGTCATGTTTGCCTATATTTAATAAACATGGCTGTTTGGGACCCAGCTGTGCCTATGTAGTTTCTTCATGCTGTTTTTGTTGCGTAATGAAGAAAAGACACAACAGGAAGGAAAGAATTTCTAAAGCTACAAAGGCAATTAGATATCCATCTCTCATGGTGGTTAAGGGGAGTTGCATATCTAACCTCCTTTTGTGACTTTTGAAAAGCTCCCCTAGGCTTGCTGTGCAAAAATCTCTGCACTAAGAGTCACTAGAAGTTTGTTGTATTCAACCTAATGTACAAGAAAACCTTCAACACATGAGATAAATGTGCATGTTTAATGTGCTTATTATAGAGCCGCCAAGACTCAGCCAGTGTAAGCCAATAGAGTGGCTGCACATTCTGTTTTTTGTAATGGCTTGTCAAGGCTGTATCCCTACTTTGAACTTTAGGGTACAAATGTAGGGGCCTGCATGAGGACTCCTAAGCTTAACTACCAGCTTAGTTCTGGTCCGCTGCCACCATCTCAAAGCTAATTCCCTTCCCTGGGTAGCCTTGAGAGACCTTCACCAATTCCCTGGTGAATACAGATCCACACTCCTTGGATCTTAAAACAAGGAGAAATTGACCCTTCCCCCCTCCTTCCTTTCACCAACTCCTGGTGAATACAGATCCAAACCCCCTTGGATCTTAAAACAAGGAGAAATTGACCCTTCCCCCCTCCTTCCTTTCACCAACTCCTGGAATACAGATCCAAACCCCCTTGGATCTTAAAACAAGGAGAAATCAATCTGGTTCTTAAAAAGAAGGCTTTTAATTAAAGAAAAAGGTAAAAATCATCTCTGTAAAATCAGTATGGAAAATAACTTTACAGGGTAATCAAACTTAAAGAGCTCAGAGGACCCCCCCTCTGTCTTAGGTTCAAAGTACAGCAAACAAAGATAAACACTCTGATAAAAGGTACATTTACAAGTTGAGAAAACAAAGTAAATCTAAGACGCCTTGCCTGGCTTTTTACTTACAAGTTTGAAATAGGAGAGACTTGTTTAGAAAGATGGGGAGAACCTGGATTGATGTCTGGTCCCTCTCAGTCCCAAGAGCGAACCACCCCTTAAACAAAGGACACAAAACAAAAGCCTTTCCCCCCCAAGATTTGAAAGTATCTTGTCCCCTTATTGGTCCTTAGGGTCAGGTGTCAGCCAGGTTACCCGAGCTTCTTAACCCTTTACAGGTAAAAGGATTTGGAATCTCTGTACACAGGAGAGCGGTTACCCTTCCCTTTATAGTTATGACATGGCTAATGGACCATTCCATTGCTATTGTCAGGGACAGAGTAGGTTGTTATTTCAAACTTTTTTTTATTTCTATTGTAAAACAAGAAATAATAAGAAAAGCAAAAATTTAAAACTGCAAACTTATCTCTGAGCTCAACAGCCTGCTATGGAACTTAAGGCCTGATTTACAGAGGTGCTGTGAGCTGGTGTTTTGGACCTCTCAGAAATCATGCCCTTATTGTCACTATGTTTTCTCTTTGGACAAGGTGGAACTATTAGTTTCCTCTGGGCAGTAGCTTTTGGTCTTGCTGAGATTGAGATTGACTATATGCTGAATGAAAACTTTCCCGAACCCCCTCTTCTGCCCTTCAAACAACCTTCCAACCTGGCCAAGCTCATCATCAAAAGTAAGCTCCCCAAAAACCAGGACATACCAACTCAAAGTGGCACCAGACCCTACTATAACCAAAGATGCAAAAGCTTTAGACGTATCTCCACTGCTACAATGATGATCAACACTCCCCTTTCAAGACCCTTTGGTTCTATACATGCCTATCACAACGTGTGTTGTACCTCAGCCAGTGCACTAAATATTTCAATAACAACTATATGGGTGAAACAAGACAATCACTACACTTCTGAATGAACTCAAACAGAAAAATGATAAAAGACAAAAACACCATATCACCCATGGGTGAACACCTTTCTTAAAGCAATCACTCCATATCTGACCTCTCAATCCTCTCCCTCAAAGTACACCAGCACAACACCTTCAAAAGATGAGCCTGGGAGCTTAATTTCATAACTTTTCCAGACATTAAAAATCATGGACTTAATAAAGACACTGGATTTATGTCTTATTCCAACAATCTATAACCTGCAAAACCCCCTTTTTTACCCTATGACTGCAGAGGTGTTAACTGGCCACTTCACCTTGAATAGTCTCATAGAATATGTGTTAACAACTTATGCAAAACTATCTGTTCCATCTTCTATTTAGCTAGGACACTCTACCTTTCCCAGACCTAAATAAGAGCTCTGTGTAAATTTGAAAGCTTGTCTCTTTCACCAACAGAAGTTGGTTCAATATTACCTCACCACCTTGTCTCTCACATCATAAAATAACATTGTTGGATGCAAGCACTGTCCTAATATGCAATAAAATCATGTCTTTGTATTTTATTAGACTTTACAACAGACCTTTTTGATAATCTGCATTCACAAAGCCACAAACTAATGTTAATTCTACCTCTTTATTAAATGATATACTTCCTGTTAATCTATAACTAAAATAAGTTGTTTCCAAATGAAATGTAAAGGTTCTAATCAGATTGCTGTCTACTATATGAATTTTGTAATGTGTGTTACTGTCTGATTTGTGGTATAACTTGGAGAAATCTCTGGAAAGTCAGGCTTGCTGGGTAAAAAGTAGTAGACTGGCTGGGAAGAATACCTTGTGGAGAGGGATTTAACTGGATTTGTTACATGCTCGTCTCCCCAGCCCTAGGTTAGAGTGGCTCTGGCTTCAGGACATTACAAATTCACGTTGTTCCCTATTCAGCATATTCACGTGCAGAGCAGAACTGAAGCACCTACATTCCCCGAATGCAGCACTCTCTCACTTAAGTGGCTGACAGGCCGACTGCATAGTCAGCACAGAGAGCTGACTTATGGATTTCAATCTTTCTTAAAGAAAGTATGTATGACTAGGATGCACATTCATAACAACTAGTTAAACTGTTTGCTTCAAGGAGTAGCTACATGCCAGATTCTTCATCAAAGTGAGTCTCTCAGTGATGTTTGAGCTTTATAAATTTGCCTGCCATTATATGTTTTGCTTAAATTTCCAGAAGTGCCTTCCTCTTCATAACAAGTCCCTGATTTTGGGGATCCTTCCACAGAGATAATTTATAGCATATTCCATTGTAAACGGATTGATATCCCATTCTATCTCATTCTATCCTTGAACTGAATTAATTTTAAAGCTAGAAAAACTTACAAACTGTGAAGCATCAATTCTGAACTACATTAATGAGGAGAGGTAGAACATTGTGCTGAAATTCACTTAGTGGATGTTTTCATGTTGTGTTTGTGGTTCAAACCTTGTTGATAACGAAAGATGTATGTGGCTCAGTCAAAACTATGTAGTTACCGAAACTGCTTTGCAATGAGCAGCAACTGCAATTCATGCCTTCCAGGCCATGTTTTGAGCACTGAAAGCAGTCATGGTAGCA
Organism: Terrapene triunguis; assembly: GCF_002925995.2. Lineage (NCBI taxonomy): Eukaryota > Metazoa > Chordata > Testudines > Emydidae > Terrapene > Terrapene triunguis. Next base: position 33,286,674 of record NW_020664413.1, on the reverse strand, counting down.
ATGCACTCTGAGGTGGCACAGCACTTTCCTAGCTGCCAGCCTTGCACAGATGAGCAGGATTCTAATGAAAGTCTTCTTCATAAAGCATGCGCAAGAAACATACCATGCTGGCTAGGTCACTCTAGGTCAAGTGAAATGTATGCAAGATAGTGTTGCATTATAAAGCATGGCTTAGATTGTGCACCACTTCAAGGCTTTTCTTAGAACTGGTGACCCATTTAGGTGCCTTTTGAAAATATTGGGTGAAATCCTGCCCTGCTGGAGTTAATGGGCAGGTTTATGTTGAAGTCAATGGGACCAGGATTTCACCCATCAGGTATAACTGTCCTATGTTGCTGGAATCAATAGAATGGAAGTTACTGCAAAACTTATTCCAAAATGCTCATTTTAAAAAGCTATTCCTATTAAAGAATATTTTTCCGTAAATCTTACAGGAGAAATGGTGACTGTTATGTCTGATTCTTCAGTTTTCAGAATATGCCATGTTTTGATATTCTTTACCTTGTTTCAATATAGTACTTTATGTTAATCTGATCTCTAATTTGTAAACAACATCCTAACTGCATAAAGAATTTTTGCAGATTAACTAGCAAAGATACACCAAATGAGATTTGGTACCACATTTTCATATACTTAAAGTGATATCCTCTGGCACAACTCTAGCTAATGGCTTAAATCTTTTATATAGCATATAACCCATTCCCCTTCAGATATATATTACTCTGTCATCCCTGCTGTAATTTATTTTTCATAGAAAAGGCTTAAATAAGTTATTTTAAAGAAAGAGAAAGGAGAAAAGTGGTTTAAATTTATATATCATATCTTCAACTAAAAGTAATAGTTTTCCATGGAATTAGATGCAGAAGCTTAGTGGGTTAGAGGACTAGTATTTCAGTACCCAAGATCTAATTTCTATTGTTATTTAGGGCTGCAAGTTTAGACGGGAATAATAGTTGCTTGATGAGTCTGAATCATTTTGCTTCCCATACTACAAGTTGGCTTAAATTTGGTTTCTGACAAAGGTCTGAGACAGTTGATCAAAGGAACCATCAATGCATGTTTTGAGGAGTGCCTGCTATTCAGGTCAGCCTCTGATTCTCAGTTTATGGATGGGTTAGCAGCTGGATTTGTCTATGTATTTATATAATCTCCTTTTTTCTCAGTGGCACCAAGAACATAGAAAGTGTGCTTTAAAAAAATTTATTTATAAATCTAGTTAAAATCAAATAGAAGTTCTGGTGCAAGTGAAAGCTGTGATTCACGAAGCACAGTGATTATGGTGACTGAGTCAGCAGTCACTCTGTTCTGGAAAGTACAGATCTTGTTCTAGGTTGGGAAAACTATGGCCTCACTACACATTTATGATTAGCCATGCTGCCTATCTGTCCAGCCCATGAACAATGCCGTTACTTCTATTACCAAGCCATTCCTGTACCAAGTACATCATATTCTCTAGCCTCTTTGAAACATCTGATTCTTCTCCACTAGCCTCATTCTTCACATGCTGTTCACACTCAGGAAAAATGTGTTTCCTTTTGTTGTTGATAAACAGGATCTATATTTTGAACTGAAATACTTTCCTTTGCTGCTAGAGGACACTTCTGAGCCATCTTAAAAACTCACAAGATACCTTCCCCTTGTCTTTCACTCTTTCTCAAAGGCTCCACACTCTGCAACATTCTGTGGTGGAGCAGGGCTGGATGCTTTTATAGGGCACTTTGTGTCATCTAAAAGGGGTTGTGTTGCAGGGTCTGGAGCAGGGGTGAGCAAACTATGGCCCGTGGGCCGCATCCGGCCTGCCAGCCATTTTAATCTGGCCCTTGAGCTCCCACTGGAGAGCAAGGTCGGGGGCTTGGCCCACTCCGGCACTCCAGCCGGGGAGCAGGGTGGGAGGCCGCTCTGCATGGCTCCTGGAAGCAGTGCCATGTGCCCCCTCTGGCTCCTATGCTCCACACGTGGCCCCCACCCCAAACACCGACCCCACAGCTTCCATTGGCTGGAAACCGTGGCCAATGGGAACTGCGGGGGTGGTGCCTGCGGACGGGGCAGCACGCAGAGCCACTTGGCTGCACCTCCACATAGGAACCGGAGGGGGGACATGCTGCTGCTTTTGGGAGCTCCTTGAGGTAAGCGCCACCCAAAACCTGAACCCCCTCCTACACCCCAGCCCTCCACCGCAGCCCTGACCCCCCCTCCTGCCCTCCGAACCCTCAGTCCCAGCTCAGCACCCCATCCTGCACTCTAAACCCCTCATCCCCACCCCAGAGCCTGCACCCCTAGCTGGAGCATTCACCCGCCCCCGTGTCCCAACCCTCTGCCCCAGCCCTGATCCCCCTCCCGCCCTCCGAACCCCTCAGTCCCAGCCTGGAGCATCTCCTTCACCCCAAACCCCTCAACCCCAGCCCCACCCCAGAGCCAGCACCCCCAGACAGAGCCCTCACCCCCTCCCACACCCCAACCCCAATTTCATGAGCATTCATGGCCTGCCATACAATTTCTATACCAGATGTGGCCCTCGGGCCAAAAAGTTTGCCCACCCCTGATGTGGAGTGTAAAGACACTAGAGGAAAGTGAGTTCAGTAGAGGATTAGGTTTGAAAGGTGATTGGGGGAAACCTTCTCTCGATATGGTGTATTTAAGGGGAGGTCTACAGTTAAAACTCTGCTATAGCACGTCAGTGAAGATGCCACTACACCGACAGGAGAGCTTCTCCTGTCAGTGTAGTTAATCCACCTCTGCAATTGGCAATAGCTATGTTGATGGGAGCACTGTCTACGCTGGGAATTAAGTCAGTATAACTGCGTTGCTCAGGTGATGTTTCACACCCCTGAGTGAAGTAGTTATAATGATGTAAGTGTATAGTGTAGACCTGGTGCCAGAAGTTGTAGTTTAACTCAAATTGATACCAAAGAGGCCAAAGCCTCTCATGGCACATTCCTCCCATGCAGTTTCAAAAATGGTGCATTCAAATATACAAAAGAAAAAGTACAAATTATCAATGGTGACTCCTCTGTTTCTCTAAAGCACCACACCCTGTCCTAGCCCCTGGGTAATTCAACCCATTCTCTCTCTTTGCTTGGAGAGCAACACCCTACTTTTAAATAGTTTAGTCTAAATAGACTCAGCTGTACTTAATTAGTTGTTAACTGGTAATATCTCTGGGAAACTCAATAGGAATGAAACCCTACAACCCAGGCTTTTGTCTGACTGCAGTGTGGCTTAGCTTTAGGGTCCCATCCAGGCCAAAAGACCCTGTCTCATGCTGCTGGAGAGCAACACCAGAATTTCTCCTTTGCTCTCAGTTACTGTGTGTGCTGTCTCTGCAAGACTACTCCTGGGGAAATTCTGCACCAAAACATTAAAAATTCTGCACACAATACTTTAAAATTCTACAACATTCTGTATATTTTATTTGTCAAAATAACAATATAATCATGTTAGTTTCAATTATTTTGGTAATTTTTCAAAATACCTGTTGGCAAGTATGTCAGTTATACTACAGACAACCAAAAAGATTCAGAAAATGTTTTTTGACAAACAGATTCCTTACTAGGCATATTAATGCAGAACTTTTAGTAATAATTCATTTAAACTACAACACAGAAATGTATTTCCCGCACCCCTCAGAAGTAGTGCAAAGGCTTGTGGAAGTCAGGGGTAACAGAGGAGCTGAGGGAGAGGGACGTAATTGCTGGGAAGGAGTCTGGGAGTGAACCTGGAGAGTTGTTGGGTGTAGTGGACAAAAGATATAATTGCAGCACCTCCCTGGAAGAATCTTCTTATTCGGAGGGGGGAGGGGGAAGAATCTGCGAGGGGACATGAATTTTGCATGTGTACAATGGTGCAGAATTCCCCCAGGAGTACAAGACTCAGAGCACCCATTAGCCTAAGAACTACAAACTAGACTATTTATTGTACCCGTGTTTTAAATAGGGCTTCCAATATCAATGTAGGTACAAACACTTTAGCAGAGAGCTAGAGTCCCTATACCAACACCACTTGCTTGTTAACTTGCTGAATTTCTTGACTTTCTCTAGCTCTCAAGTGTTCTGAACAATGTTTAAAAAGAGTACTTAATATCAAATATAAATTATTGAAATAATAATTTTAATCCTTAGAAGCTACAGATTGCTACAGTACCAATAATAGTTCCTATGTTTTATTAAAAAATTGAGGCATCTTTCTCACTTCCACTGAAACCACATAAACCTGACAGAATTTTATATGTATGTTCTCTTCCCTTTTTAAAGGGCCAGACCTGCAGGTATACCCGAGAAGGAGGAGAAAGGTATTATACATAGTTTTCTACCAATTTTCTAACCCTTATTCCTGAGGGCAGCCAGAGCTGTTTGATGCCCAGCACACATTAAAGCAGGGGTCTCAAACACGTGGCCCGCGGAGTTATTTCCTGCCATAGCTCCTGTCATAACTATAAAGGGAAGGGTAACATCTCTCTGTGTACAGAGACTCCAAATCCTTTTACCTGTAAAGGGTTAA
>NW_020664413.1:33204839-33282167 GCF_002925995.2 Terrapene triunguis | reverse complement strand
CCCTACATTTGAACCCTAAAGTTCAAAGTGGGGATCCAGCCTTGACAGCTCCCCTCACCTCCCACTCCCCAACCTCCGCCCCCTCACCCCCCGCCTCCACCCCCCGAGGGCACCGCGTCCCCGCTCCTCTGCCTACCTCCCAGTGCTTCCCCCTGCCAAACAGCTGTTTGGCAGAGCTTAGGACTTTCCAGGAGGGAGGGGGGAGGAGCGGGGACACAGTGTGCTTAGGGGAGGAGGCGGAGAAGAGGCGAGCCCAGGGCGGGGATTTGGGAAAGGGGTTGGAATGGGGCAGGGAGGGGGCGGAGTTGGGGTGGGGACTTTGGGGAAGGGGATGGAATGGGGGCAGGGAAGGGGTGGGAAGAGGCAGGACAGGGCAGGGGTGGAGTGCATGTAATCCGACAAAGTGGGCATTCACCCACGAAAGCTTATGCTCCAATACATCTGTTAGTCTTAAAGGTGCCACAGGACTCTCTGTTGCTTTTTACAGATCCAGACTAACACGGCTACCCCCTGATACTTTAATGGTAAAAGAACCACATGTGACTCGCGAGCCAGAGTTTGGCCAACCCTGGCATAGACACTTGTGCAACTTACATCTTCACTCAACACAAAGCCTAGGCCCGTCTCACCAGAAACTCCATATTATAGTGGGGCAGATTAGCTTCTGCTTAACAGCCAATAAGTGCTAATACTGTAAATTAGCAGGAAACGAATAGCAGCAGCAGAAAAGGGATGGGAAAATGGAGTCCCACTTGGGAAGTCTATATTAACTAAAATTAGTTATGCTATCATCCAAGGATCTCCAAGTGCTTTGCAAACAATGTTTCATACCACCCTTATGAGATGGATACCAATTGTATAGAAAAAATTGACGATACGATGAAATCTTGGCATCCTATCCATGATCATATTCACTCTTCATTCTTTGTAATAATAAAATAGACACTGGGATAAATGATAGGAATAAAATGTGGAGTTTGTATTTTAAAAGGTTAAATGTCATGGGGATTACAAAAGATGGTAAATTCCTGCTCTTCCTTAGTTACTCTTCCTTCAAGAAAGCGTTTCATTTTCATAAAAGTTTGAAGTATTTTAACTAACTGTATTGGTTCCAGCCAAAAGGGGAGAGAAGCGACACATAGTATTTTATTTTTTAGAATAGTGCAAACATGACATGAAAATACTGGTAACACGTGAACTTCTAACAATTGATAAATACAAATGTGAATATTATTTTCAAGGGTACTTTCTTTTGATCAATTTTTTTATATTTTAGGACTTTACAAAATTTAGTTTTTGAGGATTTCTGTACAATATAAACGATAAACAAATGTTTAACATTTATAATTTATTTCAGGATATGAAAATAATTCAGTGAATTTAAGATTTTTCTAGATGCTTAAAATTGTTTCTTATCTAGGTTTTGTTGCAACAACTTGTGGTTAACCTGATACACTTTTGAAAGCATAGACAAAACAGTTAAAAAAAATAATTAACCATGCATTTGGATGGCATATGCACCACTGAGCAATGCTATGTCATCATCTGAAGCTACTTAATGTTCCTTCAGGTGAGCAGTTATTCTATAATAATACCTCTCTAATTATGATTTAATCTGTCCCCAAACATATTGTTCAACAATCAGGATAATATAACCTATACGTTACAACATGCAATATGGTAAATATTCATCTTGATAATCATAACAATGAAATACTACATTAATAGAAACATAATGGGTAGCAATTTTGATTTAACAAACCTAGCGTTAATCATAATGGAATTTATTATACTAATCCTGAATGTGTCCCAAAAAGATAATAAATCACAAAATACATAAATATCTTCTGTATATGCTTGAAAAAAACATCATATTTCAACCAGAAATAATAGAACATTTACAGACTGATCCGGCAAAAATGTACTGCTATATGTAGCACTTTGAGAACCTGCTTCGGTGGAATTAAAGTTAGTAAGTACTACACCTAGGGCTAGTCTACATTAGAAGTACTACAGCAGTGTAGCTGCAGCGATGCAGCTGCACCACTGTAGGGCATCTGGTGAAGATGCTCTATATTGACAGGAGAGAGCTCTCCCGTTGGCATAATAAAACCACCTCCGTGAGAGATGATAAATATGTCAGCAGGAGCACAGTCCACACCAGCGCTTAGGTTGATGGCAGATGAAATTCAGTGTTGATAAATGCAAAGTAATGCACATCAGAAAACATAATCCCAATTATACATATAAAAGGATGGGGTCTAAATTAGCTGTTACCACTCAAGAAAGAGATCTTAGAATCATTGTGGATAGTTCTTTGAAAACATCCACTCAATATGCAGTGGCAGCCAAAAAAGCGAACAGAATGTTGGGAATCATTAAGAAAGGGATAGATAATAAGACAGAAAATATGATATTGCCTCTATATAAATCCATGGTACGCATGCAGATGTGGTCGCCCCATCTCAAAAAAGACATATCGGACTTGGAAAAGGTTCAGAAAAAGGCAACAAAAATGATTAGGGGTATGGAACAGCTGCCATATGAGGAGAGATTAATAAGACTGGGAGTTTTCAGCTTAGAAAAGAGACGGCTAAGGGGAGATATGATTGAGGTCTATAAAATCATGACTGGTGTAGAGAAAGTAGATAAGGAAGTGTTGTTTCTCATAACACAAGAACTAGGGGTCACCAAATGAAATTAATAGGCAGCAGGTTTAAAACAAATAAAAGGAAGTATTTCTTCATACAACGCACAGTCAACCTGTGGAACTCCTTACCAGAGGATGTTTTGAAGGCCAAGACTATAACAGGGTTCAAAAAAGAACTAGATAAATTCATGGAGGATAGTTCCATCAATGGCTATTAGCCAGGATGGGCAGGGATGGTGTCCCTAGCCTCTGTTTGCCAGAAGCTGGGAATGGGCGACAGAGGCTGGATCACTTGATTATTACCTTTTCTGTTTATTTCCTCTGGGGCACCTGGCACTGACCACTGTCGGAAGGCAGGATACTGGGCTAGATGGACCTTTGGTCTGACCCAGTATGACCATTCTTATGTAGGTTGGTGTAATTTACGTTGCTGAAGAGGGTGGCTTATTCACACTGCTGAGTGACATAAGTTATGTCAACATAACCTGTAGTGCAGACAAGCCCCTAGCAGGGGCGGCGAGTTATATACACTCGTGGTGCCTGGGCTCCAACAATATTCAGGGCCTGGGGGCCCGGCTCTACCAATGTTTGGGGCCGGATCTCTCCCCTGGCCCCGCCTGCTGCCCCCATGGTCCTCCCCCGAGTGTCCCCTGGCCCCTACTTGCTGCCCCCGCTCACCTCCCCCAGAGCCTGCAGCTCACGCTGACTCTGCTCTGCTGGCTCCCGTCATCAACTGCAGCCACATGGTCCTAGTGCCCCCCTTCCAGTAATGGCAGAGCAGGCTGCCCTTACCCTGCCCTTCCGCCCTAGTCCTGAGCCTCTCCAATGCCCCAAACCCCTCAACCCCAGCCCCAGCCCTTATCCCCCTGCACCCTATTCCTCTGCCCCAGCCCTGAGCCCCCTTCTGCTTCATGAACCCCTCATCCACAGCCCTCACCCCACACCCCAACCCTCTGCCCTAGCCCTGAGCCTCCTCCAACACCCCAAACCCCTCATCTTCAGCCCCACAGCACTGACCCCTGCACCCCCTCCTATCCCCAAACTCCCTCCCAGAGCATTCACCCCCTCCCCCTTCACACACACCCCTCCTGTCCCCAAACTCCCTCCCAGAGCCTGCACCCCTCCCTCTGCACCCCCTCCCACTCCCAAACTCCCTCCCAGAGCCTGCACCCCATATCCCCTCCAATGCCCCCATCCCTGGCCCAGAGCCTGCACCCAAACTCTGTCCCAGAGCCTGCACCCATCACCCCCTCCCTGCACACCCACCCCCTGTCCCAGCCCGGAGCCTGCACCTAAATGCCCTCCCAGAGCCTGCACCCCTCACCCCCTCCTACACTTCCTGCCCCAGCCCGGAGCCTGCACCCAAACTCCCTTCCAGAGCCTGCACCCCTACCCCTTGCCCCAGCCCAGTGCCTACACCCAAACTCCCTCCCAGAGCCTGCACCCCTCACCCCCTCCTGCACCCCCACCCTTTGCCCCAGCCCAGAGCCTACACCCAAACTCCGTCCCAGAGCCCGCACCCCTCACCCCCTCCTGCATCCCCACGCCCTGCTCCAGCCCGGAGCCTGCACCCAGCACTCAAACTCCATCCCAGAGCCTGCACCCCAGACCCCCTCCTCCACCCAAACTCCAGAGCCTTAGGCAGGTGGAGGGCGGAGTTTGGGGGAACGGGTTCTGGGCACTACCAAAATTTCTACAAACCTGCCACCCATGGCCCCTAGTAGTAACTGTTAGCAGTATTAGGCCATTACATTGAGCAGTATGTTGAGAGAACAATGTCTTCCAGCAGACTAAAGCACTAAAAGGATAGCCGGTTACTGTCAGTATTTAAAAGACAATGATTCCGTTGCTCATTAGGGGTGAAATTCACGCTGTGCAGAAGGTGAGCAAATGGCCCATGTCCCACATTTTACACATGAAGATTACATGGTCCAATGTTGCCAATCCCTACAGAGCCTTATTTACTTCAGTGGGATTCAATTGAACACACAGGGGTTCACATGCATAGATCAAATTGCAGGACAAGGCCTATATTATTTTTAAATAAAAGTAAAAAAATACCTTCCATAAAAATTGGTGAATTTACTATTATTTTCCTTTAGATTTGGTAGGCCCAGAATTTGACCTACAGTATCTTTTTTATTTTTTCTTTCCTTGTGTAGGAGTAACCAAATCAGTCCTTTTTATATTCTCCCCCCCCAGCCCATCTCCAACCCCCAGTTGCTCATGAGCGTCTCTACAATAAACTAGACCATGATGCTGCATCCAAATGTAGCCCTATGGAAATCAATGGGTCTCCATGCAGGGATCTGTCAGCACTACAAAAGTTGTAGGATCAGGGCCCTACCATGTACGCAACAAAATAAAAAAACATATTGCCCAGTCCTGCATGGGATTTGCTAGTTCAGGCTGCTCTGTTTGCGCTTAGTCCCATTAAAAGGTACATCAAATTTTGAGCCTGCTAATCTGAAAGATACAAAGATAACAATAAATCAAACAGGTTTAATGGCAAGTAGAGCTTGCCATTTATTTAAAAATATAGGCCCTGTCTCTGCAGTTGAATTCAAAAGGGCAGACGCCTGAGGCTGTCAAAATACAGGTCAACTAAAACCAAAACCTAACCAAATAAAAATATCAAACATGCCAATCTCTGTAGTCATTCTACTGTTCTGTCCGCTAACAACACTCTACCTCTTTGTCTACACTTGAAATGTAGCACTTCAGTGTAGACACTACCTGCACCGATGGGAGGGTAATCCATCTCCCTGAGACATGGTAGCTAGGTCAATGGAAGAATTATGCTGATCTAGTGCTGTCTACACGGGAGGTTCTTCTTCTTTTGTATGGCTGGTGAAAAGCAGCAACTACAATTTCACCTGAAGTTGATCAAGCCAAATGGCTACATCAGGAGTAGCAGAATTTATTGCAGTAATGCTTCCTTCATATTTATAAATTGGGCAGTAGGTAGTGATATGTTTGATGGTCTGTCCTGGGGAACCACACTTGCACACCGGGGAGTTCTTGATTTTCCATTTGGGCATTAGATAGCCGCATCTACCATGGTTGGTTTGAATTTGGTTCAGAGTTGACCAAGATGACCATGGAGGGTCAAACCCAGGGACCTTCTGCTTGGGATCTGGCACAAGATGCTTATTTTTTAATTCTTGTTTAGCCCAATCTGCTTTCCAAGCTTCCTTCTGATCATAGCCTGATTGCACGAAGCTAAGCGAATGTTCCCAGAAAGGCTTGCGGGACTTAAGACGTTTCAGGAGGGGGTTGTCAAGGTCTTGGTGAATAGGAAGACATCTATTTTCCTGGATTTGCTGAGCTTTGTGGAATGTTGCAGCAGTTTGGCATATCGGCGGAGCAATGCTAGACAGGACAAGTAGCCATGGTGTTGGAGTCGTCTTAAGGGTTCCCGTGATGCGTGGCATCACTGTATTTAGCTGTGTATCCACAAGTCATGTGTGGTTGCATCTGCTGCATACCGGTGCACAATATTCAGCTACTGAATATACAAGTGTTATTGCAGATGTTTGCAACACTGATGCTGATGGACCCCAGGTTGTACCTGCTAGTTTCTGGATTATGTTGGCTCTTGTTTTTATCTTTGCAGCTACCTTCTCAAGATGATCATGGAAGGAGAGGGTGCAGTGAAGTTTCACTCCAAGATATGTTGGAGTGTAATCGTGTTGCACATTTTTACCACAAAAAGCTACTTTCAGTGTGTTTTTGGCACTCTTATTATCAAGATGAAATACGCTTACTATTGTTTTTTCAGGGTTTGGTTTGAGCCTCCATTTCTGGAAATATTGTTCGATATTTTGGAGGTCCTCAGTCAATGCTTTCTCAATGTCATGGAGGTTTGATGCTTGGATTGTCATGGCAAGATCATCTGCATATCCAAATTTTTGTGATTTAGTTGGAGACATGTCACTTATGTAAATATTAAAAAAGGTTGGCACAAGTACAGAACCTTATGGTGTCCCATTATTTATGATACGGGGTGAGCTGGTCTTATTACCCAGGTACACCTGTAGGCATCTGTTACTCAGCATGGTCCACAGCAGGCGAAGTGTTTCGTAGCAAGGTATAATTTTAGCAAGTTTCAGCATCAGGCCCTTAATCCACAGGGGAGGTTTAACTACATCACTCAGAGATATAGATTTTTCACACCCCCTGAGTGACATAACTATGCCAGTGTAAATTCCCAGTGTAAACCAGCCCCTAGCCTCACACGTGCATGTGTGTCTGTGAGAGTGTGTGCACATGCACATGTGGGGAGGGGGAATGAAGCAGAGAGGGGATACAACAGGATGTGATATAAAATGGAAGATAATTTGTTTTATTCCTGGCTCTACTGCAAACTAGCTGTGATCTTGAGCAAATTGCTTAACCTGAAAGTGCCTTAGTTTCTCCATTTGAAAAATAGGAGTAACAATTGTTAACTACTTTTCAAAGTAATTAAGCCTCTTCACAACTATACAATGCTTTGAGCTATTTGGGTAAAAGGTGCTCCAGAAGTGCAAACTAGTACTATTATACATTTATAGATAAATGCATGATTAAAATGTGCAATATTCTTCATCTGAGACCCTAATAGTTTAGATGGGCATGCAAAAATGTGTCCCCATGCCTATAGTAATACTTTCAGTGGCTGACTGTGTGCATGCATATGCATGCTCACTAAAAACCCCACCCAGCTACTGGAATTCAAACATGATAAAAGACAACTCTAATAGGATGCTATGCTATGTACGCTGACTGGCTACTCGACAGTAAAATCACTTGTAGATTATTTTTTTTTTTTGTAAACAAAACTAAGGGCCTACAAGAGCCCTATAAATTGTTCAATGTTTTGCCATTCCGCTGGGATGCCAAAAGTTTGATTTTTTTTTATATCCATTTCCTCTGTACTGATAAAATAAGGCAGTTCTGCTTTCCTCCTCATTTAGTAATGAACCATACAATTAATTTAACATAGGAAACACCCTTCTCTTTCATGCTCCACTCCCCTATTGCACAATGCTATTCAAAACAGCCATTGTACTATATTATTTTCCATGCACAAAACTATGTGGTGGTTGAGAATGTAAAGGTGGTATAGTTAAGTATCTCAAAATCAGGAAATGACAACATTAAAGTTAGAGAGACAAGGTGGGTGAAGTAATATCTTTTATTGGACCACCTTCTGTTAGAATCTTTTATTGAAACAACAGAAGGCGGTCCAATAAAAGATATAACTTCACCCACCTTGTTTCCTTAATATCTTGGGACTGACATGGCCACAACACTGCACACAACATTAAAGTTACATATACAAGTAAATGCTAAAAGAAAGAAATTCTAAATAGACCTTTCCCACTTTGTGAATGGAATTCAGTGAAAAATGCTGTGTTCTATTTGATTTAATATTTTAAATAGCATTCACCACTGGCAATAATGGGCACAACTGCATGAAAATTATACCATATTTTACATTTCTAAAGCCCCTTTCATCCCAAAGTGTTTACATACAGCATCACTGGACTGCAGTCACCTCTGGGGTGAAGGAAAGCAACCACCAACATGATGCCCAGTGGCTGGGTGGAGGTGTGGGGATTTTTTCAATAAACAACTGGACAACTAGCTACTGTTACAAAAAGTGCCACAGGCTGTTTAGTGTTTATTCAGAACAGATAGGATCTTGTTTTTATTAATTTCAGTTCTTCATGAAAGACCCACACTCAGAAAACTTCATGGAACTTTATGTACTTACCTGAGAAGGATGGTTAAAATAGAAACTGGAACTAACAGTCCCTGATGCTTGAAGGTTATGCTAACAATGATCAGAACTGTCACCTAGTAGTACATTAAAAAAATACAGTAGGCCAGGACTTGTCACATGGGTCAATGCTTTTGAGTAAATAATTGTGTTACCTCAGAAAGTCATTCTAAAAGTCATTAATGTATGTCAGCTATACAACTAATCATCTGAGCACTTACTAAACAGTAGCTTCCCAAATCAGTTTGAGAAAGTGGAAGGACTTGTCTTAAACTTACTGCTTTACAGTAACAGAAAAGAGTTCACTTTCAGGGACACAGATAGAGTTAACAGATCACTTATCCAGTCTTCCCTGGCTGTTATTTCATAGATCTGTGTCCATTATGCAAGGCAGCTACTCTCACTAAGCTTTTACGTGAGCAGCATTTTGAAGTCAGCACAGCACTTTGAACCTTACTAAAGAATGAGATACATACGTTAAATAAAATCTAAACGGTCTCAAACAACTACTTTAAATATAATTTTAATAAAGCTTTGCTTGAAGAATGGCCTGCAGGCATCCAGCCTCTGGTACGCTGCATTTGATTAACAACCAGGGGTTAAAATGAAGGGAATTTGGAGTGTGAGAAGGGAAGCACAGCTTCTGCCTCTCTGTCTGGCTTGGGTTCCCCAGTGAACCCTTTCCTCCTTGGCTGGGCCGCTGGGAGCTCTCCCTCAGGGTTCAATCTACTTGGGTGTGTCACTGTTGACACTGGTTTCCTTATGTTTTTTCCACACAATGTTGGTGTTGAAAGTTTATATTAATAGCTGTGTTTCTCCCTGTCATTATTGAGTTTCTATCATTGGCACTAGTAAGTGATTCAGTACATGGCATTCTTTTTTTTAAAACTGGTACTGAACCAAAGCTCTAGAATGATGTTAGTGATGGGCAGTGTGCCGTATTTTTTAAATGAGACATAACATTTAGTTTTGACCATTTGGATGATGTCCTGTGACTTACTGTAACTAAAGAGCCAATGAAATTTGCTTAAGAGCAGGGTTTTTTACACCACTTTGCCATATTTTAATTGTGGTCATTATTCTACCTATCTAAACACCCTCTGAATTATTAATTTCATATGATATTCTTCATTTTCAGTACTAAGCTGTTGAGCAGCTACTATTTTATACCTTAGAAGTGGCTGCACCTCACTAATGGGTGAAACTTTCAATAGGATGGCCCACTTGATGGCTTCACCCAAGAATCACCTGGCTAGTGCATTAGCTTATTTTGTATTGGTAACATATCAGGATATCATGGCAATGAGTATGGAAATCTGGCTCCACCAGCATCACTCAGGCACTATTCCAGAGGCAGAGAGTGGAGAATTTTATGGTGGCTCAGTGGCCTGACAAGCCTTTTCAACCTTCACACCAACCCCGGAGGGGACAAGCACTTGGCAATTTGAAGGGTCATCAGAACTGTCAAGAAAAAATGATGGACTGGCAAAGGAGACAAAAGGGGAGAGAGATTTCCATATGGACTCCTGGATCATACTTCAACTCACAGGGATTCACTGGATACTATTTCTCAGGAGGCTGTGCTATGGAGTGGTCATGGGAGCCCATCTGATTAATCAATTATTTATTTTTTGGTGTGGGGAACTGAGACAGACTAGTTGGGAGTGCCCAATGATGGTGTCTGATTATACAGGGCGTGGGTAACCACACACCTGTGGTCTGACTGATCAGGCAGTAATAGGGCCTATGTACTCTTTATTGTAAAAGGAGAATACAATTGAGAAAAACTCCCACAGTGAAAGGGAAAGCATAACATATAGACAATGTCTATGTTACAATATTTCTTACAGAATAATTATTTGATACAATGAAAGAGGAACAGCAACCATCTGTCATGGAGAGGGTGATGGAAAGAAGAATTCTGGGAATTTCAATCCAGGACTGAGTCCCCAATGAAGTGATCAGACAGCAGAGTGGAGTGCACGATGTCATTGTTGAGAGCAGGCATAGTAAAATATGATGGGCCGGGCATATAGCGAGGCTCACTGACAATCAATGAACTGCAGCTGTCGCCGAGTGGTACCCACGGGAACTGCAATGACCACTTGGCCGACCTCCAAAGAGATGGTAAGATTTTATTGTGAAAAGACATGGCCGCACATGGAGAAAGAAGGCCAGGATACTAGAAGAATGGAAGACGTGTTGTGATTGGTGCAATCTATACGAGGGCTGAAGGACCTATCGATCAAGGTGATCAAGGTGACAGTGTAAGATTCCCAGGTGTGCTAGTTGTTATATTGGCAAAAATGAAAAGCCAATGAAAAAACTGAGTGCTAAGTACTTCATTTGAATGAAGAATTATATTTTATGGTGCTGTGTCATTACCCCTATCTATGGTCAGCGCCATCCCTAGCGGAATGCGGGGCCTGGGACAACCTTCCCACCTTCCAGCCCAGGCCCCGCCCCCACTCTCATTCCACCCCTTCCCCAAGCTCAGGGCTCATGGTGGTTGCCCCGGTTCATCCTATGGCCAGGACCAGGGCCAGCTCTAGGCATCAGCAAAACAAGCTGGTGCTTGGGGCGGCACATTTTTAGGGGCGGCACGGCTGACGCCAGAATGCTGCCCCTAAAAATGTGCCCCGGCCGCCCTAGCTCACCTCCGCTGCTGCTGCTGCCACTCGCGCGCCGCTACTCGCCCTCCCTCCCAGGCTCTCAAGCCTGGGAGGGAGGGGGAGACTCCGAGTGGCCGCGGCGCGGGCGCCACTTCTCCCCCTCCCTCCCTCCCTCCTTCCTAGGCTTGAGAGCCTGGGGGGAGGAGGCAGGGCTGGGGATTTGGGAAAGGGGAGGAGTTGAGGTGGGGCCGGGGGTGGGGTAATTAAAAAACGTGGGGGGGGGGGTAGCCAAAATTGTTTTTGCTTGGGGCCGCAAAAATCCTAGAGCCGGCCCTGGCCAGGACGGCCCTTTCTATTGGTTAGATACTCACAATACAGTACTAGTGCAGACACTGCACTGTTGGACCAGTTCAGTCACACAATTCAGGTTGCAATGGAGCAATTCTTTCACATAAACAAAATTAAAGTGTTGTCATACACAGGATGCAAACAAAATGAAAACATTTCCCCCTAATCTGTTGTAGAACAATAGTTGTTACTTGTAACAATGGGGGTGAGGAAGAGACAAATGTGATTAAATTGACAATGTCTCCACGAGGCCTCATTTACATTTTATTGAAGGAAATACATTAAAAAAAAATCCTTTAACTAAAAAGTTATCATCTGAGTTTTTGCAACCCAAACATTGCAACATTATGCTAAGCCATAAAAACAAGCAAAACCTGCCTCCTGTCTTATATTTGCACGGCAACAACAGGGCACCCGGTGCTTTCAGACTAATCAGTTTCAATTTTGTTAGCCGTCTAATTTTCATTTTGCGCAGCCTGAGGATCAAAGGGATCGGGGGCGCAGAGGGGAGAGAGAACACCGCAGACTTGCCCCCTTCAGTCCTACAGCTTGCGCGGAGCAGGCAGGCACGTGTATCTTTAACAGAGACTAGGTCTGATTGCTGGTGCGGAGGGAAGACGGGGCTGATGAGAGGGGCCCCTCGCCTATAAACCCCCCCCAGCAGCCTCGCAGGGCTCCCTCTCGGGGAACTGCACCCTGCCCCCCGACCAGGATAACGCGGGCAGGTGGTGGCAGCCGAAACCTTCCCTGTCTGTGCCCCGCCTGGGCTCTCCGCCCCCGGCTCTCCCCACCTGTAGGGCTCTTCGCCCGGCCTCCCGCACGCCCTAGTGGTGGGTTGGGGGAAGCGGAGCCTGTACCAGCTGGGGAAAGAGGAAAATTCCAGCGCGAAGGAAGGCCAGCCCTGCCCTTCCCCCGCCTCCCCGCGGCGGGGCGAGGAGCGAGAGGCTGCGCTGGCCAGGCTCTCGGCGCGGCGTGGGGCTGTGTTGGGAGCAGGGAACCGTCGGAGCGGCTGGGCGGGAAGCCGCTGCTCAGCCCGAGCCGGAGCGGCAGGGGGAGAGCGGCCCGCGGCGGCAGCAGGGACGGCTCCGCGCGCCAAGTTTTCCAAGGTGTGGTTTGTAGCGTGCCCCGCTGAGCTGGGAGCGCCCGTGGCTGCCCTGGGAGCGGAGCGGGGATCCACGCGCCCCGGGGCACGGCTGGCGCTGGGCTGCGGAGCCGCGACGTCTCCCGGAGCCCTTTGCAAACAGGTGACGGGGGAGGAGGGCAGCCGAGGAGCTGTGCCGAGCGCGTCTCCCGGCCAGCTTGGAGCCCGGGCCCGGCCCGGCCGGCGTGGAGCCGTCAGCTGTCCGGGGGGCCAAGGGAAGGGCCGGCCGCGTCTGGCGGGCAGCGGCAGCCCTGCCTCCCTCAGGGTAAGCACAGCTACTCATGGCATGTGTGCGGGCCCCAACCCGGGTCCCGTGTGTGCAGGCACCGCCGTCCTCTGCTGCTGGCTCGCGTGAGCTTTCCCTTGCGGTTGCCGAGCTGCAGGCAGTTGCTCGCCTCTGCCCCCTTGGCGAGGTTCCCCGGGTCTGCGCGGATTGGAAAGTGGAAGTTCAGCTGACTGTTAAGGGGAGGGAGGGGTAGGTGCACACAGCACCTTGAGCAGGGCACATCCACCACCTCAACAACGTGCAGCTCAACAAAGGGCCATTGTGGAACTGTAGCTTTTGCAAGGTAATACCTGGGAACGAGTATGGCTGCGCCTCGGGACTAGGCAGCTCTCTGGGTCTGCTGAAAAGGGGCTGCAGTTGTGACTAATCTGACTGGCGGAATCACTTTGGAATCAAACGCAATAAATGCTTGTTTCTAAACACAAACCATCTTGAAAGGGAAACAGACTTGAGACTAAAGCAATACTTCACACAACGCTGGTTGGCTGGCAGATACTAAGTGATTGGGTCCATCAGCTATAACTTTCTTCACTGTCTCTCTTTACCCAGTGCTCTTATGGTGTCACCTGACGTAGAGTTCATGTGATGAAATGTCATGTAAACAAACATGTTGATTGTAGTTAGCATTTGTGGAAACAAAATGGGGGGGGGGGGAGTTAGTTTTGCAAACAAACAAAAAAACCCTAACAGTTTGACGATGAGATTAATTGGAGATGAACACGTGCATTGACCTTGTCAAGAATATGAACCAAAACTATGAACCGTGAACCAAAAGAATCAGAGAACTTTCATATGCTTGTTTTCTCTCGTCATGAAACAAGTTATTCTGTCTTTGATGTAAATAATATTTTATTCAAGTGGCTAGATAAGCAAGAGTGTGTCTTTGTATTAGGTGTTAAGAAAAACAAGCTACTTGGAGACAGGTAGCTGGATTAGTCTGTATCAGCAACAACAACGGAGTCCTTGTGGCACATGGTTAGTCTCTAAGGTGCCACAAGCTACTTGGAATTCATATCGGTATTATTTAATGGGTGTAGCTGTAATTTTCTCTTAGAATGTTATGAAAGGAATTTCTTTAGAAGCAAGTCAGTACCTGCTTATTCATATCATTGTCCATGTAAATGTTGGCGATAGACTCGAAAATTCTCAGGACCCCAAAACTCTAGCTACAGTGCTATGTAACAAATGTTTAACTACATAGAAGAAATATTCCTCAGTACTCTGCAGCCTAAGTGTTGCAGCAATGTGCTAATGTATGAGGGCCAGGAAATTAACTGAATATTGGGAAAAGAGAAGCTAATTGTTCAGGTCTTTGGTAATTGTCCAATGTGAAATGCAAAAAGTGGACAGACAGCTTCAGTATGAAAAAAAACAACCAGTTTTTAAAATTGTCTGTCTGTTTTAACAATCTAAAATCCTTTTAGTGTCACAGATAAGAAAATTTGCTTTTTATTTTCTTTTACTTGATCGTGCTGATATGAAATACCATTGGTGCAGACCAGTGATTGTAATTGTAGGCATTTTCAGTTCTGTGTCATTTCTAATGCTGTAACATTGTGGTAATTCTGTCTTTTTGCTTATCTTCCTTTCTTATCTTTATGGTTAAATCCATGATAGTTAATGAGTTTTTCTTTAAAATTTGAGTGGCCAGTGTAGTAATGCTTTACTGTGTAGATGGAAGTAGTGTATATGTTTTGTAAAATTAATAGAAACAAAATCTGGAATATAAATAGATGAGAGATTGATCATTGAGGAAGAAAATACAGTAATGTGCAATTTAAAGAACATGACTGCTGTCATAAACAAAATTATTCTTGCTCTGTTTTGGGGAATTGGGGAGCTAAGAGGAATCAGATATATGAAATGGCAAAAAGGGGAGGAGCATTGGCCTGAACGCCCATAACACCCGTACTCTTGGTTAGGGACTGCAGGTGTTCAGCACTGTTGATAATCAGGCCATATATTCCAAAGTAATACAATTTAATTCCCAGTTTTTATAAGTGAACACCCTTATGTATTAACAAACACTTTCTGGAGTGTGAGACTATAAATAGAAATATAATTATTTGATTTATGATTATTAGATTAGCAGAAGAAGAAAATAAATTTTGGATTTATAGGTAGATCTGTTTCAAGTCCAATATATCCGCCTCATATATGAATCTTTTGGGAACAGGTATTTATAAAATTATGGCCTTGTAGCAAGTCTATTCTTATTATTAATAAGTCATTAAGAACTGATATTTAAGAGAGGGGTAAACAGTTCATAGAGGTAGAACAAGAGAAGGTTATTTCTTGTGTTTACAAGACTTCGGGCATGCAAATCAAGTTTTCGTTGCTCCAGCAAAAGAGCAAGCACGTAATAGTAATGTGAGAACATGCAAATATTGCATTATAATTGTACTTCTGAAATCTTTAAGTTCCTTGTTCATGCTTATTTCACTTTTTTTTTAAAGTTTGAATGGCTATATGATACCATTTCAGCTGTTCTTACAATTTCCTTAGGCCTGAAGCATGTTATATTACTTTTGGTGAATTATGACTTGAATTCTGGCTGCTATATTTTTGCTGTAAATCAGTAAAATAGCCTGTTTCTTTAATACCTCTTAAAACATCTATCAGCAAGTGAATTTTGTTTTTTTAAAAAGTGCAGCTAATAAAACTTACTCTGTTTAGCCCCACGGGCATATTTACAGGCAATTTAACAACTCTGAAATAACTGTTGCTTTGAAAATTAATGTTGTCATTGTTTCTTCCTAGCTCATTACAACTGGGTCCATCTATTAGCAGTTTTAATTATTTCCTGAAGATGGTCTGTTTGCTGACCAAAACACTGAGTTTCAAGCAAATGTCTGTTTGTATAGTTATTCTTTAATGTAGCTTTTCTGACTGTCCAGCTACTAAAACAACACACTGGTCCATCTTAACCGGTAATTTTCTGAAATAAGGACTGCAGAATCAGATCTTAGATAAAAAGTGTAAATCCCTGCTTATATCATCGAAATACTTCTACCAACCAGAATTTATATTTCTATTTAAATTTTAGAATCTTTATGTATGTTTAACTTTTATACCAAAAAATGCACCATGAGACTCATCAGTGTTTTATGTGCTTTCTGTTGTCTAAAATATCACTTTTAGAATCAGGAATATCAGTTGTCCCTTTTTATGTTTGGAAAACTTGATTTTCCTTCTCCTTTGTTTCACATAGAGTTGAAAAAAATAGGTGTTTGTTTTATTAATTGCATCAAAATGGTGGATCTTAATTCTGTTACGCTTCTCTCTATATGCCTGGTTCTCCAATGATTCTGAGAGTTCTGTGCAAGTAGAGGAAGCAGAATATAAAAGCTAAGATACTTTATACAATAATTATGCCCGCCTATACATGGAGACTTGGTGCCCTTTTTTTAAATTACTTTTTTCAAATACTTTCAATTTTTCAAGTATGTTATATTACACAAACGTCTAAGTTATTAAATTTAGTTTATGCTTCTTGTCCCATCTGTTGCTATTCGTGTTGGTCCATAATTGTGCTGGTTGCTAGCCACCAAACTCTGGTTTGATAATGGTTTAAGAAATAAAAGGGTTAAAAAGTTAACTTCTGAACAGGAGGATCCAGTGAAATGCTTTTGTACACCAAAACAATTCCTAGTCCTCCATCTGAATGAAGTTGTTGGAAAGATTGTGTAATCTAGAAAGGACAGGATTTGAAATAGTGATTTCCTTTGACTAAATTATCAAATTATTGAGTAAAAGCCTTATGTCGTTGTCTTACTCCTACAGTCACTTGGACTTACAGAGACAATGCTGCTAAGCCCCGGTTAGTTAGCAAGCAGTTGTTGATGATAAAATGCATTTTTAAACAGTCTCTAAAGAAATTGCTGACCACATTTATTGATAAATGTTTGAATTTAGAAAATTAATTTGTGCTAAATTTTAAATCTGATACCTTTTGAACCCCTTAACCCTAGAAAATTGATAAAGGTATTAATGGTTTTTTTTTTTTTTTTTTTTTTTTTTTTAGGCTGGAAACTTCTATATGGTTTAGCACTGGTGTAATGGTCTTTGGTGATATATTTACATGACTTTGTTCTTTGGAATTTTTACCATCTGTTACGCTGTGATGGGCTTTGGGGGAAGTTTCTCATGATTATTTCCCAAAGGTTAAATGTTTTCATGCATTCTTGTACTTATTGAAGGGAAAAATTAATCATTTGTTAGAAACTACTGTAGATGAACCCTTTTTCTGGTAGCTTTGGGGAAAAAAGGGGGTAAATTTGGCCAATTTCTCTTTGGCTGGGGTTGAATTCAGAACAGGTAAGAATGTCAAGAGGTTTATAGCTTAAGAAAAAAGATTCTTGACCCTTGTGAGCTGCAGTATGCATTACACCAATACTTGAGTGAGTTGACATTTTCTATATATGTGAGTAAAATATTAGCTGGTACATTCTTATCATAATCTATTATGGTAGAAGACAGGCAAGTAGATTTTGAGCCTATGTTGGTAAATTCCAGAGGCAATTTTGCAAACAGGTATATAGCTAACCTGATTATTTTTCTTTGGAAGATCAAAATAGGATTAATTTGTACTATCAACAGTTCTGTTTATTACATAATTTTAAATTGAAGATAAAATGGTTTCTGACAGAATACAGACACATTTGCTTTCCAAACAAAAACACTATAAAAATATCCCACAGCAAAAAGCAGACTTATGCCAATGCTGGGGAAAATTCTCTCTTTACTGGAGGGGTAGAAAGAGCTTGGAAAAAGACAGAAGGGAAGGGGCTCAGCCATCAATTTCTGCAGTATTTAAATTTCCATTTAAAAATAATGTTCAGCATCTAGCTATTATGGGTTTGAAAACAATTTTCCAAGTATGTGTTGTTTGCAGTTGTCTTAATGAAACTGCACACTGCTTCAGCATCTCTGCTGCTGCTCACATCAAAATAATAGGGGGGACTTCACTATTTTTAGTCGCTGTCATTACAAATCTCAATGCATTATTCTGTGGTGATGAGTTGGAGGAAGATAAGGGAGGTAAAAGCAGAAATGTATTTGAAAACACTTCATCTCCATGCAGGCCTACAGCCAACCAGGCAAAAAAGTTTGTGCATGGAGTTGAGCTGATTGCCTAGGGAGCACTGGGTATTTCCTCCAATGTGTCTTAATGCTATTCTATAGTCTTTTATCAGGTTAGAGCAGGGGTAGGCAACCTATGGTACATGTGCCAAAGGTGGCGCGCGAGCTGATTTTCAGTGGCACTCACACTGCACGGGTCCCTGGCCTCCAGTCCGGGGGGCTCTGCATTTTAATTTAATTTTAAATGAAGCTTCTTAAACATTTTAAAAACCTTATTTACTTTACATGCAACAATAGTTTAGTTATATATTATAGACTTATAGAAAGAGACTTTCTAAAAACATTAAAATGTATTACTGGCACGTGAAACTAAATTAGAGTGAATAAATGAAGACTCGGCACACCACTTCTGAAAGATTGCCGACCCCTGGGTTAGAGAATCTGTACTGGTATAAAAATAGATAAAATGAAGAATAATCCAGGTTCTTTTAAACACATTTTTAAATGCCTTCTGCACTTTCCTGCCTCTTTGACAACTAGGGGTTATATCGTGAGAAAATTGATAGTTTTTTTTTTTTTTAAATATTCTAGCTTTTATGACTTTTAAGCGGTCTCTGTGCTTCATCAATCATTGGGATTACTATTGTGGCCTATATAGGATTGCTGATTCTTACAATTTTATTGCAAGTCTAGAGATATCTTGTTTTATTTCTTAAAAATATAATGATTGGAGAGAACTGATTATGTGAAACTCCGCTTTCCTTTTTACAAAAAGTAAGTATCTAGCCCTCATAGTTGCAGAGGAAAGCTTGAAACCTGACCCAAACATGCTCCAGAGGCTCAAAACTCAGAACGCAAAATTTAACATTGATTTAAAATCATCAGACTTTGAAATCTCCTGATTTTCATGAGCATTGAGGTTGATGTATTGCTTATGCAGGTCACAACGTGTGGGGGTGGGGAGAGAGGAGTGTGATGCAGATTTTGGGGACGGGGTGAGGTTCTTGTATGCATCTTCAGTGAATTGGACCCATTATCTTCCCTACAAATCTTCAGAACAATTTAGAAAATGAAATTCAGCTATGTTAAGCACAATGAACTGTTATTTTAAAATTGAATTATATAGTAGCTCATTTTGTGAACACTAACATCAGATTAATTTATTATATTAGACTTTGCAGCATTCAGCCAATAAATTATAGCTGTGAAACAGTCAGATAATACCTATACTAAAGTTCTAAATGTTTACATCCAATCTATGAACCCTCTGTTATGAAATTCCATTAATGGTGTGAGATCCTCTAAAAGCCAAGTTCCCTGTGGTGGTAGTTATGAAAGAAATGTAAATTCATTAGTACCGCTGAAAATCTAGGAGCAATGCTTTCACTTTAGTCACATGTAGCAAACAGAATCTTTTCTGGAGTTCTACATGGAATTATTTAGTAACTATCTGTTTTAAGTTGTTATGCAGTTTACAGAATGCATACTTATATCAGAAACTATTATGGAAGTGTGAAATTTTAATCAGTATATAGGAATATTTTTATGGGTGAAAGAGAGCAAGACTGTTGTGCTTATGATGCTAATGAGTAGTCCTAGCTAAAATTAGTTACGAGAAAGCACATGCCTTCAATTCACCTAAATCCAGAGTCAGATCACCTCTGCAGTTCCATTTCTGGTCCTCTCCTGGGCTCATGCTGCCAGTCCTTGTGAAATGCATGCATGAATTCTTAACAAATGTCCACCTGGGAGTATGATTAATAAACACAGGTTCACTGGGCTCCTAACCAGCAGTCTAGTCTTAGATAAGATAAAAATATATGCAACTGTAAGGAGTACAGAAAATATGTTTAGAAAACAAAGAAACAAAAAAAGGAGAAAAATCAAACTGGCAACAGTGTTGTACAGCTTTACTATGAAAGTTCCCCGCCCCTCCCCCCGCATATTTGACTATTTTCTATATAGATCTTATAAACAGCCATGTTAGCTTACTATTAAATGTTCAATGTTTACCTGCCATACAGGCAGTTGAGCTGATTATAACCAGCAGTTTTTAGATAGCTGCCATATATGGTGCTTTATATCGGATCTGTTTAAACTGAAACCGCATCAAATAGTTGTCTGACACAATCGTATGTTGCTCTTAACTGCTCCATTTCAGAGTTGGTTTGATTCCCAGTAAAACTTGTCAGGTCAGAAATCACTGTGTGTTTGTAAAGTCTTCAGTGGTGATGTTATAGCCCTCCACTATCAGAGTGTGTTGCTGTGGGAACGAGATCAAGGAAACTTTAGGGGCCTAGGGAATGTGGATAGTAGGATAACAAAATATGTCGGAGGATAATGTGTAAATAAAGAAAAGTAGGCAGGGCCTTTTCAAATCTTTGTCCAAGATGGATGGTATCCTGTCAAAAAGAAAAATAAGGGCCAATATGAAAGTAAGGAGTTGATGAATAGTATGTCAAAGATAAATTGATGGGAAAAGCCATTCAAGAGTGGAGTGTTGTTTTATTTAAAAAATAAATAAATAAACAATTATTTTTATTAGCACTCTGTTATGTAGGAAATGAATAACTGTGTATTATCATACCAAAGATTGGGATGCTTTCATCTATATGCAAAGACAGCAGTTCAAATGGGAGATACTTAGAAATCAGTGTTCATGCTGAGTAACTTGCAAAGGAGTGTCAGTTGGAAGGAGAGAAAAGGAGAAACCTCTTGTAGCAGAAACCAGGGATTTCAGTTTCCTCTGGAATAGGCTTAGAAGGTATCTGTCATCTGAAAAGCAAATGAATGAAGTATTTTTTGAGCTGGAAATAAAAGTAAATTCTAGCAGATCTACTTTAGCAATATTTAAAGAGGGACATGAATTTCATAAGCTAGTGAGAAATCTTCCCTCCATGAAGTCAAATATTGCTGCTGGCTTACATGAAAGTGAGGGGAGGAAAGTTTCTAAACCCACTGTTAGTTGAGGCTAATTGTTCTTCCCTGGTTTTGTGTGTATATAAGCTGCTATTATTATAATGGCAATTACATACACAAATCAATGAGACAGTAGGCCCCTGATTATTCAGGACGTAAAGACGGAGACGGTCTGGGAGGGATGGATGGGTGTGGGTGGGTGGAGGGGAATAAGAGAAGGCTTGTTCATCTAAACTAACTGATTATTATATAATGAATCAATATAACTGTTCAGTGAATGAAAGGAAGAAGAATCACTTGATAAACAGGGTGAAAACAATCTGTATTTTTAATACATCTAAATGTAAATGTATACATCTGGGAACAAAGAATGTAGGCCATACTTACTGGGTGAGGGGCTCTATCCTGGGAAGCAGTGACCCTGACAAAGACTGGGTCATGGTGGATAATAAGTTGAACAAGAGCTCCCAGTTTTGATGCTGTGGCCAAAAGAGCTAATGCAATCTTGGGATGCATAAACTGTAGAATCTTGAGAAGGAGCAGAGAGGTTATTTAACCTCTGTGTTTGGCACTGGTGCAACTGCTGCTAGAATACTGTCCAGTTCTGGTGCCCACATTTCAAGAAGGATGTTGGTAAATTGAAGAGGATTCAGAGAAGAGCTGTGAGAATGATTAAAGAATTAGAAAACATGTCTTATAGTGATTGAGTTCCTTGAGCTTATTTAGCTTAACAAAGAGAAGGTTAAGGGGTGACTTGATTAGTCTATAAGTACTTGCATGAGGAACCAAATATTTAGTAATGAGCGCTTCAGTCTAGCAGAGAAAGGTATAACACAATCCAGTGGCTGTTAGTTAGAGCTAGACAAATTCAGACTGGAAACAAGGTAAATTTTTAAAGGTGAGAGTATTAACCATTGGAACAATGGTGAATTTTCCATCACTGACCTTTTTAAATCAAGGTTGGATGTTTTTCTAAAAGATATGCTCTAGGAATTATTTTGGGACAGTTCTCTGGCCTGTGTTATACTAGAGGGTCAGACTAGATGATCACGATGGTCCCTTCTGGCCTTAGAATCTATGAATCTGTTTTATAAGTACCTGTAAGTTAAAGTAGTTTTAATTGCACAGTTTCTCTCCATTATAATTCCCCCCCCCAACTTTTACTACCTTCTCTAACTGCAGACCTGGCGTTCTGATTTATGTTCACGTTGCTGCTGCTGTCTGAGTGTAGGCATGTCTCTTCACTGTAAGTGTTGCTGACTGTATACTATTGTAGAACTCAGTGGGTATCTGCAAGTTGACATCAAGGCATTAGTGGATGAAGAGGAACCTAGATATTGACTCTGGGATTCCTGTAGAGTTCTACGACCACATCTTGTGTTAGTACAATGAAGAGGAAATTCTCTGCTTGTACAGCAGGCAACAGTGGAGTGTTAAAGAACACATTGCTTTGAGCTGTCCCCTGGATATTCAAAAGCTGTAATAATTTAAGTTGAATCTCCACTCGTGGTGCAGTCCTGCAGTTTGAAATTTAACCTTATGTACAGAAGGTAGACTAGTAAATTCCTGCAGCTCAATGAGATTTAAATAGATATAAAATATTCTGTAGTAAAATTTGGATTATTGTAGGCTAACCCTTTCTAATATAGATGAAAATGTAGGGTGTGTTTTTTAATTTCTGTATGGGAAGGGGAATGACATGGCTAATACAACATGAGGTATTATAGAATTGAAAGTTACTTAATTGGATAAAAACTGATGTAATTTTCTAGCAAGTGAGACCCAATATGTGTATGTAGATGTTTATATAAAAACATACTACAGTTTATACTGTGCCTTTTTATTGTAAGGAATAGAAGGGCTCTTTGAGATTAAGGACAGAATCCTGATATATCTGGGAAATGTTGCCAGGGAGTTAAAATACATGTCAGCTGTTCAGCAAGATGGGAGTTGTTTGCTCTGTTTTCTTTCACTGGTATAGGGAGCCCCACATGAATATTTTTAGCTAGAAGTCAAACTCATGCTATGATAAAGCACTTGCTGTGCTAGTTTTTAAATTTTACTAATGGTTTGCAGAGGAGACCGCTTTTTAAATAAATGTATTCAGTATCCATGGAAATATGTGGAGAAGATTGTTCGTTTTCCACCTCAGTTCTGGAAATATAATTATTTTGTGTTGGTATGGAATATATGGCTCAATCTTATTAAAAAAGACATCTTTGTACAGCCCCCAGAGCACAGTAAACAATGCTTACTCTGTGCATAAGTCATGATCTTAAATTCTTTCAAATGCCAGTGGCTGTACAGTTTCTATTCTTTGCTCTGCGTCTTTCCCATTGAGTAACACGTTGCTTTATGTTCCAAACAAATTGCATCTTAAACGAACATTATTAGAAATTTGAATAGTGTAGTTTTCTTCATGTTGCAGTTTCAATTTTATCCTTCTGAATCACCCTTTTTAATTCTTACATTTTTAAGACCACTGGTGAATCTTCGGAACATTTAAACAGTAATAAGTCACCAGGACCAGATGGTATTCACCCAAGAGTTCTGAAGGAACTCAAATGTGAAATTGCAGAACTACTAACTATAGTCTGTAACCTGTCATTTAAATCCACTTCTCTACCAGATGACTGGAGGATAGCTAATGTGATACCAATTTTTAAGAAGGGCTCCAGAGGTGATCCCGGCAATTACAGGCCTGTCAGCCTGATTCAGTATCGGGCAAACTGGTTGAAACTATAATAAAGACCAATATTGTCAGACATCTAGATAACATAATTTGTTGAGGAAGAGTCCACATGGTTTTAGTAAAGGGAAATCATGCCTCACCAATTGACTAGAATTCTTTGAGGGGGTCAACAAGCATGTGGACCAAGGGGATCCAGTGGATATAGTTTATTTAGATTTTCAGAAAGCCTTTGACAAGGTCCCTCACCAAAGGCTCTTATGCAAAGTAAGCTGCCACGGGATAAGAGGGATGGTGCTCTGGTGGATTGGTAACTGGTTAAAAGATAGGAAACAAAGGGTAGGGTTTGTAGTGCATGTAGTGGAATGCATCTGACGAAGTGAGTATTCACCCACGAAAGCTTATGCTCCAATACGTCTGTTAGTCTATAAGGTGCCACAGGACTCTTTGCCGCTTTTTATAGATCCAGACTAACACGGCTACCCCTCTGATACTTGACAAAATGGCAGATGAAATTTAATGTTGATAAATGCAAAGTAATGCACATTGGAAAACATAATCCCAACTATACATATCAAATGATGGGGTCTAAATTAGCTGTTACCATTCAAGAAAGAGATCTTGGAGTCATTGTGGATAGTTCTCTGAAAACATCCACTCAATGTGCAGCGGCAGTCAAAAAAGCGAATAGAATGCTGAGAATAATTAAGAAAGGGATAGATAATAAGACAGAAAATATGATGTTGCCTCTATATAAATCCATGGTACGCCCACATCTTGAATACTGTGTGCAGATGTGGTCGCCCCATCTCAAAAATATATATATTGGAATTGGAAAAAGTTAAGAAAAGGGCAACACAAATGATTAGGGGTATGGAACAGCTGCCATATGAGGAGAGATTAATAAGACTGGGACTTTTCAGCTTGGAAAAGAGACAGCTAAGGGGAGATATGATTGAGGTCTATAAAATCATGACTGGTGTAGAGAAAGTAGATAAGGAAGTGTTGTTTACTACTTCTCATAACACAAGAACTAGGGGTCATGAAATGAAATTAATAGGCAGCAGGTTTTAAAACAAATAAAAGGAAGTATTTCTTCACACAACGCACAGTCAACCTGTGGAACTTGCCAGAGGACGTTGTGAAGGCCAAGACCATAACAGGGTTCAAAAAAGAACTAGATAAATTCATGGAGGATAGGTCCATCAATGGCTATTAGCCAAGATGGGCAGGGATGGTGTCCCTAGGCTCTGTTTGCCAGAAGCTGGGAATGAGCGACAGGGAATGAATCACTTGATGATTTCCTGTTCTGTTCATTCCCTCTGGGACACCTGGCACTGGCCACTGTCAGAAAACAGGATACTGAACTAGATGGACCTTTGGTCTGACCCAGTAGGGCCATTCTTATGTTCTTAATGCCTTATTCTGTCATTCATATATAGTCCGCTTTGTACCGCTCGGGCAGTGTAAAGCGGCCTTTACACAGTGCTGACAGCACTGGAAAGGGGCCTTTAGATCTAGATCTCCTAATTCCTAGTTCCTTACTTTAATGCCTATGCCAGTATATGTGTGTTTATATTTCACCATCAGAGGGTATAGCATCTCTCTGAATTGTCCCTTGTAATATGAATGACCTAAAGCAGCGGTTCTCAAAATGTGATATGTCTTGGTTTAAAAAAACAAAACCTAAACTTCATGATAACTCTAAGCTTCACTGATTAACACCACCAATGTTATTTGACAAGTACTTTTGAGTTTTAGATGTAGTATGAACAGTCTGAAAGAGTGAGAACCACTGACCTGCAGGTAACTACGTGTTATGCAATAAAGTTGAACATCTGAGGTATCTTCTAGGTATCTGAGATGGAGCTGCATCTGTATTTAGGTTTTCTTTTTTATTATAGGTAGTAGGGTGACCAGATAGCAAGTGTAAAAAATCAGGATGGGGGTGGGGGAGTAATAGGTGCCTATATAAGAAAAAGCCCCCAAAATAGGGACTGTCCCTATAAAATCAGGACATCTGGTCACCCTAATACATAGTATAAACCCTTTGTTCCCCTTCCCATTACAGCACTTAACCATGACAACAGGCTTTTTTGGGGGAGAGATCTAAATGACCAGCCCCTTCCAAAGCTTGATGTGATTCATTCTCTTGTGCCTTGTGGGGGCAATATCAAATCTATTGTCTCTATTGATAAGTAATATTAGTGCCTCTGTGTCTGAAAGTGGTGCCAAAGGCTTTCTCACATTCAGTGTTAGGGACTATGAAAACAGAAATAAAATACACTGGTGAGGTGGTATATGGTAGCCATGTGTCTTAACGTTCATCTGAAGGGACCAAATCTAGAACTGACAGTGTAGTTAACTCTCCAGCCCCATTTATAATGTAGTGTCTCTGCTGAGATGGCTAGTGGAGAATCAGGCCCTAAATATTCAATTTAGAGAGGCTGTGAAACACTTTAGAAAGATAAAATTGGGGACAAGATGGTTCATAGGACTCCAAATGGGATATAGAACCATTCCATTTAGTTTCATCAGTTGGAATTCAAGCCAGGCTTATAATGACCAAAAATTGTTACCATATGGCAGCTGTTCAGTGAACCATGACTCAAGCCATTTTCTTGATTGCTTTTATGGAGATGTCCACCTTGACTTTTTGGCAGGCTCAGTCACTATGGCAATGATTGAATAGGCATGGAGAATAAACTAACCTTTCACTTTTGTCCATGGGTAGTTATAGGTCAGGATAGAGGCCCATTAGCAAAGCAGTAAAAGGAAGCTTGCATTGCAGGTGTCAAGACTGTACTTGTCATGTAGGTAAATAGAGGAATTTGGTCTCCAGGTCAGCTGGTATATTGCCTTTCTTGATCATTACATTCACTTGAAGAAAAAGAAAATATGTACAAACACCAAGTTAATTTTTAAGAAGGGTACTACCATCTTCAGATCTCAGCGGTGTGAGGCCACATGAATTTAACGCCAAGCCAGAATGGCATCAGGAGCAGAGAGCAGCAACTGTGTGCTTGGATGGGTTAACCTGGCTGTTCCTCTTGTCTTTCTCACTGAATGGAGCAAGAGTTGTAGCAGCTGTGTTTTATAGGTGACAACTCTGAATTTATTTAAGATGATTTCAGAAAGTACCTAAAGTGCTAAGCATTAATATGAGTGCAAGCTGCACCACTGCAATGCTGATTCTTTGACTCAACAACTTGATAATATTCCCTTTTCCTCAATCCCTCCTCACATGTAGGGAAACTTCAATTTTCATGTCAGTATCCTGCCACCCTTCAATGCCTTTCTCTAACATCCTTGTCGGATCATTGGCATTCGACTGTCTGTTGTATTAATGAATTTGGTCTGATCTTCACCAAATACAGTCCTCTCTTGAACATGGTCCCACTCTGTGATTACTACTTGATTGCTCCCCACTTTCTCTCTCACCCCTGTCCAGTCCTTCCTTCTGTGGCTTCTGTCAACATTTCTTAATTCTCTGTGGGTCTCTCTCTGACTCATGGTCTTTCATCCCCTGTATTCATACCATTGTAATAATCTTTGTACAAAATACGCCTTGTGAGGTATCATTTGAAAACTCATAACTTGCTGGTCAATATCATCATGGGGAAATGAATGTAGCAAGATTATATGTGAAGTTATGAATTCCCCTTGTAGGATGTTAGCACACGTTCAAACCCACACAGCCCTGACTAGGCAAAAATTGTTAAACAGGTCTATCCTAAAGAAAGGAATGTGTGCTTACCTCAGTTTACATGTAAGTAGTAAAAAGGGTCCTTGAAGCATCAAGAGGGGGAAATAGCAGGAGACAAGACAGATCTCTATTTCAGCGCACACGGGAGAGGAAAGCCCATGGAGCCACCTTCACCACCAGACTCCATGTCACCTTCTTTACTGTTTGATTAAACTTTACTTTGAGAGGTAATCCTCAGAAGAATCCACTTCAAAGGGTGACTGGACTAGAAAAGGGAAACACCCCAAGACATCTCTCTCTCTCTCTTTCACCTAAGAAGACAAAGGAACCAGCCCTTTGACTTTGAGAGGGATATTGACCTGATAGTTTGGTCAGCAATGTTGTTGGGGACCTGTGGTAAGGCTTTTATCTTGAACCAAGTCTCGCTTGTCAAGTTTTAGCTACTAGAAAGCATTTTATTTCTCTTGTAATCATTTCTGACTTTAATACCTTATACTTGTACTCACTTAAAATCTATCTCTTTGTAGTTTAATAAACTTGTCTTATTTTTAATATAAAGTAACCCAGTATTGTGTTTAAATTGAACTGGTTGGTAACTCCAATTAAAGTAGCAAAATGTTGAATATTGCCCCTTATGGGGAATGAGGACCTCCAATATCTGAACTGCCCAGGTGAGAGCTGGACAGTTCAGAACATACATTTTACGGAAAATTCAGGACTGGGAGTATGTTGGGGTACCCTGCAAATAGTAACCAAGGCTTGTGGAAGCCAGTGTGTGACTGGACTGTTGCTGAAAGGCTGCTGGGGTTAAAGCTGCTGGGCAAAGGCTAGAGCTATACACAAACACCCGGGGTATAATATGCATGCTGTTATATTGTTTGTGAGTGGACCAGTTTGGGAGCTATGACAGCAAAACATTGTGAGGCAGCTGGGGTTACAGGGCAGGCAGTGACACAACCTCTCACTAGTCTGGATTGCACCCTGCAATTCACATATCCCTACCCGATTCCTGTTTTGACTCTCTCCACTGACACTACTTTGCTGCCCCACTAATTCCACCCTTGGCTCTCTCTCCCAGTAACTTCTACCTCATTCCTGTTCTTATGCTGCTCCCAGTCTTTGGAGGAAGTCCTGTGATTGTGTTGACTTCTATGATTTTAGGTCTACTTCCTTTTTCCTCTACTCTACTCTCCTCTTTTCTGGAAGACTTCTCTGTCTTTACTCTATTCCAATGTTACAGCAGATAATGCGAACAACTTTAGAAGGAATATAAAACATCACGCTTTAGGCTTTGGTAACTTCTAGCTAATATAAATTAGGATGAGACTTTCATGGAGGACAGATTATTCCACATCTACTTACTATGGGGAGTTTTGCATCTTCTGAAGCATTTGGTGCTGGTCACTCTTGGAGACAGGATGTTGGGCTAAATGAATCACAGGTTTGATTCAGTATAGTGGTTCCAATGTTCATGTGTATTCTTCCCTTATTGTCTCTTTTTTGTATTTTTGATGCTGTCATTAAACTCTCTTCTGAGATATCTTCTGCATCCAACTCTGCCTGCCATGTTGACAGTTTTGTAAAAATAATTGGCATATGTAACAAGAACTCCCTCCTTCCCAGCAAAACCCACATCACCAAATCTTATTTCCTCCTTCAGCCCAGTCTCACTGCAAACTCTCCCTTCTTCTATGCTTTTTACGCTTCAGAACTATTCCTTCCTGCAGCCTAGATTCTTTTTCTCTTTTTCTATTTCCCTCCTTCTGAAATGTAGTTTTCTACCACAGAGCACTGGTGATCAATATACGTTTTATTTCCATCCACTTCTTAACCCTTCTGCCACTTTCAAATAGCATAAATAAGTATCAGAAACATTCTTTGCGATTAACCATTGGGTAATAATAGAGGATTTGTAATAATGTATCCTTTCCAGTAGACACATGGTTTGCCCTACTGTAGTACAAGTTCAGTTCATTTTTCTGGTTATGGTTAAGGTAGCCCTGTCTTTAATAGAAGCTTAACAAATGGCACGTTTTGGTGTTCACTCACTTCTAAC
The DNA here is from genome assembly GCF_002925995.2 of Terrapene triunguis. Classification (NCBI taxonomy): domain Eukaryota; kingdom Metazoa; phylum Chordata; order Testudines; family Emydidae; genus Terrapene; species Terrapene triunguis. Next base: position 33,252,914 of record NW_020664413.1, on the reverse strand, counting down.
CAACATATACCCTGCTTTTTCTGGTGAAGACATAAAAGTTCCTATTCTACATACTATACTCCTTTATTTATAATGGGGTTGATACTCCTTCAAAGATCCTAATCACTAGTGATGATTATCTGACCATTTTGGAATCCCTCTGCCCTGTGTTCTGTGCAGCCTTCTATGATTCTTCTCCATTTCTCAATCCCCAAGTATTTCCATGTCATCTTCCAGTCTTCCTCCCAAAATAGGCTCCCTGCAATGCCTCCTTGCCCAGGAACTTGGAATGGAATTAAAAAATAATAGTGTAGTGACTCACAAATGTTCATTACAAATTTAAAAAATATACAGTGATTATTTTAGCAATATGAATATTGACTATACCTAAAAAATCACCATGGCGCCAAACAAGTACTCTATTCTCTTACTAGTGTGTTAGAGTGGTTCTTCGTTTTTTTTTTTTTTTTTTTGGAAAGACACTGCTCACATTTTTTCCTGCCTGCTTCCACCCACCAAACAAACAATTCCTGGCTCTCCATCTCCAGAGTTTAAAAACAGCCAACAAATCAGTTTGAAACATAACTTTAAAAAGGCCTTGCTTGCCAAGACTCAATCCAGAACAAATTTTTTATGGCACAGTTATAAACCTTTGGAAATAGTGACTTATAATGGAACTGCTGAAGCTTCATCATGTGCAATAATATAAACTAGTGTTGTATATATTTCTTTTTGTGTAGTCTTAGGCGGGGTTTGAAAAATTTGCCTGACCACCTACTAGATGAGTGCTAAAATGTGTGGTGTCACAGCCCCAAAGCTTCTTTCTTTTTTGGAGTCCACAACTCCTTGGCCCGAGTTGCCTTGCTCATGTTCACATAAAATTGCTACTCACTCGGGGAGACCAAGTGAGTAGGTTTCTTAGGTGTCTGTGGGTGCCACTTCCATATGAGGATTAAGCTGTGTATGTGAAATCTTGGTCCCATTGAGGTCAATGGAAGGACCTGTATGTTTACAGGTGATATAATTTCAGGACAAACTCAGTAAATTGTAAATGTTAGTGCAGTAAAGATGTTCACTTCCATCAGGAAACTGCTGCTGTATTTGTATTTATATTTAGAAATACCATTAACCTGGGCATTTAATTGGGGCATGGTGCATTTCTTTTGTTTTCTTATAAGTTAGTTTTGTAATGCATAGGAATAATACCATGTTAATTAAACACAGGATGTCATATGATTATGTTACAATCTTATTAACTTGAACTGCATTAGGCAGGCTCAGGAATTAGTTTTAGAAAGTTAGACAACCTTCTTAAAGAAATGTGCAAGGTAAGATTTCACTCATTTTTGAAGCTTATAACGTTCTTCCCTTTTGAATAATATTCCTGTTTACTGAATAATTACTTCTGAATATATCCCCTTAACTTTATTCCTTCTAAATAATATAATTTAATTACTTTGAGAAATCTTCATTTTGACCAATATTGTTCTCATAACATAGTCTGCCTTGTCCCAAGGATGGGGCAGAGGGGAAGAGGAGGAACCTGCTGAGAAACCTATTGTTAATTTAATGTGCCCTTTTCAGTCTCAGGATAGATCTACAGATCTCTTTTGGTGGGGGCATATTTTACAGCTTGTTGAAGTGGAACCACACCTGTAAGTCAAGGCAGGGGAAGAGTGTCCATCCTCGAAAAACCATCCAGTTTGTCTCCAGCAGCTACAAGCAGGTTCCACAGTTGGTCCTGCTCAGAATAACTAAAACTCAAAATTAAAACTCCATGTTCTTAATCTGGTTGTTGTGGCCTGTCTCTAGGCCAGTGATATTCAGATCTCAGTGGTTCAGGAGCAAAGAAAACCCGGAAAGGATGGGCCTCAAGGAAACCTATACTGGAGGAGAGGGACAGACAGGGAAGCAAGGTTACTTGGTATTTTCCCATAATTTTGCAATTTTCACCTTATGGTTTCAAAGGCTGCATGCAGAGGAATGTAATTAGGACAAAGTGGGAAAACCCAGCAAAATCCAATGAGCTCAAGAGCTTAGCTAGAGAGTACTACAACATGCACAAATCTAAGTCTGACCTAGTTCTTTAGCAAGGGTTGGTGCAGTTCTGTCATCTTTAGTTAAAGATCTGGTGATTCCAGTGTGTAGGGATTCCCTCCTTAAGGATCAGGGAGACATTTTGAAGCTTCTTCAGCAGTATTGTGTGCATCTGCTGCTTTCATGTTGTTCATAAGAAGTGTTTTGGCAAGGACAGATTCCCTTTTGGACATTCCTATCTTTTGGACTGAGAACCACTTGTAAGAAGCATTTTGTTGGCAGCAGTCTTTATGTGAGACGCCTGTCTGGATAGCATGAAATTCACTGCAAGGACTCTGAGTAAGGATACAGTTTAGTCACAGAGGTCACGGATTCTGTGACTTTAATGAACCTGCATGACCTCTTCGGCCCCTGCAGCTGCGGCGGGGACTGTCAGGTCTCCTCCCTCCCCACCATGGGGCTCAGGCTTCAGTCCTCCCTTGCAGTCAGCCTCCCACTCTCCCGCCTATTATTTTTAGTAAAAGTCACCAAAAGGTTGCTGCCTTTTGTGAATTTTTGTTTATTGCCTGTGACCTGTCTGATTTTTACTAAAAATAACCATGAAAAAATCTTAACCTTAACTATGATTGTCCCATTGCCATCTCTGGCATAGAAAACTGGAAATCTGGTTCCTGGACAAAGTAGGTCTGTTTAACAAGAGACAACTCTTTCAGCCTTCTGCCTAAATCTGAAACATCCCACTAAAAATACTGGCATGTCCTGGATGTCAGGAGAACATTAAAAAAATATAACTTGCACAGGCATATCCAAGGTGTCAATTTCTGGATTGTTAAAATGGTGCATATCAGAAAATTACAAGGCTAAAAATCTTCCTCCTTCAAAGTTTTGCCATAGTTTTGAGTGAATGGGTGACCTCCAGGGCTGAAAGATCATATGTATTGTATGAAGAGAGAGATAGGGTGCCCATCCATCCACACCTCTAAGTTTTATAAATTAGATGTGTGCCTGGTAGAAGGGTTCTTCTGCACATTGTGGTACCTCAGTAATCTGATAAGAAGGTGCTTCTCAAATTGTGGATAGTTGTTTGGTTTGCTGTCTTCACTGGCTACGTACTGCTATTGGAAATCCTACTGAAAGGAATCTGTAGGGCTTCCCTGTGAAGATTTTTTTTTTTTTTTTTTTTTTTCTTCTTGACTTACCTCAAAATTTCCTTTTGTTTAGTGGGAAAAACCAATGATCTATCGCTCCTGGGACAAGTGTTGCTTCTAATATTTATGGTACCTTCTTTTCCTTTCTTTGTGATGCACAAATATATTCCTGTCTGCCACACATTGGAGCAGAAGTAGGAAGTTTTCATATAAATTATTCTGTTAAGAAATTAGTTAATCTATTTGTAGAGAAACTAGTAATATAGTAGTAGCTGTAGAAGTATCTTGAAGTGGGAGGGTTTTCAGAGATACTCCTACCATCCTTGTGTGGCAGGTATGGTTCTACTACCAGGAAGCTGCAAGCAGGGGGGAAAACCTTGCTGGAAGGGATCTGCCAGCTTCTTTCCAGAATGGTGAGATTTCTGGGGTAAGTCACGATAAATTTTCCTGTTACACCCAGGGTAAACAATCTCAAAGGAGTTTTATATAGGAATATAGTAATTACAATATTGGATTAAACCCAAGGTCCATCTAGTTGGTAACCTGTCTCTGATAGTGATCAGTACCAGATGCTTCAGAGTAAGTAGGCAGATGTGGGATAACCTGCAGTAGGCATATATGGGATATTCTGCCCCTATCATTAGGTTTTATCCTGATTCCAATAGTTAAAGATTGACGTAAACCCTAAATCATGAGATTTAATATCCTTTCCAAAGTTGTTGATATAATTAATTATGGCCACTCTGGATATTCTTGACATCCATATAATTATTCAATCCCTTTTTGAATGATGTTAAATTCTTGGTCTCAACAACTTTCTGTGGCGCTGAATTCCAGAGTTTAATTACAGGTTGTGTGGAAAAAGTATTTTTATCAGTTTGATGGGATTATTCACATGAGTAATAGCTCACTAAAGTGTAAAAGAGCTCTTCAGTCTAACCCTAAAGCAGCATGAGTTACTTTCTTTATAAAGGGTATGGAAGAAGTTATAACATTTTATAGTTTTTATGGAAATAAAAAAGCTAAAGGGCAAGATTATTAAAGGTGTTTAGGTACCTAGCTCCTATTGGCTGGCTCTACAAGCTCAATAGTTGTACCCTGGGTTCCATGTGAATCAGTACATGAGAAAAGTTGAGTACATGAGTAAGGTTTGCCGGATCAAGCCCTAATTTATTACATAATTAATTCCAAAGTGTTAAAACATTGTATAATGTTTGACATATTACTCTGTTATTAACACATCAGCACAGTACCTCAGGCATTCCAAAACAATTGAAAGTAGACAGAATCATAATCAAATGTATTTTAGGTGTACCAAAAGAAGGGAATAGATCCACTGAAATGTCAGATTAGACAGACTACTAAAGAACCCATTCAAAGGAGAGTGGCCTGTTAATAAAGACACTGGATTTATGGTTTATTGCAACAATCTGTAACCCACTAACCCTTCTTTTTGCCCTATGACTGCAGAGGTGTTAATGGGCCACTTTACATTGAACGGTCCCTTAGCATACGTGTAAATGCTGTGTTGCTTACATTGACTGTTGCTGCCTTTCAGAAGTTAGCCCGCAATGCCCCACAGTGACAATTAAATCGGTGCAAGCCCTCCTTGTGAGGACGTGCACCGCTGATACAAGAAACACAGTGTGGATATGCAAAAGCGATTTAATTACTGTGGTAGTTGTAAGTTGACATTACTTAGGTCGACTTAATTTTGTAGTATAGACCAGAGGTGGACTTAATTTTGTAGAGTAGACTTGAACGTAATCTGTTTAGTATTCCCGTCTGTTTCTAAAATATGACCACATGTGAATGGTATGTGTTCATAAATGAATGAACAGTATGTTTTTGTATCCATATTCAGGTTGCTATTTGACTGTGCATTTTCAATGAGGGGGATGAAAGTAGAAAGAACAGTGGATTTCTGACAGAGAGGATTACTGTGTGATGGGTTGGACCCCCCCATCCAGGATGCCACCTGATGTGCTGGGGTCCCACTGGTTCCACCCTTTCCATCAGCCTGGGTTTCCTCACCCTGTCCTAGCTGTGCCAGGCCCTCAAGCCTTCTCCAGCACATACATACAGGTAGGAACACACCCAGCTGCAAATGGACACAGAGACACTGAGATCAGTTCTGTGTGGGAGGAATCAGCTTGGGGATTCACCCAGTACTCCTGTGCATACCCCCTTTGGGGAGTAAACCCAAAATAATATTGTCCTGCGCTGTATAGAAAGATCTGCACAGCACAAGCTCATAAAAATTTGCCCTCTCCCTCAATGTGGAGAGAGAGATGCACAGCTTTTTACACCCCCCCGCTCATATGAATTGCACAAACTGGGTTTTGAAATGAACAAGAAATAAGTTTATTAACTACAAAAGGTAAATTTTAAGCGATTAAAAGGGATAGTAAACCGAACAAAGCAGATTACTGAGCAAATAAAACAAAACACTCAAACTAACCTCAATACATTCAAGAAACAGGTTACATTGTAATTTCTCACCCTAAATGTTGTTTAGAGTTTCTGTGGCTTAGAGTTCCAGTTATTTCTTTTTACAGATTGGACTCTTGTCTGAGCCTGGACTCAACCCTGCCTTTCCCTTCAGGTGTCTTTTAGCAGTCTTCCTTCCTGGGCAGGCAATGGAGGACAGTCCTGTTTGTGTTACTCCCCTGCCTTAAATAGAAGTTACATAAAGTGGGAACCCTTTGTTTCCAGTGGAAAAATACCAGCTGTGTCCAAGGTGGTACTCTGTACCAGGTGACATCATCAGATGACCCTGCAGTGTCAAAGCAACATCCCAGGAAGCTTCTCAGGATGGTGGGAGATTAGTATCTCCAAAGTTCTATTGTCCTCCTTAAATGGCTCATTCAGGCTGATTGCCTACTGCAGGGGTGGCCAACGTGAGCCTGAGAAGGAGCCAGAATTTACTAATGTACCTTGCCAAGGAGTCACAGTAATACGTCAGCAGCCCTCCATCAGTTCCCCCCTGCTCCCAGCACCTCCTGCCCACCGGCATCCCTGCTGATCAGTGCCTCCTTCTCCCTGCCCGCACCTCCCGATCAGCTGTTTTGTGGCATGCAGGAGGCTCTGGGGGGAATGAGGGGAAGAGTGAGGGCACGCAGTCTCAGGGGAGGGGATGGGAAGGGGTGGAGTGGGGGCAGGGCCTGTGGCAGAGCCAGGGGTTGAGCAGTGAGCAGTCCCCGGCACGTTGGAAAGTTGGCGCCTGTAGCTCCAGCCCCAGAGTTAGTGCCTATACAAGGAGCCGAATATTAACTTCTGAAGAGCTACATGTGGCTCTGGAGCCACAGGTAGGCCACCCCGTCCTACTGTCTGTCTGGTGGGTCTTTCCCTAAGTACACACACACACAGTTGTAATTGTTACATAGTCAATATTCCTAACTTCAGATACAGAAATGATACATGCATACAAATTGGGTAAACACATTCAGTAGATCAATGGTCTCCAACCTTTTTATGCCCAAGATCACTTTTTGAATTTAAGGGCAACTCAGGATCTACCCTGACCCTTCCCCGAGGCCCTGCCCCCTCACTCCATTACCCCCCCGTCACTCACTCTCCCCCACCCTCACTCACTTTAACTGCTGGGGCAGGGATTTGGGAGGGGGTTCTGGACTGACCCTGGGGCAGGGAGTTGGGATGCAGGAGAGGGTGAGGGGTGCAAGCTCTGGGAAGGAGTTTGTGTGCAGGAAGGGGCTCTGGGCTGGGGCAGAGTGTTAGGGTGCAGGGGGGGGGGGGGGGGTGGGGGCTGGGGGGGGGGGTTGGTGGGGGGGGGGGGGCGTTGGGGCGGGGGGGGGTGTTGGGGGGCGGGGGGGGCTTGGGATGTGGGCTCTGGGAGGGAGTCTTGGTGCAGGAGGGGGCTCCTTCTCTCAACGATTGGTCAACTGCCCTGAGATGATCTAGATGCTCTTTTTCAGTTGGTTCTGAGTATCACCACATCATCTAAGTACACAGATGCATATCGTTGCCACATGTAATCCATGAGTCTCCGGAGAATGGCAGGGGCTCCATGCAGCCCAAAAGGCATCGTGGTGAAATGGATCATGCTCAGCAGAGTGGCAAAAGCAGTCTTCTCCCAAGATGCTGGCATCAGTACATCCTGTTACACCCCTTTTGATGTGAGTGATTAGCCAAAATTTGGGGTCTTGCAGGTTGTTCTAGTTAAGAAGAGAAATTGATGATGGGACCAGGTATTTTTGTTGCAGTTCTGTTTATTTACAAGTTTATGTACAAAGTCCTGTTTCCCTGAATGCAGAAAGAATTGAACCAGAGAGTTTTTCCCTGCCTACAGCATCAAACCAGTTTCAGCCAGCATCCCCCTGAAAGCTCCCTAGGCTTTTCCTTAGGATCGTGCTATTGCATTTGTTCAGGCTGTGGTGGAGCTTCCTGCTCCATCTGTTCCTGTGGTGCTTCTCCTGCTGCCTCCTCCCCTCCCCATCTTTACCCAAAACAATACTCGGACAAGCACACTGCCCACATAGTTCTAATTTCTGGGTGGTATGCCTTTGTTTTAGGAAGGGGCTGCTTAACCTTCTGTTATAGCTATCTTAAATGAGGGGCAGTGGTTGCCCCCTACAGTTTTTAAATGAGGTTTAACCCAGCCTGTATGTGTATAAAGGTCCAAAGCTTTTGGTGTGGCATTCATTAAATGTTTCTATCTGTAACTGAAAAAGAGAAAAAAAAATCACCTCTATTGATTTGGATTCTATACATTTGGAGTATGTTTGGTCTCATCCTATTCTCTAAGGGTGTCTACATGGGATTTTTAATCCAAAACTTTTTGATGCATCTCAGATAACTTGCAGTATGCAACTCGCACCAGTAGTGGGCACGGAATACCTGTTCCATTTTCAGTTCTCATCATGTGAACACATGACAACAGTTTGCTGTGAACTGAGAGCGTAGCATTCTTGCAGGTTATCCTAGGGTCATTTACTTAATTGCCGAGCAGCGTGCGTCCTGAGGTTGATTTTGCTGTGAATTGTGGGAAGTCAATGGGTTCAAATTGTAAAAAAAACCTCCCATGTTTCTTCTCTGTATGCCCCATACTTCCTTTTTGTTTATGCTCCTGCCATTTTTTGAATCTCTGTCTTCCAGCATGGACCTAGAAATACACTGTGTTGCTACGGTGGTAGGTGTGAATACACAGGGGCTGCTTGGGTATTACAGCACTCAAAGCCAGACAAATTCAGCCTTGGACTTCGCCTTTTTCGTTACTGAGCAGATGATGCAGGAGCAGGACAATATTCTATGGTGGCAGCAGCAGAACACGCTGAAGCAGTGGCAGCAGGATGAGGAGGAAGAGGATGATGCTGAGCTATTGGAACTAGAGGACCAGTTCCTGGATGAGCTACATAGCCTTCAGTGCCATTTATGGGTCTGGGAAACCAGCATGGATTGGTGGGAGAGGTAGTTCTGCAGACTTGGTACAACCAATAGTGTAGAGAGAACTTCAGGATGGGAGGGCTATCTTTTTTTAGACCTGTGCTGAACTGTCCCTGGAGCTGCAGTGAGAGTGTACCAACATCTGCTGCCTCATACCTGTGGAGAATTGGGTCATCATTGCCATCTAGAAGTTGGCCACCCCAGAATGGGGTGTAATTAGCTGTAGACAGATCAGCTGTGGGGCCACTCTGATGCAGGTCTGCTATGCCATTGGTAAGGTGCGGTCTAATAGTCCTTATACTGAGGAGATAATTGCTGGCTTTTCATGCATCATGTTCCCAAACTATACTGCGGGAGTATTGCGCAATAATAAAGAATTGTAAAAATAGGTACTTACATGCCAAAATTCCCTCCAGGGGATCTACCTCTTCGGTCCCAGCCTGAGTTTCTGTCTGAGACTTGGGCTCAGCCAATGCACAGCATGAATCAGGATCTGTTGTAGGTTAGGAATGGGGCTGGCTTTCCAGCTGGATGTCATCAGGGTCCTGAGTCCCAAAAAGATCCTTACTCTCATGTTATAGCTCCTCTCTGGCATGTTCCTGCTCATCCTCTGATGGGTCTGGTCATTTGTCCTTGGTGAGGAAAAGGTGCAGGCATCAGGCTCTGAATAGTGTCTGGGATGGGTTGTGCTATAATTATATAGGATCCTGTCCAGTTAATCAAAAAATTGACAGGTCATATGTCCCCTATCATGTTGCCTCCTTTTGTCCTTCATTGCAGTGTTCTTTCTCTTGAGCTGCTTGCTCTTTATCTGGCATTACTTGGCATTACAGTCATAGAATTGTAGGACTGGAAGGGACCTCGAGAGGTCATCTGCTCCAGTCCCCAGCACTCATCGCAGGACTAAGTTTTATCAGCTAGTTTAATCTTGTTTTGTGCCTTGGCCTTTCTAATTTTGCCCCTACATACGTGTGTTATTTGTTTATATTCATCCTTCATAATTTGACCTAATTTCCACTTTTTGTAGGACACTTTTTTTTGAGTTTCAGATCATTAAGCCATAGTTGTCTCTTACCATACTTCCTATCTTTCCTACACAGTGGGATAGCTTGCTCTTGTGCCCTTAATAATGTGTCTCTGAAAAACTGCCAACTCTCTTGAACTGTTTTCCCGCCCTAGACTTGCTCTATGGGATCTTATCTACCAACTCCCTGAGTTTGCTAAAGTCTGCGTTGTTGAAATCATTTATCTTTATTGTGCTGTTTTTCTTCTACCATTCCGTAGAATCATGAGCTCTACCATTGCATGATCACTTTCACCTAAGCTGTCTTCCATTTTCAAATTCTGAACCAGTTCCTACATATTTGTCAAAATCAAATCTAGAACAGCCCTTCCCATGAAACCTCATGAACATCTGCTTTGCAATGTCCTTTAAAAGGACTTCATTCTGGGGGCAGGCCATGAGATCTTCCTGAACTGATGCTTCTTCCCCGGTGGTGATGAGATCCAGGGTCTCGGCATGACTCTAAGCAGCTGTGTGAGGCATGTTGTCGGGCTTCTGGAGTGCTATTACTGTTGTACTGCTAAATGAGATCCAGGAGTAAATGGGCAAAATCTTACTCCACTCCAAATTTAAAAATGGGGAGTTGTCATCTTGCAAACTTCACACTAGAGCATGGGAGGGCGCAGAGATAAATGCCAGTAACACTTGACCTGCAAAGCACAGTGGGATAGCCATTGGAAACATGACAAAAGTGGTGCACGGTAATTGCTTCCACACAAATAATAGGCTACACTAATATGATTTGAAGCAAAGCTAGTCTGCTTTGCAAGAGGACTCCAGAGTTTGTGATAAATTCTGAGTTATTGTGCAGTGACGAATTGTGTTGTGTGTATGCAAGCATTTTAAAACTGGATTTGATCCAGTTTAAACCCCCATGTAGACAAGCTGAGAGAAAAACCAACATATAACTTGATATAATTTGAAACAGTTGACATTGCTCAAGGTGAAAATGAGTAAATGTAAGATAAGTTAGAAATAAGGTACATTTGCAAACCTATGTGTAGGAGTTTGTGTGGTGATTGCTCATGTTCCATCAGTATAATTAATAAATTACTTTCAGTAGCTTTAAACGTACTCATAAAATATGGTTTTTTTTGTGTCTCAAAAATCCTCAAACAAAACAATGTACTGTAAAAACTTCCGTATCTAAGCTCGTGTAGCTTTCATGATAATTCTCCATAGAATAGAACATGTTGTTTTATGAGAAAATCCAGTAATAATATTGTAGAGGTAAGAGTTTATAGAACCTTTAAATTTAGGGATGAAATCCTGGCTTCGTTGGCTTCAACGGGGCCAAGAGTTAACCCAATAACTAATAAACCACTGCACTATAACCTGTGTTTTGTACACTTTAGTGATTGTATCTGGAACATTAGACACAACCATATAAAAGGTGATTATGTAATCAGTACTCTAGGAACAATATTCAGTCAGTTTTAGGAATCCAACAAGGGAAGCAGATAGCAGTGCATCCTTGTCACTCTTGTCTTTGTGGTAACTGGCCTTCGTATAGGGGTCGGCAACCTTTCAGAAGTGGTGTGCCAAGTCTTCATTTATTCGCGGTAATTTAAGGTTTCGTGTGCCAGTAATACATTTTACATTTACAGGGGCCAGCGGATGGAACCCCAGACTGGCAGCGGGCTGAGCGGCCCAGCGGCTGAGACCCCAGGCTGGCATTGGGCTGAGCGGCTCAGCCTGCTGCCGGTCTGGGGTTCCGTCCGCTGGCCCCTGTCAACTGGGGTCCCGGCCGCCGGCCCCGCTCAGCCTGCTGCTGGCCTGGGGTTCCGTCCATCCAGGCCGGCAGCAGGCTGAGCGGGGCAGGCGGCGGGGACCCCTGGCCAGCAGCAGCGTGCCACAGTAAATCGGCACGCGTGCTGCCTTTGGTTGCTGATCCCTGGCTTAGTATTTTAGAAAATTCTAGAAAATCTTTAAATAGTGAAGAGTTTTAAATACCTTAACTCAGAATAGCCTGTTACTTTAATTATTCTTGTGCCATTCATATTAAAGGTTTCCAAGAACAGTTTCAACCAAGTTGTTTCTTATAAAACAGGAGAAGAGTGATAATGACATACGCTAGGGAAGAAATGGAATGCCTTATCAGTACAACACTTAGTGCTTAAAAGACTTCACAAATGTGATCGCAATGGTGAGCTCATGCCATAGCATCAAAATTAACTCTGAAGAGGCAGGAGCCAATATTCTGTATGTCTGTCTGTATCCTTCAGTCCGCATCCAAGGTTTTTCATGCTTTACTCGTAATCTCTTCTAACTGCTGAGTGACAGAATTCTCATCTCAGAACATGATTGTCTTAACTAAAGAGTTTGCCTAGTCTTAATAGCAATGTGGTGGTAGAAAAACCATAATTGATTATGTTCTCTGACATGCTACTGCTATTAAGTTCTCTTCTGTACTGTGTTACAAGAAGAGTTGGATTTTTTTTTTTTTTGGGGGGGGGGATTTTTTTTTTTTTTTTGAAAAATAAAGTTTTGACTAAATCAAAATGTTTGAAAACATTTCAACTTCAGAATTTCCAATTCTTTTGACACAAATATAAACACAGGTTTTTTGGTATACCTTTTTTTTTTTTTTTACCCTACAGGTAATAGCACACTATTTTTTGCACTTGGCCCTCTTCTTCCAGTGGGAGAAAAGTATAGGGGGGAAAAAGGATTTTTTCTCACTGAAATGAATTTTTAATATAAAAAAATCCTGAAAAATGATTTGAAAAATTTTAAATGAAACAAAATAATTTATTTTTAATTTTTTCCTGAAATATATTTCCCTTTGTCAATTAGCTATATTTATAAAGCTTGGGTCAGGAAAAATCAGTAGTTTGGGCTTTATTTTTTCTGATCTTCCACTGTAGTTCTTCCCTATCACAGCTGTGTACAGGAAAGAGAGCTGGTCATGAACCAGAAAGGAAAATTAGATGAAGGAACAGGAAGAGAATATACTTTGCTCCGAGGAAAAATATTTTTCCTCATTTTTAAAACACACTTTATAAAATGTGAATTTATTACTAGTAAATAATGTATAAATGTTCATAAAATATGTTTAGAGAAATACCAGAATATTATTGACCAGTTTGTCATTGGTTCAATGGGGAGATAGGATGGGGGAGGATTATAAGAGATATTTAAAGAAATCTGATGGGAATCTGTTCAGAAATTTTTTCATATTCTTTGTGAATGTTTATTCTGAGGTTGCAGTGATTACTATACAGTACTCTTGGAAAATATATCTGAATGTTATGTTATACACACTTCTCAAGCTCAGGCACCAGGAAGGTACTTTGGGGGGTTCATAAGGTAAAATAGCTCTGGTTGTTCAGTTTATACTAACAGCATTTCTGTATTTTACAATATTGTATGGCAGATTTCTTTTAATGTGACTTTTGCTCTGAATTTCCTGGTTTTGAGGAATTTGTTTAAAATGATAATGCTCTGTTACGGTTTTCCCTTTTACGTTTTGTAAGTACATATCATTAATTTAATTCTAACAAAGTTTTATTTGCTTGGGAAAACACTTACCATACATCTAAATGCTGTCTAGAACAGATAAAAATGGAATTAGCAGTTTAGCTGCAAAGCATGGGAAAGAGAGTGTGCCTGCTAAATTGGGTGCTGTGCTCTAATAATCAGAAGATGGTTGTAGAAATTGTGGGAAATAAAGCCTTCAGACTAATTATTCAGTTGTGTTTAAAGACAAAAACAGGATACTGGTTGTATTGCTAGAGTAATACAGTATAAATCAAAGGATACAGTGCTACTACTGTGTAAGGAAATGATTAGACCTCCCTTAGAGCAGTACTGTATATAGAATAATAGTAACTACCATGCTTATCAAGGATATAAATCTCCCTTCTTTTCAACTGTGACCTGGTGGATCCACCTCAACTGTATAGTTAAAAGAAAGTCATCAGTTATTTTAACCTACTATTCTATAGGGCAGATGAAAAGGGGATTATTTACATGTGGGTTCTATAAAAAAACAACAATGAGAACCTTCCGGTATTTCAATTGTGTTAAATATGTTTTAGTTTAAAAAAAAAAAAAAAAGTCAGTCTCTGAGGGATGTGTGTTGGTTACAAAGGGATATTATGGACATGCGTAAAGGAGGCCTCATACAATGATCAGTTTAGAGGGTATTGTATTGTATGACTTTTAAAAGCCAAACTTTGTACTTTTGGATAATTTTAAGCACTATGCCCAGATGTACAGTCATTCCTTAACCTGTGTATTATATAATTTTAACATTAGCTTTATTAAGGTGCATACACTCAGGGACACCTTGGGAAACAAGGTAAGGAAAAATAATAAAACCGGAAATAGCAAAAAAGAAAAAGGAATAACTTGACTTTTCAAAGGAGTCAAAACATTAAGAAACCCAGTGATGTGGTAATTCAGTGTTGACATGCTATTTGTAAAAAGGGAAACAAAAGGGAATGATCTGGTAGTTTTATATCACTCGCTACTTTCTTGGAAGTCAGTGTCACACCCAAGGGCAACTTGTCCCTCTAGGAAGGAATGCTGTCAAAGTACATACCCTAGAGCTAGAAAAATTGATATTTCAGTCTTGAGAGGTAGCTTCAAATTCTGTTTAGGTTCTAGTTCTAGTTTAGGAAATGAGTTGTTTTGCCTCCTCCTGTACCTCAGTGGACATATTTCTCTGTCATAAAACCAAGATACCATTTGAAACAATTAGGCATGATTAGCTGTTTCTGCTTAAGACAAGCCCACATATAGAACAGCAAGAGGAGTATAGATCAGGGCTAAGATGATAAACCTACAGGAACACTTAGAATCATATCATAGAATATTAGGGTTGGAGGTCATGTAGTCCAACCCCGTGCTCAAAGCAGGACCAATTCCCAACTAAATCATCCCAGCCAGGGCTTTGTCAAGCCTGACCTTAAAAACCTCTAAGGAAGGAGATTCCACCACCTCCCTATGTAACCCATTCCAGTGCTTCACCACCCTCCTAGTGAAAAAGTTTTTCCTAATATCCAACCTAAACCTCCCCCACTGCAACTTGAGACCATTACTCCTTGTTCTGTCATCTGGTACCACTGAGAACAGTCTAGATCCATCCTCTTTGGAACCCCGTTTCAGGTAGTTGAAAGCAGCTATCAAATCCCCCCTCATTCTTCTCTTCTGCAGACTAAACAATCCCAGTTCCCTCAGCCTCTCCTCATAAGTCATGTGCTCCAGCCCCCTAATCATTTTTGTTGCCCTCCGCTGGACTCTTTCTAATTTTTCCACATCCTTCTTGTAGTGTGGGGACCAAAACTGGACACAGTACTCCAGATGAGGCCTCACCAATGTCGAATAGAGGGGAACGATCACGTCCCTCGATCTGCTGGCAGTGCCCCTACTTATACAGCTCAAAATGCCGTTAGCCTTCTTGGCAACAAGGGCACACTGTTGACTCGTATCCAGCTTCTCCCCCACTGTAACCCCTAGGTCCTTTTCTGCAGAACTGCTTCCTAGCCATTCGGTCCCTAGTCTGTAACAGTGAATGGGATTCTTCCATCCTAAGTGCAGGACTCTACGCTTGTCCTTGTTGAACCTAATCAAGTTTCTTTTGGCCCAATCCTCTAATTTGTCTAGGTCCCTCTGTATGCTATCCCTACCCTTCAGCGTATCTACCGCTCCTCCCAGTTTAGTGTCATCTGCAAACTTGCTGAGAGTGCAGTCCACGCCATCCTCCAGATCATTAATGAAGATATTGAACAAAACCGGCCCCAGGACCGACCATTGGGGCACTCTGCTTGAAACCGGCTGCAAACTAGACATGGAGCCATTGATCACTACCCGATGAGCCCGACGATCTAGCCAGCTTTCTATCCACCTTATAGTCCATTCATCCAGCCCATACTTCTTTAATTTGCTGGCAAGAATACTGTGGAAGACCGTGTTAAAAGCTTTGCTAAAGTCAAGGAATAACACAGCCACTGCTTTCCCCTCATCCACAGACCCAGTTATCTCCTCATAGAAGGCAATTAGGTTAGTCAGGCATGACTTGCCCTTGGTGAATCCATGTTGACTGTTCCTGATCACTTTTCTCTCCTCTAAGTGCTTCAGAATTGATTCCTTGAGGACCTGCTCCATGATTTTTCTAGGAATTGAGGTGAGGCTGACTGGCCTGTAGCTCCCCAGATCCTCCTTCTTCCCTTTTTTAAAGATGGACGCTACATTAGCCTTTTTCCAGTCATCCGGGACCTCCCCCGATCGCCATGAGTTTTCAAAGATGTACTTCTGTAGGACTTTCCATCATAGGATCTTACATTAAGTACATCCCAAAAGTGAGAAAAGTGCATTTGTAGGCCTATATATTTGTGTGCAGAGGCATATGTATAACCAGTTATGAACTGGATATTACAGGTGGTCTAGGTAGTGATGCCTATAGTTTAGGTTGCCTGAGACACATAAGACCCTGTTTTTCAGTTACTTATAACTCTGGTAGACTTCAACCATTGGGCTAAAATTTCCCATGTCTCAGGCTGCATTTTTGGGGGGAAAGTTTCAGCAAAAACAGGTCAGCCATTTCTGAGACTGAGGTTAGGGAAAAATGCAATATGTTGCCCATATCTTTAAAAAAAATAACCCCAAATGTAAAGCCATTTTGTTGAGAAGTTCTAGTGTTTCCATGCTTTGGAGCAGGGACTTGAAACTGGGCAAAGGGGTTATCTACCTGTCAGAAATGCCTTTTGTTGTCACTGTGAAATATTGGCCAAATCTAGCCAAGTAATGAGCTTCTGAAAAATTTCAGTTTGCACCTGCTCAATAGAGGCTTCTCAAATTATGGCAGCTAAATTCTCTGAAGAGTCTGCCAGCACTGGGTATGCTGCAGCCAGGGCTGCAAGGACTGCACAGCACTTTCTCTGCATTAGCTGCTCTAGAGGCTGTGGTCGTGCAGTTGTGCACTGGAATTATGAATAGGGAGACTGTCTCTGTTGCACTATTAGTACTCCCATTGATGTTGCCTAGGCAGTGAGAAGGAGAAGAACATAACATAGGAATGGCCGTACTGGGTCAGACCAAAGGTCCATCCAGCCCAGTATCCTGTCTACCGACAGTGGCCAATGCCAGGTGCCCCAGAGGGAGTGAACCTAACAGGTAATGATCAAGTGATCTCCTGCCGTCCATCACCACCCTCTGACAAACAGAGGCTAGGGACACCATTCCTTACCCATCCTGGCTAATAGCCACTAATGGACTTAACCTCCATGAATTTATCCAGTTCGCTTTTAAACCCTGTTATAGTCCTAGCCTTCACAACCTCCTCAGGCAAGGATTTCCACAAGTTGACTGTGTGCTGTGTGAAGAACTTCCTTTTATTTGTTTTAAACCTGCTGCCCATCAATTTCATGTGGTGGCCCCTAGTTCTTCTATTATGGGAACAAGTAAATAATTTTTCCTTATTCACTTTCTCCACATCACTCATGATTTTATATACCTCTATCATATCCCCCCCTTAGTCTCCTCTTTTCCAAGCTGAAAAGTCCTAGCCTCTTTAATCTCTCCTCATGTGGGACCCATTCCAAACCCCTAATCATTTTAGTTGCCCTTCTCTGAACCTTTTCCAATGCCAGTGTATCTTTTTGAGATGAGGAGACCACATCTGTACGCAGTATTCAAGATGTGGGCGTACCATGGATTTATATAAGGGTAATAAGATATTCTCCGTCTTATTCTCTATCCCCTTTTTAATGATTCCTAACATCCTGTTTGCTTTTTTTGACTGCTGCTGCACACTGCGTGGACGTCTTCAGAGAACTATTCACGATGACTCCAAGATCTCTTTCCTGATTAGTTGTAGCTAAATTAGCCCCCATCATATTGTATGTATAGTTGGGGTTATTTTTCCCAATGTGCATTACTTTACATTTATCCACATTAAATTTCATTTGCCATTTTGTTGCCCAATCACTTAGTTTTGTGAGATCTTTTTGAAGTTCTTCACAGTCTGATTTGGTCTTAACTATCTTGAGCAGTTTAGTATCATCTGCAAACTTTGTCACCTCACTTTTAACCCCTTTCTCTAGATCATTTATGAATAAGTTGAATAGGATTGGTCCTAGGACAGACCCTTGGGGAACACCACTAGTTACCCCTCTCCATTCTGAAAATTTACCATTTATTCCTAGCCTTTGTTCCCTGTCTTTTAATCAGTTCTCAATCCATGAAAAGATCTTCCCTCTTATCCCATGACAACTTAATTTATGTAAGATCCTTTGGTGAGGGACCTTGTCAAATCTTTCTGGAAATCTAAGTATACTATGTCCACTGGATCCCCCTTGTCCACATGTTTGTTGACCCCTTCAAAGAACTCTAATAGATTAGTAAGACATGATTTACCTTAGAGAAAGCATGTTGACTTTTGCTCAACAATTTTTGTTCTTCTATGTGTCTGACAATTTTATTCTTTATGATTGTTTCAACTAATTTGCCCGGTACTGACGTTGGACTTACCGGTCTGTAATTGCTGGGATCACCTCTAGAGCCCTTTTTAAATATTGGCATTACATTAGCTATCTTCCAGTCATTGGGTACAGAAGCCGATTTAAAGGACAGGTTACAAACCATAGTTAGTAGTTCCGCAATTTCACATTTGAGTTCTTTCAGAACTCTTGGGTGAATGCCAGCTGGTCCTGGTGACTTGTTACTGTTAAGTTTAGCAATTAATTCCAAAACCTCCTCTAGTGACACCTCAATCTGTGACGATTCCTTAGACTTGTCACCTACAAAAGCCGGCTCAGGTTTGGGAACCTCCCTAACATCCTCAGCCGTGAAGACTGAAGCAAAGAATTCATTTAGTTTCTCCGCAATGACTTTATCGTCTTTAAGTGCTCCTTTTGTATCTCGATCATCCAGGGGCCCCACTGGTTGTTTAGCAGGCTTCCTGCTTCTGATGTACTTAAAAAAAAATTTTGTTATTACCTTTTGAATTTTTGGCAAGTTGTTCTTCAAACTCCTTTTTGGCATTTCTTAT
This sequence comes from Terrapene triunguis, assembly GCF_002925995.2. NCBI lineage: Eukaryota > Metazoa > Chordata > Testudines > Emydidae > Terrapene > Terrapene triunguis. The sequence goes on along the minus strand of NW_020664413.1, from coordinate 33,234,289 downwards.
TACATTTTTACCCTTAATTTGGCAGTGTTTATGCTCCTTTCTATTTACATCACTAGAATTTGACTTCAACTTTTTAAAAGATGCCTTTTTATCTCCCACTGCTTCTTTTACATGGTTGTTAAGCCACGGTGGCTCTTTTCTAGTTCTTTTACTGTGTTTTTTAATTTGAGGTATACATTTAAGTTGGGCCTCTATTATGGTGTCTTTGAAGAGTGTCCATGCAACTTGCAGGGATTTCACTCTAGTCACTGTACCTTTTAATTTCTGTTTAACTAACCCCCTCATTTTTGCATAGTTCCCCTTTCTGAAGTTACATGCCACAGTGTTGGGCTGTTGAGGTGTTTTTCCCACCACAGGAATGTTAAAAGTTGTTATATTATGGTCACTATTTCCAAGCGGTCCTGTTATAGTTACCTCTTGGACCAGATCCTGCGCTCCACTCAGGACTAAATAGAGAATTGCCTCTCCCCTTGTGGGTTCCTGTACCAGCTGCTCCAAGAAGCAGTCATTTAAAGTATCGAGAAATTTTGTCTCTGCATTTCGTCCTGAGGTGACATGTTCCCAGTCAATATGGAGATAATTGAAATCCCCCACTATTATTGAGTTCTTTATTTTGATAGCCTCTCTAATCTCCCTTAGCATTTCATCATCATTATCACTGTCCTGGTCAGGTGGTCGATAATAGATCCCTAATGTTATATTCTTATTAGAGCATGAAATTACTGTCCATAGAGATTCTATGGAACGTGGATTCACTTAAGGTTTTTATTTCATTTGATTCTACATTTTTTTCACATATAGCTCGCCCGCGCTGCTTCTTGCCGCCCCCATTGGCCCGGGACGGCGAACCGCGGCCAGTGGGGGCCGCGATCGGCCGAACCTGCCGCGTCAGCAGGTAAATAAAACTGGCCCGGCCCGCCAGGGTGCTTACCCTGGCGAGCCGCATGCCGAACGTTGCCGACCCCTGCCATAGGAGTTAATCAGTGGAGGAGGTTGGCCTAACACACCCCAGGTTTAAACTGGCTTAAGAACTCACTCGTCTCAGAGGGGTGATTAAGAAAAAACAGAAAGCGTACAGAGAGTGGAAGAGGGGAGGGATCAGCAAAGAAACCTACCTTATCGAGGTCAGAGCATGTAGAGATGGAGTGAGAAAGGCCAAAAGCCGTGTAGAGTTGGACCTTGCGAGGGGAATTAAAACCAATAGTAAGAGGTTTTATAGCCATATAAATAGGAAGAAAACAAAGAAAGAAGAAGTGGGACTGCTGAAGACTGTAGAAGGAGTGGAGATTAAGGATAATCTAGGCATGGCACAATGTCTAAACGAATATTTTGCATTGGTCTTTAATGAGGCTAATGAAGGATTTAGGAATAGTGGCAGCGTGACGGATAGGAATAAAGGAGGGGTGGTTGACATTACCGTATCCGAGGTAGAAGCCAAACTCGAACAGCTTAACGGGACTAAATCGGGCGGACCGGATGATCTTCATACGAGAATATTAAAGGAACTGGCGTGAGAAATTGCAAGCCCGTTAGCGATAATTTTTAATGAATCTGTAAACTCGGGGGTGGTACCGTTGGACTGGAGAATAGCTAATGAGGTGCCTATTTTCAAGAAGGGGAAAAAAAGTGACCCGGGTAACTACAGGCCTGTTAGTTTAACATCTGTAATATGCAAGGTCTTGGAAAAAATTTTGAAGGAGAAAGTTAAGGACCTTGAGGTCAATGGCAATTGGGACAAATTACAACATGGTTTTACGAAAGGCAGATTGTGCCAAACCAACCTGATCTCCTTCTTTGAGAAAGTAACAGATTTTTTAGATAAAGGAAATGCGGTGGATCTAATATACCTCGATTTCAGTAAAGCGTTTGATACGGTACCGCATGAGGAATTATTGGTTAAATTGGAAAAGATGGGGATCGATATGAAAATCCAGAGGTGGATAAAGAACTGGTTAAAGGGGTGACTGCAGCGGGTCGTACTGAAAGGAGAACTGTCAGGTTGGAGGGAGGTTACCAGTGGAGTTCCTCAAGGTTCAGTTTTGGGTCCGATTTTATTTAATCTATTTATTACTGACCTCGGAACCGAATGTAGAAGTGGGCTCATAAAGTTTGCGGATGACACAAAGTTGGGAGGTATTGCCAATTCGGAGAAGGATCGGGATATCCTGCAGGGAGACTTGGATGACCTTGTAAACTGGAGAAATAGTAATAGGATGAAATTTAATAGTGAGAAGTGTAAGGTGATGCATTTAGGGATGACTAACAAGAATTTTAATTATAAGCTGGGGACGCATCGGTTGGAAGTAACGGAGGAGGAGAAGGACCTCGGAGTCCTGGTTGATCGCAGGATGACTATGAGTCGGCAATGTGACGTGGCTGTGAAAAAAAGCTAATGCGGTCTTGGGATGCATTAGGCGAGGTATTTCTAGTAGGGATAAGGAGGTGCTGCTTCAGTTATACAAGGCACTGGTGAGACCTCATTTGGAGTAGTGTGTGCAGTTCTGGTCTCCCATGTTTAAAAAGGATGAACTCAAACTGGAACGGGTACAGAGAAGGGCCACTAGGATGATCTGAGGAATGGAAAACCTGTCGTATGAAAGGAGACTCGAGGAGCTCAGTTTGTTTACCCTAACCAAAAGGAGGCTGAGGGAGGATATGATTGCTCTCTTTAAATGTATCAGAGGGATAAATACCAGGGAGGGAGAGGAATTATTTCAGCTCAGTACTAATGTGGACACGAGAACAAATGGATATAAACTGGCCGTCGGGAAGTTTAGGCTTGAAATTAGACGACGGTTTCTAACCGTCAGAGGGGTGAAGTTCTGGAACAGCCTTCCGAGGGAAACAGTGGGGGCGAAAGACCTCTCTTGCTTTAAGATTAAGCTTGATAAGTTTATGGAGGGGATGGTTTGATGGGATAACGTGATTTTAGTCAATAGGTCAATAACGTGCCATCGCTGGTAATTAGTATCAATGGTCAATGTGGGTCTGGCTGGAGAATCTTGCCCGCATGCTCGGGGTTCTGCTGATCGCCATATTTGGGGTCGGGAAGGAATTTTCCTCCAGGGTAGATTGGCAGAGGCCCTGGAGGTTTTTCGCCTTCCTCCGCAGCATGGGGCAGGGGTCGCTTGCTGGAGGATTCTCTGCGACTTGAAGTCTTTAAATCATGATTTGGGGACTTCAACAGCTGAGTCAAGGGAGAGAATTATTCCAGGAGTGGGTGGGTCAGCTTTTGTGGCCTGCAGCATGCGGGAGGTCAGACTAGATGATCATAATGGTCCCTTCTAACCTTAAAGTCTATGAGTCTATGATATCATAGCAGTAGTTTGAACAGCCTGTCTGAAACATCGCAAAGTCTCAAACTGTTGAGAGATTTATAGGTCACATGAATAGCTATTTTGGGCTTTGTATTCCCAAGCCTAAGCATTCAAAAATTATGAATGATGCTTTTAAAATGAGAGAACAATAAAATAAAACAAACAGAAAAGGCCCAACCAAACAACAACATACACTTCATTAGATCAGCTTTTAAAGTGGTACATTTGGGGTTTTTTTATTTGCCTTTTATTTTTTTTGAGCCTGTAAGGCTAACGTTTTCAAGCTCTCTTTCCCTACAACTATCTGGGCTAGAATTTCATATATATATATATATATTTATTTTTAAATGAAAGCTGAAATTTAGGAATCCAGGAACTGGTACTTTGAAAACAACACCAAATGTTGCAAGATTTATGATAAAATCATGAGTGTTGGCAATGCTGATTTTTGAAGAGGCTGAAAGTGTGTAACAGAGGAGAGAGGGTAGCATCCTAGTGTAGCATCCTCAACAGACAAAGCATATACGTTTGAGATTAGCTGTGAGGGAATACAAAAATAAATCAATCATGTTTAAGCCTAAAAAAAGAGTCTTTATCAATGAGAACAATAGCTATTCTTTAGTTTGCCTGTGGGCATTCATTGCATGCTCCCTCCCTTTTAGATAGTCTTATTAAAAAGGAAATCCATGAAGTATACAGGGATTAAAACCTTGGTTAATTTCATTTGCCCTGGTATTTCGTTGCTATTTCACTACTGGAATCACATTAGAAAGTACTGCACATTTTTTAATATGCATAACCTTGTTATAAAAACCTATTTTTTCCCCCAGCTGAATCATTCCTCTGGATATGCAGTACAAGTCTAATAATGTAACACTTGTGCTGCTGAAATCTGTTGTTCATGCCCTTCTACTTCTCTAGTTTCATTGGAAATAAAAGAAACCAAGGGTGAGAAAATAGTATTTCAAGAGTTTGCAGAGGGTTAATTGCAGGTTGGCCAAATAAATATTATTTTAAGTAGCTAAGTTTCTATGTGATGCGATTCCAGATGGAACATAGCAATGTAGAATTCTAAGGCAGCAAATGCCAAGAAGGGGGTAGAGATTATTTAGGAGGGCTCACAGGGATGTAACTTGGAGTTTTAGGATGAAATTAAGATGTAAAATATAGTCAGCTATGAGGTAAAGCTTCTTAATGGTAAATTGTAACAGTTTCTGGAATTAGTTGCTCAAGAGACACATTGAAAACCCCATCACTTGAGACTTGTATAACTAGGTTGGATATAATTCTAGAAAATGTAGTTTAAGGAACCACCCTGTACTGGCAGGCAGATTGACTGACTGCCTGGTGTTTTCCATTTCTAGCATCTGTGAGTCAGTCTAAAATTGAAGACATTTGAAGAGTGTTTATGCACGTATCATAACCAAGTTGTACTTCTGCATATTTTGAAACTGCTTTTTTTTCAAACATTTGGTTCAGATTTATCTCTTCTTAAAAATCATCTACTTAGAATGTTGACCAGACGTAACAGTAGCAAATCTCATATTATTGAACTTTCTGGATGTAGGAAATGAGTCACATTTCATCACATTAGTAAAATAGATTCATATGTACATTCAGGCAACATGTAGTCACTTAAAAATTTTATTTAAAATAAAAAACTGTGTACATAAGACTAAAATAAATGGTTCCAATCTAACACTAGTGGGTACACTGTTTACTACCAGGAGTAATCACATTGACGTCCATGGGATTATGCATAAAGGTCCAGTCTGATGGTCACCCACCAAACAGCCATAAGAACATGCAGAGAGCTTGGATATAGGGAGGTTATTTATTTATAGCCCTCAAAATGCACAGAACCAATGAAAAGACAAGGTGCCTGTCTTAAAGATCGTAGTCTCCTTTATTTTCCTCTTGTGTCTCAGAGCCTGGAGAGACATGAAGGGGGAAGTCAGGTCAGTAGTGTGAATAGTGGTGAGTAGCCTGGAAACATGTGACATTGTTCTTGTTGGTATTGGTAATTACTAGTATTACAGAAGCACCTAGAGCAGGGGTAGTCAATTATTTTTTGTCAAGGTCCAGATTTTTTGGTCGGGGTAGACTCCAAAGAAAATAATAAAAGAAACCCAATAATAATGATGATGATAAGTAAATAAGATTTTGGGGTCTGTTCGAAAACATCTGCCATTCTGAATTTTGCCCCTTGTCTGTGGACTATCCTGGCCTAAAGACTCCAACTGAGATTGGAACTCCATTGTGCCAGGCACTGTACAGCACCTAGTAAGAGACATTCCCTGCCCAGAAAACCTTACAACTTAAATGGACAACAAAGCGAAAGGATAGGAGGGGAAACAGAGGCACAGAGAAATGAAACCGTTTGCCCAAGATCAGACAGAAGGTCAGTGGCAGAGGTGGTAGAACCCACCTCCCTGCTTCTCAGTCCTGTGCCCAATCCACTAGGTCAGTTTTCTCAACAGGTGGTTTGCAATTCACAGGGATGTCACAAAAGGCAATCTGGGACAGATTGTGGGTGTGTGGGGCAACATTGAAAATTTTATTTCAGCCTAAAGCAAAGAAAATCTAGCTCCCCCACTCTCTCTGTACACCCTTATCTTTGAAGGTCAAATATTGTCCGTCAAGCTCTCAAAATACCCACATGCACGCATGCGTGCACGCAAATTCTATAGCTGTATCATTGGTACATTTTCTATAACAGTAAAAACGTGGAGGGGAGGGGAGCCCATGAAAAAATTTGTATTGAATACATACATGGATAATGAGTTGCACATCTGAAAAGGTTGAAGAAACTTATTAGAATTGGGAGACAGCATGCACTGCTGTTCCAATAGGGTATTCCTTGTACACGCATGGAGTTTTGTTCTAGTAACAGATAGTTACAGCCTTATTCCTAAACCTAAAGGTCTGATCAGCATCTCCTATGAGAAAGGAAGATTTACAGGGAAACTCTGTGTAGTTCACAGTCTAGCAACATTAATGTCTACTGGAAATTCCACTGGATTGCCAGAGGATTATGAGACAGAACAGTTTGTCATCTTTCTCTTGACTGCATAGTCTTAATGTCTGATTTTTCCAGCAGAAATGCCCCAAACCCATCTGGTTTAAAAGGTAAGTTGTATTGACATAGCTCTTAAATTCTCCATCCAGAAGTATTTGTTTTTTTGTTTGTCAGATTATGGGTTTGCAGAACAAAGCAGTTATGTTTGCACATGATATTAAAACACTTAACAAATAACAGTTACAAACAGAATCGCAATTATAGTCCATATTCAGAGTCTACTGTATGTGAAATGATGGAAGAGTGGATTAATCTCAGTCCTGGACTAAGGGGGACGTGGAAATATGCAGCATGGTCATGTTTTGCTTTGACCAGTTTTCTTGTTTTGCAGAAAAATGTATAACTGCTTATTTTACTTGGATTTATATATATATTTTAAAAAGGAACTTCTAGCTGGGCACCCTTGAAATATCTTTAAAATATAAAAAAGAACTCCAGAATAACTAGAGTGCAGCTCTACTGTACAAAAGGATGTGTAACCAACCAGCAAGCAGGGACGATAAGAATTAAAAACCACTTACTCTTTCCAGCAATTCCTCCCTCCTCTGCACTCCTCTACAATCTCAAATGCCTGGGAAAAAAGGATAAGATGGTCATCAGACTCTGGCTATTTATGAATCAAAGAGGAAAGTGAATTCCAAAACTATGAAGCCCTCACAGAAAATGCCCCGTCTCCAGCCCCTTCTCACTCACACCAGCCCTGGTGATCTTAGCTGTGGTGGTATGGGTTAGTGAGGGTTAGGCCCTGTATAGGTGGCAGATTTGAGACACACCACTGTCTTAAATTCAGAGGTTACTTAAATGACGGTGAAGAGGTGTAAGTCAAATGTCTAGTGGGAAGCGGAGCAAGACTAGCCAGAAAAGCAACCAACAGTGGTGTAAAATAAATGAATTTTGAGGGGAGGATCTTGCTTACCCCTTGTTACACTTTCTGGTTGCTTTTTCATTTCTATCCTCTTGATGTATAAGTTACCACATCCAAAAGCTATGCTAAAAGATTGCAAAATCAAAAATTTGGAAATGCCAGAATTCAGGTTGCCTTTGCAATCTTAATTTGGCCCCCTTGTGTATATACATTATGATGTAGTCTCTGATTACATGATCACATGCTATTTATCCCAACGCCATACTCCCCCTTTTTTTTGAGATTGGAAATATAGCCTGAGGAAGTGGATATGACAAACAAGGACACAAATACAAAATGGAAGCATCATCTTTCAGATTCTGAGAAGATGCTGTACATCGCGCTCTGTTATTTAAAGATGGGAGAATAAATCCCTTCTTTCCATGAAGCAGCCCAGAAGCAGTTGATCAGAAATAGAGAATCCTTTTTGTGTTGACCAGGCTTCTATGTTCCAGACCTGAAGTCTATTCTTGAGGAGGAGGCTGCTGAAATGGATTTGGTAGGGAAGGAAAATCCAGATGCTGCTATGTTTCTAGAGCCTCTGTCAGTTCAGTAACATGATTTATGGGACCACAGCTTTAGGAGGTAGTTACATGGGAAAAAGACTTGTTCACATCTGGAGAAAGACCTGATCAGATCTGTTCTGGGGACAAGCAAAACAGATATTTGATACAACTGACCCAGGAGGGAAATGTATAAGATCCTCAGAGAATCTAGAAAAGCACAGAAAGGTCAAACAAGCCTCTGTTCCATCTGTCTGTTACTCCACTCGCATATCTTGTCAAAAATCTAGTTCGTAAGGTCTCCACAAGAGGAGGGACACCCTTATGTGAAGCACTTAGCATGATTTTGGACCTATAAATAAGCCACCCAATTGGGTGAACAGTCTTAGGTTGTTGGCAATAGAAGAAAATGTCAGGATCTGATGTGGAATTACCTGTGTAGCACAACCCTAAAACAATCCCATCTATAGCATCCATTCCTGGGCTCATTCTCCGAGTCATGAGTAAATATTACCAGCTACTTATATGGTCTTCTGGTACTGTTTGTACTTAGGGGAGTATCTTTAGAGGAGAACTTAGTATTTTCTGGAATAGTAGCTCTGCAGATGTGCTGAATTTATATGCCATCAAGTACCCATTTTTTAACAATCCAAATATTTCTTTGTATTGTCTGTTTTTTCTGATCTCCTGCAGATTGGCAGTACTTTTAAAGGAAGACATTTTCTGACCTAAAAACAATAAACAGAGAACAGATGCATAGCTATGTAACCAAGTGACCCAGAGAATGTTAGTTCCCAGGGTTGGGTGTGTGTGTGTGTGTGTGTGTGTGTGTGTGAGAAACCAGAACTTGTACTTTGTCCAATATTTCAATTAGTCATGACCATTGTGATAGGATAACGAGCCTTGTGGATAAGGGAGAAGTGGTGGATGTGGTATACCTAGACTTTAGTAAGGCATTTCATACGGTCTCGCATGATATTCTTATCGATAAACTAGGCAAATAAACTTAGATGGGGCTACTATAATGTGGGTGCATAACTGGCTGGATAACCGTACTCAGAGAGTAGTTATTAATGGTTCGCAATCCTGCTGGAAAGGTATAACAAGTGGGGTTCCGCAGGGGTCTCTTTTGGGACCGGCTCTGTTCAATATCTTCATCAACGACAGATATTGGCATAGAAAGTACGCTTATTAAGTTTGCAGATGATACCAAACTGGGAGGGATTGCAACTGCTTTGGAGGATAGGGTCATAATTCAAAATGATCGGGACAAATTGGAGAAATGGTCTGAGGTAAACAAGATGAAGTTTAACAAAGACAAATGCAAAGTGCTCCACTTAGGAAGGAACAATCAGTTTCACATATACAGAATGGGAAGAGACGGTCTAGGAAGGAGTACTACAGAAAGGGATCTAGGGGTTATAGTGGACCACAAGCTAAATACGAGTCAATAGTGTGATGCTGTTGCAAAAAAAGCAAACATGATTCTGGGATGCATTAACAGGTGTGTTGTGAGCAAGGCATGAGAAGTCATTCTTACGCTCTGCTCTGCGCTGGTTAGGCCTCAATTGGAGTATTGTGTCCAGTTCTGGGTAACACATTTCAAGAAAGATGTGGAGAATTGGAGAGGGTCCAGAGAAGAGCAACAAGAATGATTAAAGGTCTTGAGAACATGACCTATGAAGGGAGTCTGAAAGAATTGGGTTTGTTTAGTTTGGAAAAGGGAAGACTGAGAGGGGATATGATAGCAGTTTTCAGGTATCTAAAAGGGTGTCTGTCATAAGGAGGAGGGAGAAAACTTGTTCACCTTAGCCTCTAACGATAGAACAAGAAGCAATGGGCTTAAACTGCAGCAAGGGAGGTTTAGGTTGGACATTAGGAAAATGTTCCTAACTGTCAGGGTGGTTAAACACTGGAATAAACCGCCTAGGGAGGTTGTGGAATTTCCATCTCTGGAGATATTTAGGTTAGATAAATGTCTATCTGGGATGGTCTAGACAGTATTTGGTCTTGCCATGAGGGCAGGGGACTGGACTCGATGACCTCTCGAGGTCCCTTCCAGTCCTAGAATCTATGAATCTATGAGAGAGCATTTGACTGGACTCATTTTCTGCTACCTTCCCAGGGGTATGGGAATGTGCCATGCCATATTTAATAAGAATGGCTTGTCTTTACTAAACTTTGGCCTTGGGCTGGGTATGTGCATAAGGTTCTCTGCAACATCTAAGCCCTGTGGGGGCAGTTACTTGTTTGGCAGCAGAGCAAAGTGCCTCCTTTACCACAGCTTCTGATCTTCAGTTTATTGGAAAAAAACAACAACAACAACAACAACAAAAAAACATTGCTCTGGTCAATGTATGGGGAAATAATAGTGGAAACATGGGTCCCTCTACCATGTTGAGCTCCTTCTGGATGTACTGACTCATGTCAGTTTCTATTTCTGTTGTCAGTGATTGTAATATTTGCTTACTGGATTTTGGCAAAATGTCTTTTTAACTATCTAAAGTAACTTTAATTGGGTCAGAATAATAATGGGAATCTTGGATTTTCAGCATCTCTGAAACTTCAGGGCACTCTTATTTAGGTACCTAAATATGGATTAAGCTGCCTAACTTCAGGCACCCAAGTGTGAAAATTATGACCTGGATCAGTCTATAGTGGGCTGAACCAGATCATGGAATCAATACACACTGATCTTTCGGTGTCAATTTTGTGTCTTGGGATTATTTTCACTTAAAGGTGAAAGGTTCCATATCCAATAAGTCACAGAATAAAATTTGATTCAAGTTATTAGTGATTGATTGTGGTGGTTGTTTGATAATTTATGTACTGAACTGCTGATCTAAAACCATTTTTACAAGAAAAATGTGTCCATGTAATATAAACTACCATCTCAAGAAACTCTAATTGCACTTCTTAGCAGAAGGTCCGAATATGAAGTGAGCAAAGAGAGTTAACTAGTCTCACTGCTGGAAATCTCTCCAGAAAAATATTGAAAAACATAGATAGGGTGGGAAAGCTGACTCTTTTGCTGTCGTTTCTATACTTGTTTTATGGAGAAAAAGAGGATTCATGGCTGTTAAACAGTCAGTACATGACCTTTCATGAACATGGAAGTCACTTGAAGACAAAATATTCTCCAGTTTCCGTTTTCACATTAAAGTACTTCTATGAATGATTGTCTTTAGAAGTTAGGATAGTGTGTGTGTATACAGTGTAATAGATATAATCCTTCAAATAAGTAATTTTCTTCTGAATTATGTGTAGGATACTTAATCTGAAATATACTCTTTTAAAAAGCAGTCTAACCCCAGAAGTTAACTATTCCTTTAAGAATTATGAACCCTATTGTACATTATGTGTTTATTTAGGGCCTGATCTTGCTTCTACCAGAGTCAGTGGAAATTTTTCTATTGTCTGCAATGAGTGTTGGAGCAAGCCCTTAAATTTTTGGCAGCAGCAATAAGAATTTCCGAACTCTGGTGCCTAACTGGTTAATCACACTGTCTTTTAGACATAATGCACTTTATCAAAATGTCTGCAGTTACTAATATGCCATGTCTTCCTGTGACATGGTAATTTCCCCCACTTTTTTTTTTTTTTTTTTTGATTGTGAAGGCAACCTTCATGCAGGGCTTCATTTGAGAGAATGAAATACAGTTGTTTGTTGGCAGTCAGCACAATTAGCAATGAGCTTTGGAATTTTCATTTGACTGAAAAGATTCGACCTTTCAGAGTGACTGACCTCTGGGGTAGGAAAAAATCAGAAATAGTTTGTAGCTGAGCTGATGTCCTAATTCATAAAATGATGTAATTGGGCTAAAATGTAATTATAATTAACTGTTCTAGTATTATGTAGTCACTGTTAAAATCTGATGTGGTGTCTGTACTGATCATTAAGATACTTTTATTACGGAGATATTTTGGCAAGAAAAAGTGAAATATTTATAACTCAAACACAAAATATATTTGAAAAGTGACAAAATTAATTTTTAAAATAACCATATCAAGGTAGAAAGATTTTTTTTTTTTTACATACATGCAGTTTAAGACCAGATAAAAATAGAGGTTAACAATAAAGAAGCAGACACTGTCCAAACTCTTTAGTGTTGCATTCATAATTCTACAGTATATGCTTTCTCTAATTTGTACATGAAGCAAAAAGACTTCTAAGTGTACAGTAATGTTAAATTAGAGATTCAGACTTTTGTCTATTGCTGTTTGTAGACTGAGTTTTCATTTCCCAAGAGTTGCTAAAGTATCCCCGAGGCTTAGGTAAAAGTTGTTTTTACACTTCAGCACCTTTAAAATGTGCTCTGTGTTCCAGTTCTATTCAGTGTTGCACAAAATATTTGTGGACAGAGATGAATACGTTTTTTCTCCTGCTGGCCTATGCTAAATTAAACTAGAGAAGCTCTGATTTATATCAAAAGGAAACAAACTACAGTACTTGGATTCCGTTCAAACAAGAATCTAGCTACAGTATAACCCCGTGGGGTTTTTTCATAGTTTCTTTTCCAAGATACGATTTTCCTGACAAAATATCACTGCCATGAGAAAGTTGAAATGAGCAACTGTAAGAGGTAGCAAACCATTTATTTATAATTTAGTACTAATGGCTGGAATGCACATATCAGGAAATATTTGTTAATAGATATTTTCCTTCAAATAACTTTTTGACATTTGGGGCCAAATTTTCAGCTGGCTTCTGGAATGGACCAAAATACCTCCAGGTGGTGCAAAGAGATTGGAAAGCAGACCTCTGGATATATGTATAGATTTTGTGCTCCCAAAACTACAGCTTCAGTTTCAATTGTAGTATTTAATTGTATTAAATAGATGAATCAGAAATCTTAATTCTAAAATATTTAACTTTTTTAGATGCTAAAATTATTTTCACTGGCCCAATAATGAGTAAGTGCAGAGGAATTCAGTTACGGAATATGTTTTGATATTTTCAAATGCTTTCTACAACTATTCAAGGAAAAACAAAAAAGAATTTGCTAATAAATACTGCACTTTAAGGTCCTGCTCTCTGGAACTGGAACCACTGATTAAAGTCAACCTTAAGCAGTGAAAAGAAATTCTCATCAAAAAGCTACAAAACAAACTATAAAGAAGAGATAATGTCTGAATTTGTCCATTTTTTCCCTGAGGAGGAAAGGATTTAAAAAATCAATTATATGAAATTCCCTGAATAGTGTTTAGCAACTATTTTAACTGGTTTCAAGTTAGTGGAAGGACTAGTACAATATTCTTGATACATGAGGTACAATATTCTTGATACATGTACCATTTATTTTCTAGATTTTCAACTGAGGAGACCATTTACTTTATTTTCATTAAATTATCTTCTTTAGATGAACACTGACAGTCCTGTGTATGTAACTCACATCATTTGGCACTGTGCAGAAATTCACAGGGTGAATCTCGGGCTTTTATTTAAGACGAGGAGGAGGGAGGGCTCAGCTTCACTCACATAAAGCATCCTTTCCTCATCATAGAAGCATACAATACTTTGCCCCACCATAGAGTCTGCAGGATGTACAGCATAATTTATTTTGATATAGACTGATGTAGGCCCTGAAATATTTGTAGTCATTGCAACATAAGAGTGAGAATTCCTGCATTGCACTTGCCTAGACTTTCCTTGAAAGCTGAGACCCTCTCTTCCTCGTAAGTATCACAGAGTCTCTGAAAAACCCGTGTCTGAGGACAACTTTTTTCAGTCTATACGATTTCATTCAAGATGTCCGCTGAGAAACAGCCACCTTTGTTCCTTTCCTTTATATGGCAGTACAGACAAGCAACTGCTTCAGAGACCTGTGTCAATGCTGCTCCATTAATCTAACCACACTTTAGGCCATAGGGGAAAGTTGGCATGCAACTTTTCAGTGAAAGGAGGGATTATTTTTTATAAATTTGTAGTATATGACTGAGGTTGTCTTAATTATAATAGCAAAAGAATAGTTTTAAGTGTTTTATCTTGCTCTTGACATTCTCCTGGTATAAAACTAGACTTGCTTTTGTCAAATAAAATATCTTATTTAGTGTATATCAGAATGCTTTTAGCCTTTAATTCATTGGGACTTTACATACCAAGAATGGTTAAGGAATACAAGTCCGGTAGGTAGGTAGGTAGGTAGGTAGATAGATAGATTTTCTGTGACTACCCATGTGTAGAGCAGGATTTGGCTTTAGGGGTACAGTAAGGCACAAAAAATCTGGTCTTTCACTCCCTTATTATAATAATTATTAATTCAACCCTTAATGGAAGGCAACCATAATAAACCCAATCAGTGTTTTAATTATTTAAAACAAAATGTAATTTTGTTAATAGAGAATATGATCAGTTTCAAAGTGTATATGTGTATAATGCTTTCTCTGACAAGAAGCATATTTATTTCCAAAGTTTAAGTCCAGTTACAAAAACTGTGCATGAAAAGTTAGTTTTTAGAAAGATCAGGGTTTTGTTCCAAGTAGGTGTGGTTTGGATTTCAGTTGCAGGTATGAGAGCTTGTGTATAGGCTTTGAGTTCCTGCAGAGTCCCAAAGCCAAACAACATCTGTGTTGTCACTACCTATAAGCACCATTGATTGCTGGTAAAGTCTGAGACTGTGAATAATGAGAAAATTAAAAATGTGAAGTTCTCTCTCTCATTCTCTCTCTTTTTTTTTTTTTTTTTTTTTTTTTTTTTTGAATCTGCAGAAGGAGTCCCCTTAATACCTTTCTGGGGCAGAATTCTGTTTGCATTCAAAATGTGAATAACACATGTTGCTAAAAATATAATTTAAATTTTGTTTCTTAAACTTTCATGGAAATGTTGATAACTTTTCAAAACAGGAGTTTTTTGTTTTTATAGTTACAACGGGCTATACTTTTTCAAAAATCTGTTTGGGGGAGTTTGTTTTATTTAAAACAAATTTAATTGAGCTCTTCCTAAAATCTGATGTGCATTCTTGTGGCCAATTTCTGATATATGAAGCTATGGACACAAAGTAAGATACCATGTTTACAGCTGACTGTGCTTGAATTCTGAGAAATGATGCAACTAAGTCAACGTGTTAGGTGTATGTCAAAAAAGTACAAAGTAATAAAATTCTTATTCAGTCGTAGAGAAACTAGTCTGCTCAGTCGTTGATCTGAACTGTTTATTTTTGCATGAAGAACGTAAAGAGTTTATACCCTATAGGCTAAATCCAAATTAAAATACATAAAATGTCAGATTTTCAAAATGTGAAGTATTGTCTCTCTAGGGCTGTGAATGGATGATAGAAAGTGGACAATTTGAATTCTTCTCTGGCCCTTATGACATCAAGACAATGGGTAACATTATCCCCTACCAGTAGATACAGACAACATTTTGAGAAATTCATACTGTCGTTGAATAGAAGAGCTAATTCTGGATGAAGAAGGTAGAAACAGCTCTGTCAGGCTGAGCGCTGTTTGCTTTCCCTAATTATTTTCTATTGACCTTTTCTTATTCTCTTCCAACTGTTTTTGTGTTGGTAGGATTTTTAGATTCTCTCTCTCTGTAAATGCATAGTTGTCATGAGCTGTGAAAAGTAAGTCATCCCTGATATAAGATGCTGGAATTCCATTTGGTGCTCGTGCAATTCCCTCTCATTCTCACTTTAGAAGTTGAGTTAAGGGCCCTGTGACTAGGGCTGGCTGAAAAACATGAAACATTTTGTGCTGGGTGTCCTGAAGACCTTAAGTTCTGAGGACCCAGACTGGCAAATTCTTAAGCACATGAGTAACTTTACTTATGAGTATAGTGATTTTTTTTTTTTTTAAATATGGGCTTAATCGTGCACCATTGAAGCTGATGAGAGAAATGCCATTGAATTATATGGGAGCAGGATAGGATCCTCTTTGATTGTTGGTAGTATAAGCAGATCCGGTCTTACATTCCAAATGCCTGATGTTCTGTTGTAACGCCTTACGCATCAGGCAATTCATCACTGGGAGGGAACGTGAGACGTTAGAGCTTTTGTTGTTTTGAAAGACATGCCTAGATTATAATGCCCCATAGATTTGTAGGAAGAGATATTTATTTGGATTGTAGATAAGTAAAACCTTTTATTGTCCCATTTCAGAGAACTCTGACTTTGTATGACCAAAAACATAGGCAGCTGTTTGCTAAAACTGAAAGGAAAAGAGGCAAGTGGAAACTTTTTTTGGTGCGAGATAAATGAGCTCACATATACCTGCAGCTCCCCCCTCTACTGGGTGTTCCAGGCTGAGGTTTGTTTCAAATGTTTCTAAAACTGCCCTGGGGAAAAGTGTGTAAACATATCCCTTTATAGGGACAAACCAGCTGAAAAAGTAAATCCTCATTTTATGTTTAATGGCCCCTTAACAGTTTTTTCACTCTGTCCCTTTAAGGAGAAAGCTGCAGAAGTACTAAATCCCAGTGCTTAGTTTGCATTCTTTATTTTTCTGTCTTACTGCTGACCATTCACTGATGACCTTCCTTGTCACACCAGGGAAGTGCTGTGCATAGGCGTAACAGAGGCCATGGTCCCTTGCTGCTAGACTCATGTCAGAGGAATGTGGGAGGGACCTGTGAAGGAAAGAGCTGGGCCAAGATTATGCTCTATCTTGCTGTTGAAGAACGTGCCTTGTGACCTAACTGAGGAGGGCCTTATGTAGCTCACTCCAGACCTCATGTATGCTACAGTCACCAGAGGTAGTTGCCAAAAGCAATCCAAGGCATAGTCACCATCAGGGAGCTGTTGGGGCACCTTTCCCTCCCCTGCTATTCCAGTAGCAGGCAGGCAGGAAGTTGTGCCCCTTCTGCTTCTACACAGTGCATTTCCTTGTAAACAAACAGAAGCAACAAGCATTCACCCTCTTGTGCTTCAGCCAGGATTGCTGGGTAGGTGTTGTTTACAGGAACAGGTGCTCAGGCACTGTCCTCCCATGCATGAGTAACCCCACTAGATTTTTTTTTTTAATTGTGTGTGGGCGGGATGAGGTGAAGGATCCCTGCTGTCTTGCATTGAATTTTAAACCACTCTGCTCACATATCTGTCACCTAGCTTCTTCATTCTTTCCTTTGAGCAGGAAGGGGATCAAAACTGACAAAATCTTGAGAGCTGGAATTTTAGCCATTTTAGCCCACCCTCCCCCCCTTCCTGCCAATTACTTGCACAAACAGGACAGACAGGGTGAGTAGCAGAACATCCCTTCACCACATGCACTTGTGACTGCCATTGAGCTTACCCAGCTTCCAGAACAGCTGGCTTTTGGTGTAGCCAATCCTGAGGAGCCTAAGAGTATGTCCACGCTGTTTTAAAACCTGCAGCAGTGAGTATCTGAGCCCAGGTCTGCAGACACACTCTTGCACTTGGGCGCTAAAAAGAGTAGTATAAAAGTTGCAGCTCAGGCTGGAACTCGAGCTCTGAAGCTCACCCTCTTCCCTGGGCTACACTGCTGTTTTTAGTGCCGTAAAGCAGGGCCGGCGTTAGGCCGATTCGGCTGAATTGGGCCCCGCGCCTAAGAGGGCCCCGCAGCTGTCCACCCCGCCCCCAGCTCACTTCCCCCTCCTCCCCTCCCCTGAACGCTCCGCCCCCTGTTCCTCCCCCTCCCCTGCTTCCCGCGAATCAGATGTTCGCGGGAAGCCTGAAAAGAAACAGGGGCAGGCGGCGGCAGCAACAGGTAAGCTGGGGGGGGGGGGGGGGCGAGGAGGGCTCCGGGGAGGGGAGGCGCGGCCCAGTCCAGCCCTGGCCAAGCACCCCCAGCCCTAGCCCCAGTGGCTCTGGCTCCGGCCCGGTTCGGGCCCCGGGGCGCCAGCCCGGCCCCGGCCGAGCGGCTCTGGCTCCGGCCCGGCTTGGGCCCCGGGGCAGCGGCCCCGGTTCCAGCCAAGCGGCTCTGGCTCCGGCCCGGCTCGGGCCCCGGGGCAGTGGCCCCAGTTCCGGCCGAGCACCCCCATCACACTGTATTCACCTCACTCAGAGGAGGTGTTTGTAATTTATTTGGAATACCAGAGTAATATTAATCTATTATGAATGTTTTCTCTTAATATTTTTGATAAGATGATCAGAAGGCTAAAGGATGTAGAAAATACTTCAAGAAGTATGTAACTCTTACGATCGCTTATTGCAGTGCATGTTTTATTATTTATTTATTTATTTATTTATTTATTTAAGTGGTTGGTGCTATCTGAGACACAAAATGCACATAGTCCTTGCTCCAAAAAGTTTTCAGTGAAAACATTTCACAATTTAAAATTTTTAAGGGACACCGTCAGTTCAAATTTGGCCCAAAATTTAGGTTGTGAAAAACAAGCTTTTACAAATGTAAGATCACAAGTAAGGTTTCCATGAATTCTCTTAAAATTCTAATCAAGCAGTTTTAAAAACAAATAAACCCCCACAGTGTCTACAACCCAAACATTTCAGCAACCAGTGCGAGAAGAAAATGAAAGCTCTGTGAGGGCACAGAAAGTATCCTTTCTGTGACAAGATAAACTTTTGTAATCCAGTCTACATATGGCACTGAGTTCAGGAAATTGTTATGAGATAGTATCTGAGATTATGGGATGTTCCAGGAGAATGGTGATTTTGGTAGCTTTGTGATTTTGACTGCTCCTCCCGTAATTCCCTTGTGTGCCTATCATGTCTTCCAGAAAGCTGTATGAAAGCATCCACAGTACACCACTGTTTGGAATGGCAACGGGAACTTGAAGATGCATACACAAAAGCTATTGCTTTTGACGTACCTGATTGTAGTGCTAGCGTGAATGTAGGATTCAACAAAAAGTCTCTGTGTGTAGATGCGGTGATTTGTGTTAACTGGGATCAGTCGTAGACTCATAGAAATGTAGCATTGGAAGGGAGCTTGATAAGTCATCTAGTCCAGACTGCAGCCCTGAGGCAGGACTAAATATTTTCTAAACCACTCCTGACTGGTGTTTGTCTAACTTATTTTTTAAAACCTCCAGTGATGGAGATTCCACAACCTCTCTAGGTAATTTGTTCCAGTGTTTAACTACCCTTACAGTTAGGAAGTTTTTCCTAATGTCTAACCTAAATCTCCCTTGCTGCAATTTAAGCCATTATTTCTTGTCCTGTCCTCAGTAGAAAAGGAGAACGATTTATCACCCTTCTCCTTATAACATCCTTTTACGTACTTGAAGACTGTTATTGTGTTCTCCATCATTCTTCTCTTTTCCAGACTAAACAAACACAATTTTTCAGTCTTTCCTTGTAGGTCATGTTTTTTAGAGCTTTAATCATTTTTGTTACTCTCCTCTGGACTTTCTCCCATTTGTCCACATATGTCCCAAATGTGGTGCCTAGAACTGGACACAGTACTCCAGTTGAGGCCTTATCAGTGCTGAGTAGAGCAGAAGAATTACTTCTCATGTCTTGCTTACAACAATCCTGCTAATACATCCCAGAATGATGTTCACTTCTTTTTGTAACAGAATTACATTGTTGACTGATATTTAGTTTGTGATCAACTAGAATCCCCAGATTCTTCTCTGCAGTACTCCTTTCTAGGCAGTCATTTCCCATTTTGTACTTGTGCAATTGATTACTCCTTCCTATGTGTAGTACTTTTGCCCTCATCCTATTTATTTCAGACCATTTTGCCAGTTTGTCAAGATCATTTTGAATTCTAATCCTGTCCTCCAAAGCAGTTGCAACCCCTCCCAGTTTGGTATTGTCCACAAACTTGATACATGTACTCTCTATGCCATTATCCAAATCACTTATGAAGATACTGAATGGAAGAACTACACCCTTTTCAGTGAGGACCTGGCATGATGGTGTTCCTTTAAGTCTTTTTCATGTTTCCCAAATGAGGTGGGAAGAGTTTGGCTACTTGATGTACATTTTAGTATTCTAGGTACTTTAAAGCTCAAGTTATTTGTCTGATGGCACAGATTAGGGAAATGAAATAGTACAAATTCCCTTCTCTAGCAGCTGGCTACCATATGTGGGTTTGATTAAACACAGGCTAAATAGCTTAAAAAGCATTTTTGTATTAAATCTTTAGTCAGATACCAGTCCTTCTTAACAGAAAACTTGCTTTAATAACAGAGGCATGTTGTTCTCATATTCTATCCCCTTAGCCATAATCCTTCTTAATAAAATCTTAGCCAATAACTGTCCTCTGTTAGCTGTTATAAATCTGTAAATGGCAACAAAGAGGTTCATGGACTACTGCAAAATATTTAGTACTAACCGTTTGTATATTCAAGTCATCAGGATTTTAATGCACAAGTGTTTTTTGTTGTCCTTGCTTTGACAAGTTAGTTTCTTCATTAAAACACTTTTCATTTCTCTATGGGCTTATTTAGTGTGGTAGGGTTTCCATATTTATGGCTTTAAGAGCACCATAACAAACTATGGAAGCTCTGTTCAAGATTGTACTATTCTTACACTTAATACGTTGTGGGTAGAATTAATGGTGTTTTTCACCTAAAAATCCCTAAATGGTTTGTGATCTAGTTATCTGAGAGGCCACCATATTCCTATTTCATGCTGCTGGAGTTGACCATGGCAGAAGCATTTGAGAGAGTGCTACCTTATGGAGTTGCATTCAGAGCGTTCTTTGTGATTTTGCAACTCTTTCTTTGCCATTCTCCAAATTCTGGATTTAACAATCTTTTGGGCACACTGCAAAGCCTACCTTTCCCCTCAGACTTGTGAGGAGAAGGAGGGTTCATAAAATGGGATATAAAGGAGACACGAGGGTTATTATTTTGCGTTGAGTGCTCTCCCTTTAATTTGTATGAAGTGCCTAGAATATGAATCGGCATCACTAAAATACAAATAAATAATAAACTACTTACTTCTGGTCTTGTTGAAGTTCCCAGAATCAGCTGAATTAGTTCTGTTCATAGTTTTCCTGCCTACACTTTGCTAAATAAAAGGAAAAAATCCTGAAATTGGGCAAGTAGTGATGGAGAAAATACTTTTTATGTTACTTATTAAATCTTGGTTACAAAGTTTGAGAGCTTTACCAGAAAAGTGTATACCGTAAACATAAGAATTGACATACTGGGTTAGACGAGTGGTCCTTTTAGCTTAGTATCCTGTCTCAGGCCAGTACTAGTGCTTCAGGGACAGTCTACAGAACAGGGCAATTTTGGAGCGATCCAGACCTTCTTCCCCTTCTGGCAGTCAGAGGTTTAGGGTCACCCCGAGCATGGGGCCATATCCCTGACCATCTTGGCTAATAGCCACAATGGACTTATTCTCCATGAACTTTTCTAGTTCTGTTTTGAACCCCGTTATACTTTTGGCTATCACAACATCCCATGGTGATGAGTTAGATTAATTACATGACTGAACAATAAGGAAACTTTTGGTTTGTGCGCTTCCTCAGGCTATTAACCTAGCCAGTAATTAATCCCCAGGAAATTCCAGACCCAAAAGGTTTCATTATTGCTATACTAAATTGTGAAAAATATAAAAGCCTTAAAAAAAATTAACGAGCATTCCAAAGAAGCCATTGATAGTTTATTTTTAAATTGTGTCAGTGGGAAAAATAAATAATATACGATCCGTGCTGCACCATATTAATCTATATAAACACAGTGGAATTTTAGAGACTAATTCCCAGTCCTGCTTTGCTATTGATTATTGTTGTTTAACTGCCAGACAGCTATGTATTGTGGCACCGATATGCCATGGAAGTACGTCTATATCCACAGCAACATGCAGTTCCGTTTTAAACATGTAAGCTGTTTTTATTTTCATAGTTTAGAAAAACAGTACTGACCTTGGGCTGGAGAATTTCTGGACAGTTATAGAGCAACTGGCTACAGGACCTGATTCCTCCAGACTTCCTTGTTAACCATTAAAGCTTAAATGTGGTGGACTAACCCAATACAGGACTACAATATACACCCTTTTAAGTAAAAAAAACAGATGTCTCTGGAGATGTTTGCTTTGTACTCACTCGTTCTCTTCCCAGGCTTTGTAATATATATACAAGTATTAGCCATAATTTCCCAGTTCCTCTCTTCCCCACTTGACTACAGGTCCTCCTAAATACTGACTTCCCCCTAGATTCTTACCGGCTCCTCACTATGGTTCTTCTTTTTCTCTAATACTTTTCTGTTTTGTGTCCTTTCTCACTAGCAAGAGAGACACTCACTGTGCTTCTTTACTGGAGCTTAACCTAATAAGAGTACATGGTTATTCAGTGAGGAGCAGCGCATGGAATGGTATCAAGAGGGTGTCTTTTTCCTTTTTTCTCCTTTTAACTCCAGTGGTGGTCTACAAACATTTGAAAATTAAGGTATTACTGTCAAAGTGATGCTTACTGAGGGACTTGGACAAGGAGACACTGGGGTCCTTGTGGGCAAGCTCAGCAAAGGGTTTTCTAGGTGTAGAGGGCATAGGAGAAAGTGCGGAGACAGTGGTGGGAGAAATGTACAAATGGGATCTTGAGGCTGACTTCCTTGGCAGAGGAAATGAGATGAGATATGGTACAGTAAGAGATCAGATCATCTAAACAGGGCGGTGCGGGGTAGGAGGGAAAGGAAAGAGTAATGTAGGGTTTGAAAGTGAGGATAAGAAGCTTGATGTGGAGAAGAGGAGCCAGGGAAGTGATTCATAGAGAGGGTGATTGGGGCAGAGTAAGGCAGGAAGGCAAACTAGTTGCATTTTTTACAATTAAAAAAAACGAGGAGTACTTGTGGCACCTTAGAGACTAACATTTATTTGGGCATAAGCTTTTGTGGGCTAAAGCCCACGGATGAATTGGGTTTTAGCCCATGAAAGCTTATGCCCAAATAAATTTGTTAGTCTCTAAGGTGCCACAAGTACTCCTGGGTTTTTTTGCTGATACAGACTAACACGGCTACCACTCTGAAACCTGTCACCATTTTTTACGATGTTTGTCCAATGCTGTCTGCGGCAGGGACTGTCTTTTTCTTCTGTTTGTACAGAACCTAGCATAATGGAGTTCTGGTCCATGACTAGGGCTTCTAGACATGATGGAAATACAAATAATAAACTACAATTATGATGGCTGTACATAACATAAGCACACCCTCAAGAACTCAGAGCAGTCTCTAATGCTGCCAAGCTTATCTGCATAAAGTGGCGAACTCTCATAATACAGCATCTCCATTGTTAATGGCTTGCACTGTCCTTTTCATGTCCACATAGTGCTGAATTAAGTGTGCCATGACTACCAAGATATGATACTACTCCAGTTCAAAAACTGTAATTGGCTAATTGAGGAAGTTTGAGCTGTAAGAACATTTTTACAGAATTAGCTTGGTATAAACAAGGTGTTGTGGAAATATTTTTAAGCAAATATAATTTGATAGGGAAAAAGTCCCCAAAAGATATGGTTTAGGATGGGGAAGAGCACAGCTGGACAACTCCTAGTCAGATGAACTTAAATGCAAATAGCAGGAAGGCTACCCTCATCTCTGAGAAATACAAGTAATTGCTCTGCTTCCAATCCATTTGGAGAGTTCATATCCATATTCTCCTCTGGAATAAATTTTTTTGGTGAAGCAAAGTATTTGACTGGAGATTTGAATATGTTGATCCACCAAAAGCTAGATATAGTCCCACTAGGTATAAAGCCACTGAAGAAATGCTTATGTTTCAAAGGTGTTTCTTATTATACACAATGGCTTTTCCAGCCACCCACTTAATAATTCAGGAATTTAATCAGGAAAAATGCCCATCCTTGCCCTGTTTAATCCAGGTTTCCTGCTATTCTTGCTGCATTAAGACTTGAATTTCTCATGGGTGTCATTTAAACAAAAATAATCAAAACTCTTCTAGGGTTAGATGAAAAGGCTGATATTTTTAACAGATATTCTCCTTGCTGCAACAATAGAGACGCCATATGGTTCAAAGCTTCCACCATGCAGGATTCCCTGTCAGAGATTGCAACAAGCAGTAAATTAGTAATTATGACCATCTTTTCTTGTACGTACATATAACTGATGAGAGCACTGTTCTGACCTTATTTGAGGTCCAGTAGCATGTTTGTGCCTTACACAACTGCTCTCCAAGCCAATCACTTGTTAGTGTCAGTCAATGAGTTGTAGGACATTACAGAGCCTTTGATTGAGCAAGATAAGGCTTCTACTTACTAGGGTCATCAAAGTATGTATGTCTGTTTCTCATTATAATCTGTGAAGCAGTTTTCCAACACAATACAGCCATGTGCCTTGGCCTCAGAACTGAGATTTACAAAGAGATCTCTTCAGAAAATATCTTTTTCCTTAATGGCACGATACTGTTCAAATAGTTATTAGCTTGATTTTTAAAAAACTAACAGAAATAAGTGTCTCATGACTGACTTAGTGCATCTCACCTACTATACCCCTTGTTGATGACACTATTCAATAGTGTTGACTAGTTGATGCTTTTCTTTTTAGACAAAACGTTTTGCATATAGAAGTGCCAAGATTAGGAGTTGAATTTCAACACTTTGTGGAAGTTGAAAGCAGGTTAAAAATACTGTAATCCTAAACAACTATATCCCTCCATCCCGCCCCCCCCCCCCCAAAACCCATATAAAAAAACCTTCATTGTCGTTTCCCCTCATTTTTTTTCTTTATTGGTTGTTCTCCCCTCCACACACACACCCTTCCGCTTTTTTTAAAGCTTAGCTTTTGCTCTATATAAAGTCAGTTACCTTGTGCCTTTCATACTTCCAGAGGCTGGGTCTGGTTGTTAGAAAGGCTGCACTTTCTGTGGTGGAGGAGATTTCTTTGGCTTGCGTCTCTCCTCTGATTTTTACCATCTATTTTATTTCTCTTCCCCCCCACCTTATTTTTTTGTTCTACACTTGTCTGTCTTCCTTCCCCACCCCAATTGCCTCCTGTTTCCTTATTCATTGTTTTAATTGGGGCCTCTGGAGTAACTATAGGTGCAATCCTTGAGGTTGGAACTTGGGAATTGGGCATCTAAGTTGCCTAGGCAGCTCTGAGAACATCTCAACACACACACTATTTGCATCCTGTTGTTCATGTTAAGAATTTTCTTGCAAAGCATACTTTCTGGTTTTTTTTTTTTTTAAATAAATATCCTATGGTGTATATAGAACAGGAATTTTATGTTTCATAATGGTGACATTAGAAAATATATCTTAAGACATGCCTAAAAAGCATATTTGTACAAATATGAAAACTGGTGAATTCCTTTCTTGTGTATTTACTAGAGATATTAAGTGCCTGGCACTTATATGGTCTGTGTGTCTGTAAAACTCATGAAAAACAGCAGTCAGTCTTGTTCGCTGTTAAACGATGATTGTCAGAAGGGGTGACTTTAATTTTTTTTCCTGCCAATTAGTTTGACTTTTTACAAAGAATATATTCTAATACTAAAATAATAATTTTAGCTTTTCTAGTGCACTGCTTCTTTTGACTATATGATTTATAATGCAATCTTCTACATTATAACAATAGGTGAGAACGTTGTATTTGCTTATTAAAGATATGTCCAGAACAAAATCTTCAACACTCTGTTTTCATTTGTACATGGAATCCTGGGTATTTAGAATGTGTGTGGGGGAGGGAGGGATCGCTGTTATGCTAAATACTAGATAATGGGGTTGACCATAGGGATCCTCTCACCTTTCAGGGTCCTAGAGCCCAGGCCCAGCCCGAGCCCGAATGTCTACACCACCATTCAACAGTCCCTTAACCCGAGCACACCATGAACCTGAGTCAGCTACCTTGGGCCTGCCATGGTTTTTTAATTACACTGTATGCATACCCTTAGTTTTTTAAAATTTAGCTTCATGTCTGCCTGCCTCTGCCCATGAACCACTCTGGCAGTTGAGATAATCTGAAAAACGCCTGTTCCTAGATTTGAATATCTGTGGCTGGATGGCAGATTGTCTGCAGGGGAGGATCCTGACTCTGAAATTCACTTTCCCGATTGGTCCAGTGGAGCCTGACCTTAGCCTTCAAAGCACGGTGTAAAACCCATTTGTTCACTCTGACTTTTGCCTGAGGTGGGTTAACTGGGATGAAAGCTTGTGTTTAGGATTGCTCAGGTAATGGGTTAGGGATGTTACCCCTAAGTGAGTAACATCCCCAGCTGTTACCGTAGCAACCCTCAATACAGTTAGCCACCATAGTGCTTTGGAGGTTAGAATATCAGGGTTGGAAGGAACCTCAGGGTTGTGCCTTGTCTTTTCTTACGGCAGGGGTAGTTTATGAATTTTGGGGAGTGTTCTCTGTTGGAGGCAATATTGGCAGAGGGATGTTAAATTTTTTAATTAATTTTGTTTATTAGATAATGGGCTCAAGCTTTTATAAATCACACTATAAATAACTAAATCACAAGCACTGCAAGCCTTTCCTGCAAATCTTTAGAATGGAAATTAATTTGTGTGTGTGTGATAAAGGTATTTATTAGCTAGTTTAGAGAACATTTGAGCTACGCAACATGATTACTTAGTTACTAGCCAGTAATTTTTACTGGGATTAAATGACCAAATGGGATGTAAAATGTGCTATTTTGCTCTTGCCGTCCAGGTATTCACACCTGCTTGCTAAAATCACCTGCAGTACTACTTGTGTATAAGCGGGACGGGGGGTGGGTGTGTTCTTGTAGAGCAAGGAGAGAGCGAAAGTAAGCATGGACGGGGGAGATAGTCTCATTTCTGAAAGTTCCCACTAATAATATCCTTTGTTACTATTGTAAATAGTATCAAGTTTGGAAAGCTGGCTGAGTTTTCCTCCTTAAGTTCCAAAGCTACAGAAGACCTAACAAAGCTACTTAATAATCTTTCCTGTATTGGCTGAAGCAGACATGTCAGGATTAAAGACTATACAGATCTGTAGATGTGCTATGTAGGTTGTTTAGTCAGGTGGTGAGATTTATAAATAGGTAGGTTTAATGATGTCATTAGGGAAGAACAGGCACAACACTGAACTCAATATGCACACTCTGCTTTTCTCCCCTCCGCCTATGTATCCTTTTGAAAAAAATTCACTTGATTTAAGTGATGAAGAAAAAATTGTGACTTATTGGCGGTAAGGACAGCAGCAGTTTAATCAGTTTGTAAAATATGTTCATGTTTTTAAGTTAAATAGGTAGAATAGCGTATGCATTGCTTGAAAACTATTACGTATGTTGAGTATCATATCAACAATGTTCTCATTTGGTACATACAGATTAAACTCTTTGCCTATATATTCCTTTCTGCCTGATTAACTGAGAGGTATGGACTCAGTGGATGAGTTAATATGTCATGTGTCCGGTAAGAATAAGAGTGCAGTGTCAGTGTTCTTGCTACAGTTCTTTGCTTATTGGGGTGGAAGTCTTCCTTTTAACAGTACTTGGAACAAATTATGCCCGTAGTTACACACCTGCAACAACATTTTGTCAATGGTATTGTACAAGTATGATAGAAAGCAGAATTTGTCTATTTGAGTTTGATTATATATTGTCCCACATTTTTAAAAATAATAATATACAGGAAACTGAAAAAAATTATTAATGGCTGTGCTAAAGTAAAAAAAAAATATTTTTTCTGAAATTACCTTTTAGTTTTTATATCTATAGTATAGTATGAACTTGTTTCAGGCACTACTCCTTTAGAACCCAGTCCTGCAAGTACTGCCACATGGGTGGACCCCTACTGACTTCAGTGAGACTCTGAGTAGGTGCATGAGTTTGTCCGCATGTTGCAGGATTGAGGCCTAAAAGCTGATTTCCTTTATTGTGAATCTAGCTGCTATTTGTCTATAGTTACAGTGCTTTGAGCTAAAATTGATTTAAAAAAAAAATAGAGCAAAGCTACTCAACTTGTTCAGCAGAATACATTTTTAAATCAAAATAGCTTGAGCATTTAAAAAAAATCCTTCATGCTACTCATAGTGAATTAATGGCTTATGGATTAATTTTTTTATGAAATGTTTTTAACCTGTTAGAATTACTAAAATGTGCTTTATAACTTCGTTTCTTCTCTGCCAAGTTTTCAAATAGACATTGTTAGTCTCTGTTCAAACCTCTGAAATTGGACTTGTTTATGTATGTAGTAAGTGTTTAAAAAAAAAAAAAAGACTGTTAATTATAAATAAATGCTGATAAACTTTCATAAAGAATGTGTATACTACTGCTACATTTACATAATATTTTAATTCTAGATACAGATGTGTACATTTGTAGCAGTTCAAGTTTGTTGTAATTTTCAATGTCAGTTTTGGCATCCGTTCATCAGCATCTATAATACTAGACTGAAGATTCTCATAGTATCAGAAAAATGACTTGAAATTTATAGAAACACCCAAGAATTGTTTCTGAACAAAGGTTGATTCTCCAAATAATTTGGATGTAGAGTTTATTTG
This sequence comes from Terrapene triunguis, assembly GCF_002925995.2. Lineage (NCBI taxonomy): Eukaryota > Metazoa > Chordata > Testudines > Emydidae > Terrapene > Terrapene triunguis. Next base: position 33,206,187 of record NW_020664413.1, on the reverse strand, counting down.
AATTGTATTGGGACTTTGTTTCTAGGTTAACCCATTCCCAAGGGATAGTTTGCTTTCAGTATGTTGCAAGTATATATTATAAACTGCTTCCTTCTTTTTGTGGATGATGATTATGCAAACAGATATGGATAACTCAAGGTCAGAATCGTGAAAAAAATTTATACTGTTTAAATTTAAAGTAGTTATATTTGCAATATTCCATGTGAAATTATGTACCTTCAGGTTTAATTAGGTTATATTTAAAGATTATACACTAAATTACATGGAATATAGCTGATGTGATATCTTATTGACTTTCTTTTCTTGCTGCATCAGTTTACAGGGATATGGTCAAGGATTTTAGGACAAACCTTTCCTGGACCTTCAGTTGCAGGCATGTGATAGGTGCATGTACGATTAGGAGTATGTAGTTTCACCTTTTTGGACTTGAGCTCCAACCTTGGTTCAGGCAGCAAAGAAAGAATTCAAAGAATCTTGCTCATGCAAGCAAATTCCTTGTAAAATTGAGTATGTTGCCTGCATACAATTATGAAGTAAAAGCAAAGTGGTGAAAAAAGTTAGGTCACTGAATCAATGCCATTTTTCTCCACTACCTTGGGAGTGTGCCTATCATATGGTAGAAATCAACGTGTCTTTGTAAAAATTAAATGAATCCTCCTTTTATAGCTCTAATACCCATTTTTTACCCAGCAATATTTAGAAGGAAACGGTCAGTTTACGAATCAAATTTTTATAAAACCTTTGCCATGTGTATGACTGACACCTTAGTTTAGTAAAACTGGAAAGTATTTTGGATACTGGAAGTAAACTGAATGCATTTACTGTTTGTTTACTTTTTGCATATCACTAAATATAGACAATTCAATTGAATTATCAAGTGTGTTTCCAATATTTAGATTGCTAACAGTGTGGGAACATGCTTATTTTTAATATTTCCATTGGATTTCTTGTTTTGTTTAATTCATAGACACCTTTCTATTGACCTTTAGATTTTGTGAATGCTTATTTTTGTGTTTTAAAAAAATCGTTGGTTTATGTTTGAGCTAGCTCATTCTTTTAAGTATTCATCAGGATAGTATAGAAGAGTTCTAGTACATTTCTTAGGGTGGTTTATTGCCAATTTTAAAAGTGCTTAAAAGTTAACCTCCCCAGTCTTTTCTTCTCTCTTTCCTTCTCTCAGAGAAAAATAATAATGTCATTAGTTAAATATTAGATTGAGATTGTTTTTTAAATTATACCTTCTCTGTCTTCCTGAGAGAGAGAACGGGGGAGGGGGGGGCTTATGATGATATCAGATGTAAGAAGACAGTAGCAACAGCAGCAAAGAGGAAGCTGCTGCTGACAGGCT